>NC_058097.1:35323100-35634200 GCF_020171115.1 Neogale vison | reverse complement strand
GTCTTTATTTTCATGATGAAAGGGAACAAACTCAAAAACAGAAATGGAATTAAATAACTTATTTGCCACTTCTATACAGACCTAGGATAAAGAGACCTTTCACAGACATAAATATAATTTTTGAATCATCTGCTACTATAACCTAAGCACTAACTCAGCATTCTCACTTAGTTAACATACTGCAATAGCCCACTTCTATCTTGTACACCCAATAAACTATTCTCTAGACAGCAGCCAAAACAGAATTTCTAAAAGACAAATCAGAGCATGCTACTTTCTCCTCACCCCATTCCACATTCTAGGAATAGTTTGTACTCATATTTTAAGAAGAAAACCCAAAACTTCTTACTCTGGTTTATAAAGCCTTACACAATCTGGCCTCTGCCTTTCCCTCTGGCCTCATCTCCCACACTCCCCTGCTCTTACTGTCTACACTGCAACCACACAGGCATTTTAGTTCCTAAATACACCAAACTTTTTCCAGCCCTAACATTTTTGCATTTGCTATTTCATCTGTCAAGGATGTTCTTCTCCTTGATCTTATCATGGGTAGCCCCTTGTTTCAATTCAGCCTCAGTTTAAATGTCCCTTCTCAGAGAGGCCTTCTCCAACCACTCAATCAGAAGTAGCCTTCCAGTCACAGGCTAGGACAACAATCTATTTTAATTTCCTACAAGGCATTTATCACAAGCTGGTATTCTCCCTGTTTATTTGTTTATTGCCTATCTCATGCCCACAGACTGTAAGCTCCATAAGAGTAGTGAAACTTCCTTGACAGTAGATTCATTCATTCCTTTATGCTCAAGGCTTAAACAGTGCCTAGCATGCAGCAGATACTCAAAATTTATTTGTAATCAATCTACTCTTATTTGGAGATTATCTGATTTTATCTAAGGATAAATAACAAAATTTCATGTTTTTGAATTTCAAAATTTATAAATCCAATTTGTCTACATTAATGGGAAAGCAAAATTCAAAAAAAATATTTTTTAGATATTCTAAATCAGATAATTATAAAAAAAATACATCTAAAAATTATATTCACATTAAACCAAGTTATATTTTTCCAGCCACTAGTTTAGGTCATTATAAAGTTTACTAGCACTGAGGAGGATAAAACCAAATGTCCATCAACCACTGAATGGATAAACAAATTGTGGTATATCCATATAAAGAACACTACTAAGCAGTAAAAAGGAGTTAATTTTTACTGATATACACAAAGATATGGCTAAATCTTAAATTATGCTCAATGAAAGAAGCCAGGCCAAAAAAAAAAAAAGAGTACAAGCTATATGATTCTATTTATATATAAAGTTCTAGAAATAATGACTGAGGGCGCCTGGGTGGCTCAGTGGGTTAAGCCGCTGCCTTCGGCTCAGGTCATGATCTCAGGGTCGTGGGATCGAGCCCAGCATCGGGCGCTCTGCTCAGCAGGGAGCCTGCTTCCTCCTCTCTCTCTGCCTGCCTCTCTGCCTGCTTGTGATCTCTGTCAAATAAATAAATAAAATCTTAAAAAAAAAAAAAATTTAAAAAAAAAAAAAAAAGAAAGAATGACAGAAAGCACCTCAGTGGTTATCTGGGGGTGGGGTATCCAGGAGAGAATAACAATGGGGAACTAGAAAACTTTCGGGAATGAATTATCTTGATTGTGGTGACTGGTATAATCATAGGACAAAACTTATCAAGCTGCATACTTTAAATATGTGCAATATATTGAATGTCAATTATAGCTTAATTAAAAATTTTTTATTTTTAGAAATCAGATCAGATCACTTCCTCACTTAAAACCCTTCAATGACTTTTCATCCTCCAATAATAAAAAACAAAATTTGCTATAAGTTTTATCATTATAAGGGAGTTAACATTTAAACGGAATGAAGAGCAAACTAATGTCATAAAGTGGTTACCAACAGCTAATAAAAACCAAAGGCATACTTCAATAGGTTTTAATTTTTAAATTCAAAAAAAGATGTAAATAATATATTCACAAAAATTCATTTTATACTTCTAAATCAAAAAGCTAAATATGTGGTAAACTCTCACAATTACCTGTAGAAGGTGGTGATTTCTCTGGGTGTTTTGCATTTAAAAGTTTTCTGCTAATAAATATATAACCACAGGGACACGATTTACATGCAACAGGAACCTGTATAAAAATAAGAAAAAGTGTATTATTATTATTTTTCTTTTAAACTTTTCAGTGTTTATATAGTCTTCTGAATTGAATGATAAATTACCAAAGCAGGAATCATAGACTTATTTAAACACCACTTCCTTACTCAAATTGAGACTGGTATTGTGTCTTGTACATCTTCACATTCTCCTAATGCTTTACAATACCATGTATATAGAAAATGCATGATAGGGGCACCTGGGTGGCTCATGGGTTAAGCCTCTGCCTTCGGCTCAGGTCATGATCTCAGGGTCCTGGGATCAAGCCCCACATCGGGCTCTCTGCTCAGCAGGAAGCCTGCTTCCCCTTCTCTCTCTCTCTGCCTGCCTCTCTGCCTACCTGTGATCTCTGTCAAATAAATAAATAAAATCTTAAAAAAAAAAAAAAAAGAAAATGCATGATAAACATGTGCTGATGGGAAAACAATAACAGAATCAGAACAAGGGAAACTATGTGGGAAAAAAGTAGTATTTCCTAAAATATCAGTTTGATAGCAGTTTATTAGCACCAACTGGAAAAGGGAGCGTGGCTGGGAAGTAATTAAAGTAATTCCAGAATAAAAATGAGGACCCAACCAAAAGAGTGAGAATGGAAATAGAGAAAAGATAGATGGGCCAGACATTTCAAAAGGAGAGAATACTTCCACTATTTTCCCAAAAAGAACAAACGCATTAATTTGAAAAGATATATGCACCTTTAGATTTATTGCAACATTATTTATAATAGCCATGATATGGAAGCAACCCAAGTGTCCATCCATAGATAAATGGATGAAGATGTGAAACATACACACACACACACACACACACACAGGAATATTACTCAGACATAAAAAAAGAATGAACTTTTGCCAGTTGCAACAACATGGACAGATCTAGAAAATATTATGCTAAGTGAAGTACGTCAGAAAACGACAAATATGAAATTATGAAATCTAAAAAACTTATGTATGAAATCTAAAAAAACTAATGAACAAACAAACAAAAGCAGAAAACAGACCCATAAATAATAGAGAACAAACTGATGGCCCCTTGTGGGGGGCGGTGCGTTAGGGGAACAGGCAAAATGAGTGAAGGGAGTGGGAGGTATAGGTTCCTAATTTTAGAATAAGTAAGTCACTGGGTTGAAAATTATAGCATAGAAAATACAGTCAATGGTACTGGAATAGCCTTGTATGGAGACAGATGGTAGCTACATTTATCATGAGCATAGCATAACCTACCTATAGGATTGTCAAAACACTATGTGGTACACTTGGAACTAACGTATGCCAACTATACTTTCCTTAAAAAAAATTTTTTTAAGGGAAAATACTGAAAATTACTCTGGTTCTAATAGGAGAGGACAACTGCCACTAACAAAAAAAGAATAGTTTACAACAACTACTATGTGGGACAAAAGTATAGCATAAACAGAAGAGAATGTAGGAGGAGTCAAGATCAAGGATCTTTTAGTCTCAGCTCCAGGAAGAACATTGGATAAAACTTAAGCTTTTCAAACTTCTGTTTCTAAATGTGTACATTACAAGTAGCTCCTTTCTCTATTTCAAGTCTATGATTTTTCAAAAGCCAAATGTCACTAAAAATCATTTTTAAAATGTTTTGATTTCTCCACAATCATTTCACTCATATTAACTTTAATGATCCTTGAAACAAGACATGTTCATGAAAAACCAGAAATTAATCTCAACAAAAAGTACTCACAAAATAATTTATGGTCAGAAAACTGCAATTCATCTTTTAAGATAAATTCCATTTGCCCACTATTCTGCTTGTGTAAAAGTTTAGTTACAATTATAAAGCTTTTTATCCAGGATCGCCTGTGTGGCTCAGTCTGTTAAGTGGCTGACTCTTGATTTTGGCTCTGGTCATGATCTTGGGGTCCTGGCATTGAGCCCTGTGTAGGGCTCCATAATCCGTGGGCAGTCTGCTGAAGGATTCTCCCTCCCTCTTCCCCGACCTCAGTGCACGCTCTCTCTCTAAACTAACTAACTAAATAAATAATAGTAATAATAATAAAGCTTTTTATCCATGTATGTAAAGAATGCTTCAGAGTCTGAAATATAAATACTTGATCTTATTAAGCTAAATTAATATTTTGGCATAATTCTTTTTCTTTTCATAAAAACACTGAACAAAGGATCTCTAGTTTGCATTTAAGAAAAATAACAATGACTCATAAAAATAATCAAACTCCAGATAGGTCAAATAGCATGCTTCATTAAAAATGTGATGAGATTCTTTCATGCCAGGACAGAAAATGAAATGTTACATTTTTTAATACTGTAAAATGTACCCAAAATAGATGTTTGTCATTTTAAAAATTTCACATCTTCATAGAAACTAAACTCGAAGGTACTGACTCATTTCCTTTATACTTACACACATTATTAAGGACATTCACTGTAATATAAATTGTTTTAAATTACTGTTATCCAAAAAACACAGAGTCATGATGTTCTTATTCAAAAGATCCTTTGCTAATTTGCAAGCATTTTCTTCCAGCTACTAAAAATGAACAAATTTAAATTTAGGTCTCTGTCTTATACACAAGAAAAATACATCAACACATATCCTAAATTAACAGAGGGCTACACTTAGGTATCTGAGACATGTACATATGGCTTTGGGATGAAAGAATGCACAAACACTAATTGATAAGCTGATTTTCACTCCTTAGAGAGTGTTTTATGATCAAGAAACATTTATGTGCCTGAGCTGAGTCACCCAAATAAAACTTTAAAATGGAAAACTCCTTCTCTCAATCCCAACTCTGAAAAAAATACAACCAACCACATCACAACCCAAATCCTAGAAAAAGAAATATTAAATAGAGTGGACTTCAGTAATATTAATCTCTTCACAGTATAATTTGGTTTCAAACAAAAAAAAAAAAACCTACATCTCCTTCAAATTTCAGTTGTAATGCCAACAATGATACTAACAAAAGTTCTAATTCTGTACTCTCAGGGTTTTGAAATAGGGGGAAAAAAACCCCAAGGTTTTGTTTATTGATGACTTATTAATAGTTCATCAATTTATTCCTTGAAAAGTACATTCAGGTTGTTCTTATGTTTACAAGTAAAACAGCTAAAAACAAGTAAAAGGTTAAAAAAAAAAAAGGGTTAAGGAAAAAGTGCAAGAAACCAGATCCTGGTCTTACATTGTTTCACTGATTCTTAAAAAAGTTTAAAGTAACCACATTATAGAGAACTCATTTACATTCTTGCTGCTAAGACAAAGTGACCTACAGTAGACATATTTGCTACATAACACATAAAATTTCCTATAAATGGAAAGAATAATTTGCTCTATTTTTAAAAAAAAATTAAGGCAAAACAGAAACATACACAAAAGATACAAGGAAACTAACAAGAATCTTGAATATTACTACACACAAAATGGTTCAGTAATTTGAGCTACTGCATGTGAAACCTCTCGAAAATGAAAAGTATTGTGGTTTAGATGTTTCAGAATGGTATTTTCAACAGAGACATGTAAAGGAGATGTTATAAAACAACTGAAAATCTAGTTCTTGTTTGCTGATTTCTGTACCTGTTTTTAAACCTACACACACAGACACAGAACCTATGTAAATCTATTCAAGTGATGCCATCTTCTCAAAATTTAAAGATTTTACATACCCTTTTATGTTTATAAACTATTCCTAAATTCTATATTAATATTCATCAAACAACTTAGAATACCAGTAATCTAATGATGTTTTAAAAATGACTTCTGGATTATAATTTTTTTTAAGATTTTATTTATTTAGGGGCGCCTGGGTGGCTCAGTGGGTTAAGCATCTGCCTTCAGCTCAGGTCATGATCTCAGGGTCCTGGGACTGAGCCCTGCATCAGGCTCTCGGCTCAGCAGGGAGCCTGCTTCCCTTCCTCTCTCTCTCTCTCTCTGCCTGCCTCTCTGCCTACTTGTGATCGCTGTCAAATAAATAAATAAAATCTTTTTTTTTTAATATTTACTTATTTAATTGACACAGACAGAGACAGACAAGCAAGGGGAGTGGGAGAGGGAGAAGCAGGCTTCCAGCTGAGCAGGGAGCCCGATGTGGGGGGCTCCATCCCAGGACCCTGGAATCATGACCAGAGCCGAAGGTAGATGCTTAATGACTGAGCCACCCAGGTGCCCCTATAATTTGTTTTCTTTTTTATAACTACAAAGAAGCTTGTACTCTCCAATAATTATAAAGTAAAAATTAATCTTTTATTTCCTTCAAACCAATCACTTTTAGTAAAAGATATATCAATTTTAAGAATCACCAAAAGTTTTAGGGATGCCTGGGTGGCTCAGTTGGTTCAGCCACTGCCTTAGCTCAGGTCATGATCCCAGGGTCCTGGGATGGAGTCCCACACTGCACTCCTTGCTCAGCAGGGAGCCTGCTTCTCTCTCTGCTTCTGCCTGCCACTCTGCGTGCTTGTCCTCTCTCTGACAAATATATAAATAAAAATCTTAGGGAAAAAAAAGAGGGGCGCCTGGGTGGCTCTCTGCCTTCAGCTTAGGTCATGATCCCAGGGTCCTGGGATCAAGCCCCACAACAGGCTCTCTGCTCAGCAGGGAGCCTGCTTCCTCCTTTCTCTCTGTCTGTCTCTCTGCCTATTTGTGATCTGTCAAATAAATAAATAAAATCTTAAAAGAAAAAAAAAATCGCCTAAAGTTTTAATTAGCCCTTATATTCTCTTAAATATTTACAATAAAGAACAAAACCAACATTCAAAATTATGTAGTAGCTTCCCCCCTTCCCAAAAAATTCATATGTTTAAGTCTTAACCCCCAATCTCAAGGTATTTGGAGGTTAGATAATCAGATTTAAAGTCATGGTGGTGGGGCCCCTCGTGATGGGATTAGTGGCCTTATAAGAAGGGAACCAGAAAGGTCTCTCTTTGCCAGATCTTGGACTTCCAGCCTCCAGAACTGTGAGAAAATAAGTTGCTATTGTTTGAGCCAGTTAACCTATGGTATTTTGTTATGGCAGCTGAGGGAAAGGGAGGACATATTGTGTGTGTATAACAAAATTAATGTATGTTTATAAACAAACTGCTGATCACATTTTGTTGTACAATTACAGGGACTCCTAACAAGTTTATTGGCCTTTCCTTTTTCTTTAACCAGGATATTAAAAACAGGTTACTTTTTCCAAAAGATTAGTTTACGCCAAGTAAAATAAGGTCAAGGTTTGCAGTAACTTATGCCCTACAGACACTGGAATACATAAAGCATAACATGTCAACCTTATACTTCAGCACAGTTAATTGGAACAAATGGAAATGATTTAAATATTGATACAATGTCCTGCAAAGAGACTTAAATTATGAAGTCCATTTTTCTTAGAATTTAACAAATTTAGTTTATGTGGTAAATTAAGTCAAATGGTAAGAATGGAAGTTTAACTCTACTTTGGAAAACATAACTAAATTGTTTTTTTACTGCATATTCAATAAACTCAGAACATCAATAAACTCTAATTCTCCTTGCACAATCTTCCTTCCTTGAATTTCTACCATGCCCATAAAAGATACTGAATTAAACATGTAACATTTTCGTTTACAAGATTTGATCAAGGTACAAGATTGCTCTTAAAGAATGTTCCGACATCAGCATGCTATTTTTAAAAAAGTCTCCAGTCATTTCAAATTACTCCTGATTTAAAAAAAAAAAAAAAAAAAAATTAAGGGGGAGGAGAGAAGTATTCATCTGAAGAAAATTCTCTTAGTAGAAAAGAAAAAAATCACATCCAGAGCTGCACACTGGCATGAAATAAGGGCCTTCGGGTGGTTTTAATTGAGAGTTTTAACTCAATAGGTTGTAAGGAACGTCCATTATTCCAGTAAAGAATGAGGCATGCATAAAACTAAGAAACTGTAAAATGAGATTTTTAAAATTACAACTATGACACTATTAATTTTGTGTAGAAAGAAGTCATTTAAATTTCATGAAACTACATATAAATTTTTAAAAAGATCATGAAGCAGAAACGCCAAATTTTTAACAGCGGATACGCTGGTGGGTGCGGGAAGTGAAGAGAGCCCAGAAGGAAAGGGCTTCAATGGGGGCGTTATTCAATAATGTTCCACAAAAAACAACGTAAAGATCCACGATTATTTCCATCAAAAATATAAGAAATATATTTAGGAGGGAAAAATGTCCAAATTCACCTAAACTTCAAATCATTGATTGCGGCCCCTTTTGTCACATTTAAGCGTCCGCCCAGGTCGCGGTGGAACAGTTTTGGGGTTCACAGTATACATCTGATGGGAACAAAGCAACCCTGCATGGCAGGAGGGGCGTTCGGAGCCAGAAGCCTGGACTCGGGAGTCGGGCACACTGGGCATTCTCGTCGAGGCAGAAGGGGACTGAAGGGGCCGTGCTCGTCCACTTAGGCCACTGTCCCCACACTCCCGCCGCTGTCACCCAGAGCCGGCCAGGCGACTCTGGGAGGCTCCGGACAGGGCGCCCGGTCCGCTCCAGACAAACCCACGCCTCCCTCCCGCGCCACGGGCCGCAGGACACACACAGTTGCCCGGCTAAAGCCTCCTGGTGGGGACCAGCCACTGCAACCCCGGGAGTCCCCCTGGCATCCCCTCGGCTCAGCCCGGCCTCCCACCATGGACACCGAGCCCACGGGCCAGACCACCCGGCGAGGCGGCCTCTGCACAGCCAACCGCCGCCGCCAACAGCCGCCTGCCCGCGCTCCCGCCCCGCCGGCCCCCGGGCCGGCCCCCGGCGCCCACCTGTTGGTCGCACTCGGGGCACGATTTGGTGGCCATCTTCACTTTCTTGGCTCTAGTTGCAGACATGCTCTTCTCCAGCGGCGGCGGCGGCGGCTGTGGCAGTGGCTGTGGCGGCGGCAGCTCCGGCTCCTCCGGCTCCTCCCCTCGTATCTCAGCAGCCCAGCCTCCACCCGCCCGGTCCCCGCGGGCCAGACCGAGGATTGAACGGGAGCGCGCGCGTGTGTGCGAGCCCGGGCGGAGCCTGAGAGCAGCGGGGGCGGGGCAAGGCGTCTGTCCGCCGCGGCCAAGGGCCTCTCGCGCCTGCTCCACGGGACCGCGAAGGGTGCTCCCACCGGCACCGCTCAAGTCCTCGAGAGCGTCCGGATTCTCACGAGAGACCTCCTGAACCGTCCGGCAGCTATAACCGTCTGGTTATAGCCACGCCTTCTCACGGCCCCGCGGACGGCGTGGGGGCGTGGTTGGGGCGGGACTCGGCCGTAACGGGCGTCGGGTTTGACCAACGAATGCACAGAAGGGCGGGCCTGGTACGGGGCACGCCCTCTCCCCGGGAGGAAGGAGAACGTGAGTGAAAGAGGTGGAAGGGAAAGTGCTTACACAGGTCCTCGCATTTAAAACACTTCAATAAATGTTAGCAACTCTAATCACTGAGGAATTGTAATAGACACCTGCTGAGTCTGCTATATACCAAGCCCTAGACTCTACACTAAGACGTAAAATTCAACGTTAAGTCAAATATTTATTGAAGAAAGGCCAATATTGCCAGACAAATATAAATACAAGGAAATGCCCGCCCTCAAAAAATATCCAGACTACTGTGGTACATGGCCTAACTAAAATACAGCAGAACTGGATTGTTGATGGGAGGAGTAAATCGGTTGACTATTTAGAGCTGTATATAAAAATTTACAATCCTTAGGATGCCTGGGTGGCTCAGTCGGTTAAGCAGCTGCCTTTGGCTCAGGTCATGATCCCAGGGTCCTGGCATCAAGCCCCACATTGGACTCCTTGCTGGGCGGGAACCTGCTTCTCCCTCTCCCTCTCCTTCTGCTTGCCTGCCTGCCAATCCCCCTGCTTGTGTTCTCACCCACTATCTCTCTCTCTCTGTGTCAAATAAATAAAAATTTTTTTCTTAAGAAAAAAAATTTACCATCCTCTTGGTCTTTGACCTAGCCTTATACTCTAGCAATTCCGCCCTTAAGAATCTGTGCAAAAGATATTTTCCACCTGTACTCAAATCCATTTGTGCAAAGATGATGTGCTTTGTCACTGCTTGTCAGAGCAAAATGAGAAACACCCCAGATGTCCAACAACAAATTGCTTGAGCAAGTTAAGATATGCATACAACAGAATATTGCTGCAACTCTTTAAAGAATGAAATAGGTCTATGTGAACTGATACAGTGATCTCCAAAATACACTGTTAATTGGAAAAACAAGGCATAGAACTCCCTTAAGATTGTGCAAAAATAATGCGAAAATGTATTTATACTTGCATATGCATTAAGAAACTGGAGAAAAGGAACTGGGGGACAGGCGTAGGAGGGAGACTTATTTTTCATTCCATATCCTTTTGTTTTATTTTATTTTTCTACTAGATAAACCCAGTATGGCCTTTTCCCCCATAAAGGGAAAACGATTTGAACACAACTACTGAGGTACTGAGGAAGCCAGCAGACCGACCCACTGTTGAACGAGTTAGTTGTCCTAGAAAGCTTTGTAGAAAAGTTGTCACAAAAGCTGAATCCCTAAGGATGTCAACTGGTGTTCTTAATCAAAAGTGAAGCTGTACTGGGCAGATGGGACAGTAAGCAAAGGCAGAGAGGTCAGCAATTTGGTGTTGTGTAACACCAAAACCAGAGCAAAGAGTTAAGACTGGGGAAGTGGGCCATATCTAGTTATGCAGGTTTTTGCTACCAGGGGAAGAAGTTCAAGCCTCATCCTGAGGGCAATGGGGGAAGTTAAGGAGTAATAGGATTCGATTTGAATTTGAGAATGATTGGTCCTGCAAAATACGTCAAGTATCGATAAGACCTGAGGAAAGAAAGGTCAGGGGCACCAGGATATCTCAATCAGTTAAGCGGCTGCTTTCAACTTGGGTCATGATCTCAGAATCCTGGGATGGTGCCCCATATCCCACTCCCTAATCAGCAGGGAGTCTGCTTCTCCCTCTCTGTCTTTGCCCCTCCCCCATGCTGTGCACACATGCACACACACACACACACACACACTCTCTCTCTCTCTCTCTCTCAAATAAATGAAATAAATATAATGAAATATATATATTATGAAATCTTAAAAAAAGAAAAAGTAGGTAAAGGAGGAGAGGGGAGGGATTAAAAAAAGAATGAAGTCCATAGTATTAGAGCTTGAGGAGCCATTTTGCTGGGGAGGGAGGGATCAGAGATATTTCCAGGATGACTCTGAAGTTTCTACGGCAAAGGACTGGAGGAATAGAAGTAACAGTGGAAGATAGTGCTGCAGCTTTCCAAGAATGGTGTGGAGCATAAATCAGAAATCTAAGCCCTGCAATCCAGACCCTGAAAGTTTCATTTAAATTGGTCCGTTTTCTGGAAATTTCCTCAAAAGGCCACTTGGCTGGGGTAGGTGTTAAGGAAGAGGTTTTTTGTTTTTGTTTTGTTTTTTTAATTTATTTGACAGACAGAGATGACAAGTAGGCAGAGAGGCAGGCAGAGAGAGAGAGAGGAGGAAGCAGGCTCCCCTCGGAGCAGAGAGCCCGATGTGGGGCTCGATCCCAGGACCCTGGGATCATGACCTGAGCCGAAGGCAGAGGCTTTAACCCACTGAGCCACCCAGGCGCCCAAGGAAGAGGTCTTTAACTTTATGGGGTTTCTGAAATAGTTCATGTGCCAGAGACTGAGAGTTGGTTGATGTAAACTCCATCTAGGTCCCCCTTTCTCTCTAGCCACCTTCTAGCTAAGACTAGAAGATCATGGCCATGATCATATATGTGGTATTATCTCTGGCCTATTAGATATAAACCTGTCTGCTGAGTGGGATTTTTTAGAAAGGTTCTGAGTTCTTGATAAAAATGAACGGATTAATGTCAAAAAAACTTTTTTTGCCTTTTGCACTTTTTGTGCTTTGCCTTTCACACTTTTTCTTACTATCTGTGGAGTAATGAACATGAGACCCTAAAGGTATAGAAGCCATCTTATGACATGAGACAATGAGTGTTGTGCTAGTTAGTTATCTACTGTTATGTAACAAATTACACCAAAACTTGGTGGCTTAAAACAGCAAACACTTATTATCCCACTTTCTGTGGGTCAGAAATCCAGGTGTGGTTCTACAGTCTCACCTGAATGCTCAGCTAGGGGGGATACACTTCTAAGCTTACTCTTTTGATTGTTGGCACGCCCCACTCACTGTCCCTCATCACATCCACATAGTCTCTTCACAACATGGCAACTGTAAGCTGTCTCACAATATGACAATTTGGCTTTCCCTAGAAAAAAGAATGAGAAAGGGGCACCTGGGTGGCTCAGTAGGTTAAGCCTCTGCCTTCGGCTGAGGTCAAGATCTCAGGGTCCTGGGAAGGAGCCCCACATCCAGCTCTCTGCTCAGCAGGGAGCCTGCTTCCCCCTCTCTCTCTGCCTGTTTCTCTGTCTACTTGTGAACTCTCGCTGTCAAATAAATAAATAAAATCTTAAAAAAAAAAAAAAAGAATGAGAAAGAACGTGCATGAAAGAAGCCACATTCTTTTTATAACTTAATCTCAGAAGTGGCATCCCCTTACTTCTGCTATATTCCATTAGAAACTAGAGGTACCTGGGTGGCTCAGGCAGTTAAGTGTCCAACTTTTGATTTTGGCTTAGGTCTTTGATCCCCCCACCCCCCACGGGAGTCGGGCTCCCTGCTCAGCAGGAAGTCTGCTTGAGGATTTCCTTCCCTCTGCCTTGAAACACCCCCTTGCACGCATATACTTGCATGCTCTCAAATAAATCTTGTTTTGTTTTTTTAAAAGATTTTATGTACTTATCTGACAGAAAGAGACAGAGAGATCACAAGTAGGCAGAAAGGGAGGGGGAAACAGGTTCCCTGCTGAACAGAGAACTTGAAGCAGGGCTCAATCCCAGGACCCCAAGATCATGACTCAAGCCAAAGGAAGAGGCTTAACCCAGTGAGCCACCCAAATAAATCTTAAAAAAAAAAAAAAAAAAAAAAGCTAGTCACTAAATTCAGCCCACACTCAGAGGAGATTACACAAGGGCAAGAATACCAAGAGGCAGGGCTGTCTACCCGGATGCCATGCATGAAACTATGATCAATCCACTAAGGATGAACAAAAAGCTAGGAAGTGGGGCACCTGGGTGGCTCAGTAGGTTAAAGCCTCTGCCTTCGGCTCAGGTCATGATCCCAGGGTCCTGGGATTGAGTCCCGCATCGGGCTCTGTGCTCAGCAGGGAGCCTGCTTCTCTCTCTCTCTCTCTCTCTCTCTCTCTTTCTCTCTCTGCCTGCCTCTCTGCCTACTTGTGATCTCTGTCAAATAAATAAATAAAATCTTAAAAAAAAAAAAAAAAAAGCTAGGAAGTGCCTGGGTCCCTGACTGCATTGTTAAGTAACTACCCCAGTTATGGCCTGTCTCCCTAGATTCCTTATAATGTGAAAGAGGGAAAATAGTTCAAAATAAGACACAGCTCCACCCCCACCAAAATAGATAAGAAGAATAACATCAAATGTTGGGGGGAAGCGGGTATAAAATGGTGTAATCTCTTTGGGAAAAGGTCTAGAAAACTAAATATACACATAGCCTATGACCTGGTATTGACAATCTTAGGTATTTATCCAAGAGAAATGAAAACAAATGTCCACAAAAAGACTTGTGCAAGAATATTCACAACAGCTTTATTTATAATAAGCTCAAACTCTGAAAAAAATTCCACAAATGTTTCAAACAGGTAAATAGAAAAATTGTTATATTCATTTCATGGAATACTAGTCAACTTTTAAAAGGAATGAAATATTGGTACATACAACAAAATGGATTAATTTCAAAAATATGATGCTTAGTAAAAGAAGCCTTACACAAAAGAGCACATACTATACAATTCCATTTATGTGTACTTCTAGAACAGCCAAAACTATTTCATGGTAGAAAAAAATCAGAGCAGTGTTTGCCTTTAGGGATAAGAGTGGGGATAAAATGAAAAGGTATGAAAGAAGTTTCTGGGCTGACAGTAATAGTCTATATCTTCATAGGGGTTTGTGTTACACAAATATTTGCATTTATCAAAACATACTAAACAGTACAATTAAGATTTGGACATTTTATCGAATTTAAATATACAAGAACAAAAGCCTGAAGGCAATATTGGACTCTAGGTAATGACAGGTATGCTGAAGTATTTAGGGTGAAATGTGCTAATGTCTACTACTTTACATTACAATTCATATTTTAAAAAGGATAGTTACATGAGTAGATAAGTGATAAAGCAGAGTAAAATGTCAAATGGTACAATCTAGGAGATTGGCATACAGGTGTTCACTGTAAAATTTGGGTATTTTGTATGTCTGAAAAGTTTTGTAAGTTACAGTAAACAAAATCTACTTATTTAAGCCACTGCTCGTTAGGTTTTCAATGATCTGCTATCAACATATTCCTTACTTAAAATGATACCAAAACAAGGGTTTTCTACAAAGTGGATGAAACTGACCCTAACACTTATTCATTCATTTAACAAACATTTATTAGGTATTTACCATGTGCTGGACATTGTGCTCTTGATAGGGGTATGATCTTGTGAGCAAAAAAGTCCCCACTATTGTGAATTTTATAATCTAGCACAGAAGATGACAAACACGTACTATCACATAAATAAACATATAACTACTGTGATTATAGTTATGAAGGAACCATCCTGGAGTCCTAAGGCCATGACAAGGGGACCTGACCTACAGTATGGTGGGGTAATCAGGTAAGACGTCCTGGAGGAAATGTGTGTGACAGGCAGAGTTAATGACATGAAGACCAGTAAGCAGCATGAACAAATTAACTGAGGTCAAAGGAAGTGAAAGGAGGCTACTGCGGCAAAAGCACCAACAGAAAGAGGAAGACAGAGTCCAACACACTGACAGGTCCTAGAAGAGTCCACTTTCCACTGGGCTTTGGACGCTATCTCTGTGCCCAAGATCTTTCATGCATACCATTGAAGTGGCTATAGGTGCCCTAGTCTCACTTAAGCAATTAGATCAAGGCAGGAAGTTAATAACAGCTATTATGTATATAATAAAACAAAATTCAAAATCACTTTTTTGTTTTTTGTTTTTTTTTGTTTGTTTGTTTTTTAAAGATTTTATTTATTTATTTGACAGACAGAGATCACAAGTAGGCAGAGAAGCAGGCAGATAGAGAGGAAGGGAAGCAGGCCCCCCGCCGAGCAGAGAGCCCAATGCGGGACTCGATCCCAGGACCCTGGGATCATGACCTGAGCCGAAGGCAGCGGCTTAACCCACTGAGCCACCCAGGCGCCCCCACTTTTTTGTTTTGTTTTTAAGTAAACTCTACCCCAGTATGGGGCTCTAACTCATTACAGTAAGATCAAGAGTTGCATGCTTTACTGACTGAGCCAGCCAGATGCCCCTGAAAGCCACTACTTACTCCTTTTCTTGGTTGATGTTAATTTATTTATTTGACAGACAGAGATCACAAGTAGGCAGAGAGGCAGAAGGGCAGAGAGAGAGGGAAGCAGGCTCCCCGCGGAGCAGAAAGCCTGACTTGGGGCTCCATCCCAGGACCCTAGGATCATGACCTGAGCCAAAAACAGAGCTTAACTCACTGAGCCACGCAGGTGCCCTGCCACTTCTTACTCCTTTTGCAGTCAGGACCCAAGCTACCTCAGGGACATGGTGGGAAGATGAGATGTAGCAACCTCCACCTCCACTCCTTTCTTTCGACACTCAACCAAGGAGCTTTTGAAAGCTTTGTTTTTGGAGCGCTAAAAAGGTATTTACTATCTCACATAACCAAAATACACTAATAGTAGTTCAGGTACAACTCAATCCGTGTGTTCGCTCACAATGAACAAGGGTTCATTTCTGCCTCTCAAGTCGACACCCCTTTTTGGAGGGGGTAAGGATAATTGATAGGATAATTCAACATCCTATAACTGCTCCTTTCCCTCTCTCATCACATTTCACTGGTTCTTCTTGGAAGAAACCACTCATTTGGAGTGAACAGGGATATCTGCTTTTTTTTTTTTTTAAGATTTTATTTATTTATTTGACAGAGATCACAAGTAGGCAAAGAGGCAGGCAGAGAGAGAGAGAGAGGGAGAGAGAGAGGGAAGCAGGCTCCCTGCTGAGCACAGAGCCCGATGCGGGACTCCATCCCAGGACCCTGGGATCATGACCCGAGCTGAAGGCAGAGGCTTTAACCCACTGAGCCACCCAGGTGCCCCACTGCTGACTATTTTAAACCAAAGTCCATCATCCAGCTCTGGAAGTCTAACGAGAGGTCTGAGAAGTGAGGGAAGGATGGATGGCCACAAAGCTACTACTACCCAGACAAAGTAACTATACAACACCACTTTCTTCCACATTGGCCAAACTTCTGTGACCATTTGACATCACCCTTGTGCTTGCTGACTTTCATATAAAGTCCTTCCCACACCTCTGGTTTTAGCCTCGTTACCCTATCATCTGAGCTAAGTCTCAGGCTTCATTCTTGATTCATTCTTCATTCTTGAGAAGGAATTCACAACAACATTGACAGATTCCTTGACAACCCAAGGATGGAGCAGTTAAATCAGCAGGTGACTCCAGACCAGGGCACCCAGCCAGGGGAGTAAATTAGAGCTGAAAGACTCTAATTAGAGCAGAAAACACTCTGCTCACAAAGCCTTGTGTCATAGTACTGGGGCTGCTTCTACCCAAAGGAAGGGACATCTTTTTTTTTTTTTTTTTTTAATTTGCAATAATGCATCACATGGTCTTTAATTCTTTGGCTCACAGTCAAATTCTACTTTAGGGGACTTCCATTCCATCTTTCCCTCCATTCCTTGTCCTCCCTCCTTCCCTCTATGTCTCTCAAGTAAAATCCATTCCAGATGCCTTTTCCTCACCTCTTAGCTTTTAGGATTCCTTAGCTATCCTTCACAGATTAGACACAGTAGATCATCAGAAGGGAGAGAAGCAGCAAGAGAACCATCCCAATATCTTTACCCCAACTTAATCCATGAATGCCAGAAGTAACTACAATATAGCTACATAATCATAAAAAGGCCATTAATTATGGTCTCTGATAATGCCACTTATATATATTTTTTTTTTAAATAAAGAATCATGGACGAAGGACTGGCTTTGTGTGACAGAATAAGTATTATCACTCAAAAGCACCAGTATGCCATGTCTACTGTGTCCACGGCTCTTGTATCAGAAACATGCTTTCACTTCTTTACTCAAAAAATATCTTCTGAGGGGCACCTGGGTGGCTCAGTGGGTTAAAGCTTCTGCCTTCGGCTCAGGTCATGATTCCAGGGTCCTGGGATCGAGCACCGCATCGGGCTCTCTGCTCAGTGGGAAGCCTGCTTCCCCCTCTCTCTCTGCCTGCTTCTCTGCCTACTTGTGATCTCCGTCTGTCAAATAAATAAATAAAATCTTAAAAAAAAAAATATATATATATATATATCTTCCGAAAGCCTGAGAGCTTTTGCTTATTCCCTAAAACCCTCTTTACCCAGATTTTTGCATGGCTGAGTCCTAAGCATCTTTCACACACACATACACTCTGGGTTGTTCCACATTCCTCCAATGAAGAAGCTCAAAACTCAGGGGCAGCCTGTAGCTTTCCAGTATATTAGGTATCTTGCAGTCTTCATGTTCTGCCAGGGTCTGGGAAGGTATTAAGTTGAGCCATATGAATCTGCCTTAATATAAAAATGAAAATGTTGCGTTTTTCAGAAAAAGAAAAGTTTTATTCAACCAAAATACACACTATTAGCATTAACTGCTTTCCCCCAATGATAAATTTCTCCAAATATATTTAAAATTCAGCATTGTTGAGAAGGAGTTGCCGCTGGAGCCGCTGGAGGGGACCATGGCCAACTGTGAACGCACCTTCATTGCCATCAAGCCTGATGGGGTCCAGCGCAGCCTCATGGGAGAAATCATCAAGTGTTTTGAGCAAAAGGGATTCCACCTCGTTGCTATGAAATTAATTCAGGCTTCTGAAGACCTTCTCAAGGAGCACTACATCGACCTGAAGGACCGTCCCTTCTTTACCAGCTTGGTCAAGTACATGCAGTCAGGGCCCGTGGTTGCCATGGTCTGGGAGGGCCTGAATGTGGTGAAGACAGGCCGAGTGATGCTCGGGGAGACCAACCCTGCAGACTCCAAGCCTGGGACCATCCGTGGGGACTTCTGCATCCAAGTTGGCAGGAACATTATGCACGGCAGCGACTCCGTGGAGAGTGCAGCAAAGGAGATTGGCTTGTGGTTCCAGCCTGAAGAGCTGGTGGATTACAAGAGCTGTGCTCAGGGACACCTGAGTGGCTCAGTTGGTTGGATGACTGCCTTCGGTTCAGGGCGTGATCCTGGAGTCCCGGGATCGAGTCCCACATCAGGCTCCCAGCTCCATGGGGAGTCTGCTTCGCTCTCTGACCTTCTCCTCGCTCATGCTCTCTCTCACTGTCTCTCTCTCTCAAATAAATAAATAAAATCTTTAAAAAAAAAAAAAAAAAGAAAAGAGCTGTGCTCAGAGCTGGATCTACGAGTGACCAGAGAGCAGACCTCCACTTGTTCATTCCATTCCCTCTCCCTCCCCTGAGCAGGGGGCCAGGCTCTAACAAATTCACTTAATTTTGAGACCTTCCTTCTAACCTGGAGGGCATCTCCTGGAGCTGGGTGTGCTCACTGTACAGTATTATGTGCTGCTGTCAAATTGAAATATTTCATCCCCCCCAAAAAAAAAATTTCAGCATTGTTAAAATTTATTCAAATCCTTCCATTACTGTTCTCTATTAGAGAATGCTCTGTTTCTTAGAGTTTCAAATGATGACAAATGATACATAATTTCAACTTCTTTACAATAAGATGCTACTGTTAGGTTTTGCCTGAGTTAAAAGTAATGGAATACTCTCTTTGCAGACCACCATACAGTTACCAGAACCTTCTTTTTGGTTGCAATGATGGTTTTAACACACTTGGTAACTTCTCCAACATCCAACCATCATCCAGACCACTTTCATTTTTTGTCAAAGTTTATGATATTCTCTAAAATAGGCCTCTGCTCTTTCAAATCTTAAGGTATGAGCACATCTCTAATCATCTCAGTTTGTGATCATCCATCAGCTGGTGTTACCTACCCATTTGTCCAACTTTTTCACCTTTCCTATTGCAGCCAGGTGTCGAGAAATTGTAGCAGAAACTCCTAAGTCTGCTGCGAGGCCTCGAATTGCTGTTTTGGGGTTAGCTTCCACCATGGCTCTCAATTGATCTTCATTTAAAACAGATTTGGGTCTCCCTCGAGGCTCATTTTTCAGACTCAGATCCCCAAAACAAAATTTTTCGAACCACCACCGGATATAGTCCTTTCACTAACAGAGCTTTTCCAAAGACAGAATTGATGTTTCTACTTGCTGTGGCTGCACTGTGTCCTAGTTTAAATTCATATAAAAATAGTATTCGCAAATCTTTCAAAGATATGGTACTGTTCACTTCTGTGGAGGAAATAAATAATAAAAATTCAGCCATCAAAGAAAACTGAAGACCATAATATCATTATGAATACTAAACAATACAACTGAAAATAAACCTGACATCAACTTTATCAATCACAGTCAAGTTTCAACTAGTTAAATATCAGCAATTTCATCTGAAGGATACATGTTTTCATCACGGTGTTCTGCTGCCATCAGTTTATATCAGGCAGATGACTTTGCAGTAGGAATACAATTTCCAGTGATTTTATAACATCACCATAAAAGAAATAAATAGGAGTTTATTTATTGAACTAAAATATGAGTTCTGCTTTTTAATCTAGGAACTTAGGTCTGCCACACAATTTTTTCAGTACTATCAAATTAAGATCTCAGATCAATTTAATGCTTGGAAAAAATTTCTCCCACAACGGATTGATAAATACCTGCTTCTGATGTTTTCCGACAAAAGTATTCATAGGTTTTCCTTTCCCCCATTTCACATGATCTGAATGACTGCTACTTCACCAGTTCTTTATATTTTCTAAATCCTTATTTACTATGGAATTTTTCTTCCTTTGCCTAGTTCACTTTTTTGGGCTTCATAGTTAATTTTGGTGGAAATGAATGAAAATAATATTTCAGGTATATGAAAGAACTGTTTTCCATTTTCTCCTGGCATTCATGTATTCTAATGGCCCTAGGGTCCACTGCCCATTGGACTTTTTAAAAACTATAACCATAACATACATGTGCCCTAAACCTACCAAAGGTTAAAAAGGAGAGGGAGAGAGTTAGAGGGATTCATTCAGCAAAATTCCAATCTGGACAATGTTTGGGAGAAATCTTGGGGTAGGAAGGGAAAGTTTTTCTTTTCAGCAGCTTTAATTCTAACCCCTTTTAAGTATATATTACTCCAATAGTAACTTTTCTGCCTTTTTCCTCCCCTATGCTTCCAAGACAATAAAGTGGAAAAGAATTCTATTTCTTTCTACCACCACTTGAGTTCTAAACTGTTTGAAATAAGTTGATAATCTTCTTTACAAAAGCAGGAAAAAAAAATTCTGACCTCAACATAATATATTGTTACAAATATAAATATATACATATTGCAATTGTAATATAAGTATTAGGAAGGTGAGCAGCTTTATTTTAGCCCCTAAGTCACTGAAAGCAATTACACTATTATTCATCAAGGGAACAGGAATAGGGAGAGAGGGTTCCCATCATATACTACTATATTAGTAGGTTTAATTAATGCAAGAAGCCACCTCTTCCACTTCTAACACACTGCTTGAGATATAACCAAAAAACAAAACTTTTTTTAATACAGAGCTAAATCCAAAAGCAAAAGAGAATTTCCCAAGTGCAAAAAAGTAGGAAACACTAAAAAAAAAACCCACAGTGGTGAAGGGCACATTAACAGAATTCATATCTCAGAACTACATACAAATAATGGAGCAATCTGAAACAGAGACATTTTAAGAAAAAAGTATGACATTTTAAAGCATGCCTTTAATGTTCAAAGAAAAAACAAAGAAATAGATTTCACTAAGCAAGAACAGGCCATTGTAAAAGAAAAAAAACTCCCACATTATATTTAGTTGTCACATTTCCCTAGTTTCCTCCAATCTCTAACAATGCCTTGGTATTCCCTAATTTTCATGACCTTGACTCTTGAAGAGTACTGATTGCTTTACCTTGTCAAATACATTTCATTTTGGTTTGGCTAATGTTTTCTAATGACTGGACTAAGGTTATACATTTTTGGCAAAAATACAAAGAAATGATGCATCCTTTATCATGGGTTTCAAGATGTGAATATGTTTTGTTATTGTGATGTTCACCTTGATCACTGACTAAGATAAATTTTGGCAGGCTTCATCCCATTAAAATTACTATCTTTGTCTTTATGATTAATGAAGATCTTGGGGAACATACTTTGAATCTATACTTTTCCTCAAATTTCTCTCACTATATGGGATAGGGAGGGAGACAAACCATAAGTGACTCTTAATCTCACGAAACAAACTGTGGGTTGCTGGGGGGAGGGAGGTTGGGAGAAGGGGGGTAGGGTTATGGACATTGGGGAGGGTATGTGCTTTTGGGTAAATTGGAAGGGGAGATGAACCATGAGAGACTATGGACTCTGAAAAACAATCTGAGGGGTTTGAAGTGGCGGGGGGGTGGGAGGTTGGGGTACCAGGTGGTGGGTATTATAGAGGGCACAGCTTGCATGGAGCACTGGGTGTGGTGAAAAAATAATGAATACTGTTTTTCTGAAAATAAATAAATTGGAAAAAAAATTTTTCCCAACTGCTATTTGAGGACATAATTAAAACTTGTATAAGATAAATTGTGACAGGGGGCACCTGGTTGGCTCAGTTGGTTAAAGCCTCTGCCTTCGGCTCAGGTCATGGTCCCGGGGTCCTGGGATAGAGCCCTGCATCTCTGCTCAGCAGGGAGGCTGCTTCCTCCTCTCTCTCTGCCTGCCTCTCTGCCTGCTTATGATCACTCTCTCTGTCAAATAAATAAATAAAATCTTTAAAAAAAAAATTTCTCTCACTATTTTTAGAATCAATTGGTGGAGCTTGTCTGTAACAATTATTACTGTTTAGCTAATGCTTATTTTCTACTTCCCTCAATCCATCCAACCTTCCACAGTTACTAACTGGAATTTACTATAAGTGAAAACTGTTCATTTCCCCATTTATATCTATATCAGTATGGATTCATGGATATTTACTTTATTATTCCATGGGTTATAATCCAATGATTTCATTATTTCTTTTGCTAAAATTTCTCCAGCTCTGGCCATTAGAACTCTTTCAGTATGGTTCTCAAGTTCTTTCACACTATCCCCCCATTTTTTTTCTTTAAGCGTTTTGTTACCTGGCATACATCAAGATGGTCCAGGCACCTTTACCAACCACTTCTCTAAGAAATGGAGAATCAGAAATAAAAAACTGGATCCTAGGTTTGTTCATTAGTCACTCTCAGTGGAAACAGCTAAGAAACATGGATAGTAACCAATATATATAATATCTCAGATTCCAAACCAACCAGAGTTCATTTTAGCCTTCTTCTTTCTCTATTTGTGAGAAACCCAGTTTTTGTTATCTAAAACATATTTGCCTATTTTTTCAGTTAGAGTACACACAGAATTGTTAATCTATGCCCTTGTGACAAATATATTTACTGACTATATTACAGCATTAATGTGCAATTCTTTATATCTTTACCATTACAGTATCCAATCAAGATGTTATTTTCCGAAACAACTTGGAATAAAGTTCTTTTCTTCCCCATCCCCTCTAATGTTACTCCTTCCTCACTAGTTCCCATATCCTCACTTTTTGGCACTCCTTTCCCACCTACCCCCTGTAGATTACCAATAATCACTTTGGTTTCCAGTTTATCCTCCCAATATTGATTCTACAAAAACAAGTAGATACACATGTACTGTCTCATATCTCTTTCTTTCTTACACAGAAGACCATATACTATACTTTTGTGTTTTATTTTTGTCATTTAACAGTATATTATCTCAGAAACACTCCATATTTGTTGATACAGACCATTCTCATTCTTTCTTTTTCAACACAGCCCCACTACTCTATTAAATGGATATATCACATTTTAATCACTTTTCTATGTATGGACATTTAAACAGTTTCCAATATTTCACAATTACATTGTATTACACTGCGGTAGTGAATATCAGTGTATATGTATTTTTATATTGTTAGAGGTGTATCTAAATGGTAGAGTCCCAGAAATGGTTTTGCTGGGTCAAAAAGTAAAAAAATAAATACACACACACACATATATATACACATATACATATGTGTATATATATGTGTATAGTATTTTTTTTTAAGATTTTATTTATTTGACACAGAGAGAGATCGCAAGTAGGCAGAGAGGCAGGCAGAGAGGTAGGGGGAAGCAGGCTCCCTGCTGAGCAGAGAGCCCAATGCGAGGCTTGATCCCAGGACCCTGAGACCATGACCTGAGCTGAAAGCAGAGGCTTAACCCACTGAGCTACCAGGTGCCCCCATATACAATATTTTTAAGTATTGCCACATTTCCCTTTGGAAGGGCTATAACAATTCACATTTTCACCAGCAATGTATGAAAGTGCCATTTCTCCACAGCTTCACCAACAAAGTATGTTGTCATATTTTAAAGTTTTTGCCATTGATAGGTATTATTTTAATTCGCATTTCTTTAATTATGAGTAAATTTGAACTTCTTTCCATATATTTTAGGCCATTACTATGTCTTATTTTTTTGTGAGTTATCTCTTCATATCTGATTCCCATTATATCAGACTTTTGTAATTTTGCCCTCGAATTTTTTGTTTTGAAAATCTCAAAACCACTGTTTATTATCAAGGTGAACTCTAGGCTTCATGACAGACTTATCAATAGAATTTCTGGTAGCAAGTATGAACACCAAGGCCCCCAAACTTTTTGAAGTCACTGACACAGGGATCAGCTACCCCCCAGCAGGGTTTGGTCATACTGAATGAAAATGGCTTTGAGCTCCTTCTCGGAAGTCTCATTAATGTATTTCTGATAATAAGGACCCCAGGGCTCTGGAGTTGTGCTAGCAGACTGTGCAAATCTGGGTCACGTGACCACTACCCTTCACACAGACTCAGATGCCCACCCCAAGAAATCATTCCCTGCCCAGAAGCAGAACAGATTCCAGTAGCTTGTACTGCTGTGTGCACTGCCGGATCATCTCCAGGGGCTGCCCATTCACCTGGATAAGGCTGCTGCCCCATCTGCAACCAGATCTAGGGCCATCTGGTTGTGTCCAAGGACCTGCAGAGACTGCAGAAGGCCCTTGGACTGCACGGCTGCCAATGTAAACAAGAACTCCTCACCACATGGTGCACAACAAGAAAATCTTTTGTCCCTCAAATTTTAAGAGCTGTTTAAATATAAAAAATATTGTCCTTTTTATGTGGTATATACTATGAATATTTTCTCCCAGTTTCTTCTTGACAAACTTTTATTTATAGGATTTTTTATTATCTAAGAATTTATTTTAGTGAAATTTATCAGTCTTTTGTTTTACTGCTTCTGTATTTTAAGTAACAGCAAGCCTTTTTCTACACCAAGATTATAGAGGAATTAACTCATGTGGTGGATAAAGATAGCCATTTTTTTAAAAGATTTTGTTTATTTATTTGACAGAGAGAGCTCACAAGCAGGCAGAGCAGCAGGCAGAGAGGCAGGGGAAACAGGATCCCCCCTGAGCAGAGAGCCCGATGCAGGGCTCAATCCCAGGACCCTGAGATCATAACCTAAGCCAAAGGCAGAGGCTTAACCCACTGAGCCACCCAGGCACCCCAAAGATAGCCCTTTTAATAATAGTGCAATAAGGGACAAGTGGGCAGATTTGGAAAATGCTAAAAGTGGGTCACTCATTATTCCATGAAAAAGAAAGTAGATCATGTTTCAAAGAAGTTTCCAAAAACTTTCCAAAGTTTAGCAAAGTTGTAGGGTACAAAAGCAAAAATCAGTTCTGTTTTTATACACCAGTGATGAATAACCTGAATAAAAAACTAAGAAAGCAATTCCATTCATAATAGCATCAAAATAATAAAATTACTTAGGAATAAATCTAAGGAGGTAAGACTCTTTTTTAAGATTTTATTTATTTATTTGACAGAGAGAAAGAGAAAGAACACAAGCAGGCAGAGGGAGAAGCAGACTCCCCACAGACCAAGAACCAGACACGGGGCTTGATCCCACAACCCTGGGATCATGACCTGAGATGAAGGCAGACACAACCAACTAAGCCACCCAGGTGCCCCAGAAGGTAAGACTTTTAATGCTGAAAACCCTGTTGAAAGAAATTAAACAAGATCTAAATAAATGAAAAGACAATCATATTCACAGGCAGGAAGACTTAATATCAATAAGATGTCAATATTATCCAAAGCAATCTAAAGATTCAACACAATCCCTACCAAAAATCCAACAGCCTTTTTGGGAGAAATGAAAAAGCAGATCCTCGTTTTCATAAAAAAATTGCAAGGAATCCTGAATAACCAAAATAATCTTGAAAAAGAGTAAACTTGGTGAACTCACACTTCCTAACTTTGAAACTTACTACAAAGCCACAATAATTAAAACAATTCAATATGGGCATAAGAACAAACACAAAGACCAATGGAACAGAAAGCCCAGAAAGACCACATATGGTCAAATGATTTTCAACAAGACCATTTAGTGGGAAAGGATGGTTTCTTCACATGGTACTGGGAAAACGTATATCTACATGCAGTACGAAGCCGGACATAAACCACACCACATACAAAAATTAATTCAAAAATGGATGAGAGACCTAAATGTAAAAACTAAAATTACAAAAGCCTTAAAGAGAACATTGAGGAAAATGTTCATGGCATTGGGATTTGGCAACAATTTAATGAATATGACAACAAAAGTTTAAAAAAAAAAAAACCCCAAAACGGGTAAACTGGACTACATCTAAATCTAAAACTTCTGTGCCAAAGATTCAATCAATAGTGAAAAGGCGGGCGCCTGGGTGGCTCAGTGGGTTAAGCCGCTGCCTTTGGCTCAGGTCATGATCTCAGGGTCCTGGGATCGAGTCCCACATCGGGCTCTCTGCTCAGCAGGGAGCCTGCTTCCTCCTCTCTCTCTCTGCCTGCCTCTCTGCCTACTTATAATAAATAAATTTAAAAATAAAAAAAAAATAGTGAAAAGGCAACCTACAGAATGGAATATTTGCAAACCACATATCTGATAAGGGGTAAATATCCAGAACATATAAAGAGCTCCTACAACTCAACAACAGAATACAAATAGCCTGATTTTTAAATGAGCAAAGGACTTACATAAATGTTTCTCCAATAAAAATATACACATGGACAAGGATTTGAAAAGATGCTCAATATCATTAATCATTAAGGAAAGGCAAAACAAAACCACAATTATCAACTCACACCCATTAGAATAGCTACTAACCAAAGAAAATAACAAGTATCAGCAAAGATAAAGAGAAATTGGAACGCTTGAGCACAATTGTTGGGAATGGAAAATGGTGCAGGCCTCTATGGAAAACAATCATGTTAGCGTCTCAAAAAATTGAAAATAGAATTACCATATGATCCAATAATTCTACTTCCAGGAATATATGCAAAAGATCTGAAAACAAAGTCTCAAAGAGGTATTTATATACCCACATACAACCACATTCATAGCATCATTATTCATAACAGCCAAAAGGCAGAAACAACCCAAGTGTCCATCAACCAATAATGTATAAACAAAACATAATAATTGCATATAACAGAGTATTAATCAGCCTTGAAAAGAAAGGAAATTCTGACACATGCTACAACATACATGAACTGTGAAGACATGATGCTAATTAAAACAACCTGGTCACAGAAAGACAAATACTTCTACTTATGACACACCTAGAATAGTCCTATTCTTAGAGACAGAACATAGAATAGACCTTAGCAGGGGGTCAGGGTGGGGGCAGAAGGAATGGGAGTTGTTTAAGGTTATCGAGTATTCAGTTTTGGGAGATAAAAAGTTCTGGAGATTGATAGCACAAAGATGTGAAACTACTTAACACTACTGAACTACATACTTGAAAATGGTTAAGATGGCAAATTTCATATTTTTGTATGTTACCACAATTAACAATAAAAATCAAAAGAAAAATTAGGTAAGTTGGGTCTCATCAAAATTAAGATTTTTGTTCCTCAAAGGACACTATCAAGAAAGTAAAAAGAGATGGGACGCCTGGGTGGCTCAGTTGGTTAAGCAGCTGCCTTCGGCTCAGGTCATGATCCCAGCGTCCTGGGATCGAGTCCCACATAGGGCTCCTTGCTCGGCAGGGAGCCTGCTTCTCCCTCTGCCTCTGCCTGCCTCTCTGTCTGCCTGTGCTCGCTCTCTCTCCCTCTATCTCTGACAAATAAATAAATAAAATCTTTAAAAAAAAAAAAAAAGAAAGAAAGTAAAAAGAGGGGCGCCTGGGTGGCTCAGTGGGTTAAGCCTCAGGTCATGATCTCAAGATCCTGGAATTGAGCCCCACATTGGGCTCTCTACACAGGAGGGAGCCTGCTTCCCCCTCTCTCTCTGCCTTCCTCTCTGCCTGCTTGTGATCCTTTTCTGTCAAATAAATAAAATCTTTAAAAAAAAAAAAAGTGAAAAGACAAATGGCCAAAAAATACTTGCAAATCATACTTCTGACAAAGCTTAATACAGAAAATATATAAAGAGCTTCTATAGCTTAAAAAACAACCAAAACAACCCAATTAAACCCAATTAAAAATGGGCAAATGAGCTGAATAGACATTTCTCCAAAGAAGATATACAAATGGCCAATAAGCCCATGAAATGATGCTTACTTAACACTGTTAGTCTTTAGGGAAATGCATATCAAAACCCAGTAAGGTGACACCTGGGTGATTCAGTCAGTTAAGCGTCTGCCTTCAGCTCAGGTCATGCAGGCTCCCAGGATCAAGTCCCACAATAGGCTCCTTGTTCAGTAGGGAGCCTGTTTCTCCTTCTGCTTGCCGCTCCCTCTGCTTGTGATCTCTCCCTCTCTGACAAATAAATAAAACAAAATAAAATAAATCTTTAAAAAATAAAACAACAACAAAAACCAGTAAGATTAACAGTTACACCTACTAGGGTGGCAATATTTAAAAAAAAACAAAAAACAAACAAACAGAAAAAGACATCGGGGGCACCTGGGTGGCTCAGTCAGTTAAGCATTAGACTCTCAATTTCAGCTCAGGTCATACCTCAGGGTCATGAGATGGAGCCTGGAGTCAGGCTCCTCACTGGGCATGGAGCTTGCTTAAGATTTTCTCTGCCCCTCCCCCACCTCCTCCTACCTCTGCTTACACACTCTTTCTCTCTTAAAAAAAGAAAAAAAGGGGTGCCTGGGTGGCTCAGTGGGTTAAAGCCTCTGCCTTCAGCTCAGGCCATGATCCCAGGGTCTTGGGATCAAGCCCCACATCAGGCTCTCTGCTCCGCAGGGAGCCTGCTTCCTCCCCTCTCCCTCTGCCTGCCTCTCTGCTTACTTGTGATCTCTGTCTGTCAAATAAATAAATAAAAGCTTTAAAAAAAAAGAAAAGAAAAAAATTGGAAAATCTAACAAATTTGGTAAGAATAAGAGAAATTGGAACGTCTGGGCCTTGCTTGTGGGAATGTAAAACAGCACAACCACTATGGAAAACAGTCTGGCATTTCCTTAAAAGGTTAAACTCAGAACTACCATATGACCCAGATATTCTACTCCTAGGTATATATCCAAAAGAACTGAAACCAGGGGTTTGAACAGATATCGCTACACCAATGTTCATTACAAGAACCCTAGCTATGGCCCATCAGCAGATGGATTAAAAAATGTGGTATATAAATAAAATGGTAATTACTCAGACATAAAAAATAATGAAATTTAAATATATGCTACAATATGGGTAGACCTTGAAAACATTATAATTAATAAAATAAGCCAGACATAGAAGGACAAATATTATATGATCCCACTTACATATGAGGTGCCTGGAATAGGCACATTTACAGAGATACGAAGGAGAGATTGCCAGGGATTGGAGGGAGGTGTGCGGGGGTGGGGCAGAGGTGTGGAGGAAGAGATTGTTTAATGGGTACAGGGTTTATGTTGGGGATTATAAAGTTTGAAGTAAAACAACAGTGATAGAGACACAGTATTGTGAATGTTTTTAATGCCACTGAATTGTACACTTACAAATGGTTAAAATGATAAATACATTATAAATATTTTACCACAATAAAAAAAAGAAGTTCAACTTTACCCTAGTGGTCTAAAATACCACCTTTGTCATATACTAACTTTTCATATGAATTTGGGTCTAATTCTGCACTTTTTATTCTTCTCCACTGGTCTATTTGTCCCTGCCAATCCCACAACAATGTTTTAATTACAGAGGCTCAATCATATATATATATAATTTTTTAATTAAGCAGGCTCCACAGACCATGTGGGGCTTGAACTCACAATGCTGAAATCAAGAGTTGCATGCTCTACCAACTGAACCAGCCAGGCACCCCAAGGCTTTATATTAATTTTTATTTATTTTAATAGTACAGCTATCCAGCCCTGGTAGTTTATGTTTTTCAGTATTTTCCTGGTTATTTCTAAAATGAGTTTCATTGGGATGCCCAGGTGATGCAGTCAGTTAAGCAATCAACTCTTGATTTTGGCTCAGGTCATAATCTCAGGGTCCTGAGATTAAGCCTCGTCAGGCTCTGTGCTCAGCATGGAGTGTGCTTGAGATTGTCTCTTCCTCTCCCTTTGCCCCTCCTTCTCATGCTCTTTCTCTCTAAAGTAAATAAATCTTTAAAAATATATAAATAAAATATAATCACTTTTATTGAGATATAATTCACATCCCATACAATTTACCCATTTAAAATGCACAATTCAGTGGTTTGTTTGGGTTTTTTTAAAGATTTTATTTATTTATTTGACAGAGATCATAAGTAGGCAGAGAGGAAGGCAGAGAGAATGGAAACAGGCTCCCAGGTTCCCTGGAACCCAATGCAGGGCTCAATCCCAGGACCCTGGGATCATGACCTGAGCCAAAGGCAGAGGCTTTAACCCACTGAACCACCCAGGCACCCACAATTCAGTGGTTTTTAGTACACTCACATGATTGTGAATCTAATTTTTGAACATTTTTCCACCTCCAAAAGAAACTCTGTATCAATTAATAATTGTTTCCCATTTTCCCCCATCTCTTTCCCAGTCTTAAACCATTAATCTATTTACTATCTATAAATTTGCCTATGTGGACATTTTCTATAATTGGAATCATAAAAGTATATGATCTTTTGTGACTGGCTTCTTGCACAAAGCACATTTTTGAGTCATTCATGTAGTAGCATATAACAATACTTTTTACTGTCATATATTATTCCATCGTATGGATTACATTTGTTTTTCATCAGTTGATGGATATCAAGACTGTTTCTACTTTTTAGCTATTATGAATAATGCTGCTAATAACATTCACATATAAGTTTTTGCATCCACTTCTGTTTTCAACTCTCTTGAGTTTAAACCTAAGAGTGGAATTGTGGATCATAACTCTATATTTAATCATTTGAGGATTAAATCATTTGAGGATTGTTTTCAAAGTATCTGCACCATTTTGCATTCCTAAAAGCAGCATATGAGGGTTTCAACTTCTCTACTTCCTCATCAATACTTGTTATTTTCTCTTACTATTGCATCTTAGTGGTGTGAAGTAGAATCTCGTGATTTTGATTTGTACTTCCCTAATGACTAATAATGTTGAACATCTTTTGGTGTACTTACTGGGTCATTTGTATATCTTCTTTGGACAAATTCCTTCAAATCCTCTGCCTTTATTTTTTAATTTTTTTAATTATTTATTTGACAGAGAGATCACAAGTAGGCAGAGAGGCAGAGAGAGGAGGAAGAAGGCTCCCGGCTGAGCAGAGAGCCCTACGTGGGGCTCGATCCCAGGACCCTTAGATCATGACCTGAGCTGAAAGCAGAGGCTTAACCTACTGAGTCACCCAGGCGCCCCTCTGCCCTTTTTTAAAATTGGGTTATTTCTCTTTTTATTATTGAGGAGTAAGAGTATATATTAGGAGGGCACTTGTGTGGCTCAGGGGGTTAAGCCTCTGCCTTCTGCTCAGGTCATGGTCTCAGAGTCCTGGAATCGAGCCCTGCCATTGGGTTCTCTGCTCAGCAGGGAGCTTGCTTCCCTCTCCCTCTCTGCCTACTTGTGATCTCTCTCTCTCCCTCTCTGCCTACTTGTGATCTCTCTCTGAATCAAATAAATAAAATCTTAAAAGAAAAAAAAAGAGTATATATTAGGGATACAAGTCCCTTATCAGATATATGATTTAAAAATAGTTTTTCCCATTCTATGAGTTGTCTTGATATCATCTGCAGAAAAAAAGTTTTAAATTTTGATATAGCCCCATTTATTTACTTATTTATATCATTTGAGCTTTATATCTTATGTTTAAGAAACACTGCCTAACCCAAAGTCACTACGATTTACTGTTGGCTTTCCTCTAGGAGTTTTATAGTTTTGTTAGCTCTTACATTTAGGTTTACAATATATTTTGATTAATTTTTTAAGTTTTTATTTTAATTTATTTTAGAGATACAAAGTGAGAGAGAGAGTACACAGCAGAGTGAGAGGGAGAAGCAGACTCCATGTTGAGTCCGATGCAGGGCTTGATCCCACAACCCAGAGATCATGATTTGACCTAAAATCAAGAGTTGGATGCTTAACCAACTGCGCCACCCTGGCATCCCATATTTTGAATTAATTTTTATGTATGGCATGAGATAGGGTGCCAACTTCATTCTTTTGCATATCCAGCATGGTATATCAATACCATTTGTTGAAAAACTATTCTTTCCCATTTTATTTCCTTAGACCTTTACTAAAAGTCCATTGACAATTTTTGCGTGTTTATTTTTCCATATGAACCTTAAAATAAGCTTGTCTAACTCAATAAAACAACTTCTTAGGATTTTTATTAAAATTGCATTGGGGCACCTGGGTGGCTCAGTTGCTAAGCATCTGCCTTTGGCTCAGGTCATGATCCCAGGGTCCTGGGATCTAGCCCTGCATCGAGCCCCACAATGGGCTCCCTGCTCAGCCAGAAGCCTGCTTCTCCCTCTCCCACTCCCCTTGCTTGTATTCCCTCTCTCACAGTCCCTGTCTCTGTCAAAAAAATAAATAAAATCTTAAAAAAAAAAAATTCTAAAGAATAAAATTGCATTGATTTCATAAATTAATTTGGGAGGATTAACATCTTTATGATCTTGAATCATCCTATTCAAGAACAAGAGATGTTTTACCATTTGCTTAAATCTGCTTCAGTGTCTTTTAGGGGTGTTTAAAATTTTCCTTGTATAAGTTTTAGGTCATTCTTACTAAACTTATTCCTAAAGATATAACTCTCCATGTTGTTATTGTAAATAGGCTTTTCTCTAACATTATGTTCAGTATAAGCTATTTCTATATATGAAAGCTGATTTTTTATGTTAATATTAAATCCTGATCCTTCACTCAATTCTTTTACTGTATTGAGGTACTTTTATTATTGATTTCCTGGAGTCCAGCTATACTATGATCTGCAAATAGATATTGTTCTACTTGTTCTTTACCACTTCTATGCTTCTTCATGATTTCTCTTAACTAATTGTCTTGGCTACTTTACCTCTAACATAATGCAGAATAGTAGTGAAGATAGTGACAATGTTTGCCTTGTTCCTGATATGAAACTGAAATGGAAATGCCTGTAGAGGTTTCCCATTTAAATAAGATACTACCTTTAATGCTAAAATATATACTTCATCAAGTTAAGTAAGTACTCTTCAAATCCTATTCTCTTAAGTGTCTCTATCATGAATGGGTACTTAATTTTGCCAAAGGTTTTCTCAGAATCTACAGAGATAATCTTATTGTTTTTTCTTTATATTTATTAACATGGTATATGATACTAATAGGTTTCCTTATATTGTATCAATCCTGCATTCCTGGAATAAATCCTGCCTTAGAACTGCCTTTGTTTTTTCCTCTGCCTGGAATCTAATTTCTCTGGTTTTCATATGTCTACCCCCTTCATCTATTCAGATCTTATAAAATATCTCCTCCTCAGAGATGCATTCCCTGGACCACTCAATCAAAAGTAACCTTCTAGTTAATCTATAGGACAGTACCCTATTTTAATTTCCTACCCAGCAGTTATTACTAGTTGATATTCTCCCTGTATATCCCATATGTATACTCCTATGCAAATATCTTCAACTGTTACAACAGTACTAAACCTGTCTTAGAAGTATATTTATTGCTGTATGCCCAAGATATACAGTACCTGGCATATGTTAGGCGCTCAACAGTTGTTTTCAATAAATCTACTATCATTATGGGCTCACTATTGATACAACATGTGATTTTATCATAGGAATAAAAAAGTAGTAAAAAAACTCATCTTTGAATACACTTAGGGCATAAGTCTAGATTTCTCAACATCAAAGAGAAAGCTAGAAACTCAAACAAAATTGAAGTGGGCAATTTTTTAGATCGTCTAAATCAGCGAATCAAAAAAACCCTGCTAATTAAAAATTATGATACTAAAATCAAGGTTTCCTTTCTTCCAATTAACATTTTCTAATTAAAATTTCTCATTAAAATGTGTTATAAAATTTATCAGTAAAGGAGTTAACATTTAAGTTGGATGAAGAATAAATCAATGTAAATGACTTATTGTATCTAATAAAAACCAAAGGTACTGAGTATATAAGCCTGATGATTCACAAACCTGTACCCCTGGGGCAAATAATACATTATATATGTTAATAAAAATAATTAATAAAAAAGTATTCTTCAATAGATTTTAGTATTATAATTCCACCAGCAAAAAAAAAATCTAACTCACAAAAATTAATTTTAACTTTATATAATGGAAACCATAAAAAACAGAAAGGTGGTAAACTCTCTCAACTACCTGTAAAAGGTGATGATTTCTCTGAGCATTTTACTTTTAGAAGTTTCCTATTAATAAATACATAAGCACAGGGACAAGATTTACATGCAACAGGAAACTGGAGGGGAAAAAAAAAGGAAAAAAAATTACTGCTTTACTATTTATTAAACTTCTGAAGTACTTATGTGTCTTTTCAACTAAGCAATAACTTACTTGAAGGTAGAGATCACACTTTTATTAAAACTCCACCTCTTCATAAAAATTATTCAAGATAGGAAATCATACCCATCCCATTATTCCCCTAATCCTTTATAGTTCCAAGCATATGGTAAATGTTTAATAACAACTAATATGAGTGGCCACAGGAAGAATGTAAAGTAAAAAAAACTATTTGCTGGCTGGGGTAGGAGTCAAGACGGCAGAGGAGTAGCAGACTGAGATGATATCAGGTAGCAGGAGTTCAGCTACATAGTTATCAAACCATTCCAAACACCCACAAACCCAACAGAAGATCAAAGAGAAGAAGAGCAGCAATTCTAGAAACAGAAAATCGACCAGTTTCTAAAAGGTAGGATGTGCAGAGAAGTGAATCTGAAGCAATGCAAAGACAGACCATGGGGGGAGGGTCCAGCTCCCAGCAAGTAGCAGGGCGACAAAGCAAAAAATCCGGACTTTTAGAAGTCTGCTCCACTGAAGGATATTGCTCCAGAGGTCAAGCGGGGGTGGAGCCCATGTGGGGACAGTATGGTCTCAGATCCCATGGGGTCACAGAAGGATTGGGGGTGTCTGAGTGTAGCAGAGCTCGCAGGTATCAGAGCAGGGAAGCCAGCTACAGAGACAGAGCCGAGGAGTGAGCTCTCAGCTTGGGGTTACCTTAAACTGTAATCTGTGGCACAATTGGGCCACTGCTCTTCGAGCAGGGACCCCACAAGTGGCAGATCTGGGGAGACCTGCTTTCCTTCTCTGAAGGCAGGAATCTGCAGAGTTTGGAGACTCCAAGTGGACCTGTGTGCCAGAGACGGAGGTGCTTGATCACAGGCGGGTGAGCTCAGAGTCAGCCGAAGACTAGGGAGATGGAAGTGACTGAACGCTTTTCTCCAAGGGCACACTGAGGAGTGGGGCCCTGAGCTCTCAGCTCCTCCAGGCCAGAGACTAGAAGGCCACTATTTTCACTTCTGTGCTCCAGAGGTCTAGAGAAAGCATTCGGGGAACAAAAGCTTCCCAGAGCAAACACGACAGATGACTTAGCCCTTAGCCCAGCCCCTGGTAAGGGCAGCACAATTCCACCTCAGGCAAAGAGACATTTAAGAATCACTACAAGGGGTGCCTGGGTGGCTCAGTGGGTTAAGCTGCTGCCTTCGGCTCAGGTCATGATCTCAGGGTCCTGGGATCGAGTCCCGCATCGGGCTCTCTGCTCAGCAGGGAGCCTGCTTCCTCCTCTCTCTCCCTCTGCCTGCCTCTCTGCCTACTTGTGATCTCTCTCTGTCAAAATAAATAAATAAATAAATCTTTAAAAAAAAAATCACTACAAAAGGCCCCGCCCAGTAGATAAGCAAGAACATCCAGCTAAGACCAAGCTCACTGATCAAAGAGAAGAGCGGAATTCCAGAGGAGGGGCAAGCAAAGGATGGAATTCATAACTTTGTACCCATGATTCTTTAGTCTTGCAAAGTTAAATTTTTTTAATTTTATTTTTTTCTTATTCTAATTTTCTTAACTTTTCCTCTTTTAACATTTTTTAACGAGTTTATTATAACAATACCTTTCTTTAAAAAAAAAACACCTTTTTAAACCTTCACTATGATAGTCATTTTATCCTTCATTGTATCTAACTTAATTTTTTGTATACTTATAAGGATTTTTCTTCTAAAAAATTTTTGGGATACAAACTCTTCTAATAGATCAAAATATACCCTAAATCTAGCACAGGACTTTGTTCTCATCTCCAGCCTGAACAAATTCTCTCCACTTTCTTTTTCTTTCTTTTTCTAACCAAATATCAATACCCTTATTAGAATTTTTTTAAATTTTCATCTTTACAGTCATATTCCATCCCTTCATCATGTTTATCCTTATTTTTGTATATGATAAGTTTTTCTTTCTTTAAAATTTTAGGAGGTAGTTTCTTCTAAGAGACCAAAATACACCCAACATCAAGTGGGTGGTTCTGTTCTATTCACCAGTCTAATATATATATTTTTTATTTTTCTTAAACTTCTTTTTACCCCCTTTTTTCTCCCCGATTGGGGTCTCTTTTGATTTGGATAGCATACATTTTTTCTGGGGTCTTTGCAACCCCTTTTAGTATTTTATTCTCTCGTTCATATATTCTTATCTGCATAAAATGACAAGGCAGAAAAACTCACCAAAAAAAAAAAAAAAAAAAAAAAAAAGAACAAGAGACAGTACCAAAGGCTAAGGACCTAATCAATACAGACATTGGTAATATGTCAGATCTAGAGTTCAGAATGACAATTCTCAAGGTGCTAGCTGGGCTCGAAAAAGGCATGGAAGATACTAGAGAAACCCTGTCTGGAGAAATAAAAGCCCTTTCTGGAGAAATAAAAGAACTAAAATCTAACCAAGCTGAAATCGAAAAAGCTATTAATGAGGTGTAATAAAAAATGTAGACTCTTGGGTGCCTGCATGGCTCAGTGGGTTAAGCCCCTGCCTTCAGCTCAGGTCATGATCTCAGGGTCCTGGGATTGGGTCCTGCATCAGGCTATGCTCAGCAGAGGGCCTGCTTCCCCCTTCTCTCTGCCTGCCTCTCTGCCTACTTGTGATCTCTGTGTGTCAAATAAATAAATATAATCTTTTAAAAAAATGGAGGCTCTTACCACTTGGATAAATGAGGCAGAAGAGAGAATTAGTGATATATAAGACCAAATGAAGGAGAATAAAGAAGCTGAGCAAAAGAGAGACTAACAACTACTGGACCATAAGGGGAGAATTCAGAAGATAAGTGAACCATAAGATGAAACAATATTAAAATAATTGGGATTCCAGAAGAAGAGAGAGACAGGGGGGCAAAAGATATATTGGAGAGAATTATTCTAGAGAATTTCCCTAATATGGCAAAGGAAACAAGCATCAAAATCCAGGAGGCACAGACAGCCCCCATCAAAATCTATAATAGGTCCACATCTCATTATCTAATAGTAAAACTTACAAGTCTTAGTGACAAAGAAAATCCTTAAAGAAGCCGGGATAAAAAGTCTGTAACATACAATGGTAACAATATTAGATTGGCAGCAGACTTATCCACAGAGACCTGGCAGGACAGAAAGAATTGGCATGATATATTCAGAGCACTAAACAAGAAAAACATGCAGCCTAGAATAGTATATCCAACTAGGCTATCATTGAAAATAGGAGAGATAAAAAGCTTTCAGGACAAAAAAAAAAAAAAAAACTAAAAGAATTTGTAAACACCAAACCAGCCCTATAGAAAATACTGAAAGGGGTCCTCTAAGGAAAGATAGTCTAAAAGTAGTAGGCCAGAAAGGAACAGAGACAATATACAGTAACAGCCTCCTTACAGGAAATACAATGGCACTAAATTCATATATTTCAATAGTTACCCTGAATATAAATGGGCTAAAAACCCCAATCAAAAGACACAGGGCATCAGAATGGATAAAAAACCAAAACCCATCAATATGCTCTCTACAAGAAACTCATTTTAGACCCAAAGATACCTCCAGATTTAAAGTGAAGGGGTGGAAAACAATTTACCATGCTAATGGACATCAAAAGAAAGCTGGGTTGGCAATTCAGACATTTAGATTTTAAGCCAAAGACTATAATAAGAGATGAGGAAGAACACTATATCATACTTAAAGGGTCTATCCAACAAGAAGATCTAACAATTTTAAATATCTATGCCCCTAACATGGGAGCAGCCAACTATATAAACCAATTAATAACAAAATAAAAAAAACACATCAATAATAATACAATAATAGTAGGGGACTTTAACAGCCCCCTCACTGAAATGGACAGATCATCCAAGAAAAAGATCAATAAGGAAATAAAGGCTTTAAATGACACTCTGGACCAGATGGACATCACAGATATACTTAGCACATTCCGTCCCAAAACAACAGAATACACATTCCTCTCTAGTGCACATGGAACATTCTCCAGAATAGATCACATCCTGGGTCACAAATCAGGTCTCAACCAGTACCAAAAGATTGGGATCATTCTCTGCATATTTTCAGACCACAGTGCTCTGAAGCTGGAACTCAATCACAAGAAGAAAGCTGGAAAGAACCCAGATACATGGAGGCTAAAGAGCATCTTACTAAAAACCAAATGGGTCAACCAGGAAATTAAAGAAGAATTGGAAAAATTCATGGAAACAAATGATAATGGATACACAACTGTTCAAAATCTGTGGGACACAGCAAAAGCAGTCCTGAGAGGAAAATATATAGCGATACAAGCCTTTCTCAAGAAACAAGAAGGGTCTCGGGGCGCCTGAGTGGCTCAGTGGGTTAAAGCCTCTGCCTTCAGCTCAGGTCATGATCCCAGGGTCCTGGAATCAAGCCCCGCATCAGGCTCTCTGCTCGGCAGGCAGCCTGCTTCCTTTCCTCTCTCTCTTTCTGCCTGTCTTTCTGCCTACTTGTGATCTTGGTCTATCAAATAAATAAATAAAATATTAAAAAAGAAGCAAGAAGGGTCTCAAATATACAACCTACCCCTACACCTAAAGGAGCTGGAGAAAGAACAGCAAAGAAAGCCTAAACCCAGCAGGAGAAGAGAAATAATAAAGATCAGAGCAGAAATCAATGAAATAGAAACCAAAAAAACAGTCGAACATATCAAGAAACTAGGAGTTGGTTCTTTGAAAGAATTAGTAAGATTGATAAACACCTGGCCAGATTTATCAAAAAGAAAAAAGACCCAAATAAATAAAATCATGAATGAAAGAGGAGAGATCACAACCAACACCAAAGAAATACAATTTTAAAGAACATATTATGAGCAACTATACACCAGAAAATTTGACAATCTGGAAGAAATGCATGCATTCTTAGAGACATATAAACTACCATGACTGAACCAGGAAGAAATAGAAAACCTGAACAGAACCATAACCAGTAAGGAGATGGAAGCAGTCATCAAAAATCTCCCCAAAAGCAAGAGCCCAGAGCCAGATGGCTTCCCAGGGGAAATATACCAAATATTTAAAGAAAAATTAATTCCTATTCTCCTGAAACTGTTCCAAAAAATAGAAATGGAAGGAAAACTTCCAAACTCATTTTATGAGGCCAGCATTACCTTGATCCCAAAACCAGACAGACCCCATCAAAAAAAGAGAATTATAAACCAATATCCTTGATGAACACAGATATAAAAAATTCTCACCAAAATACTAGCCAATAGGATCCAACAGTCCATAAAAGGATTATTCACCACAACCAACTGGGATTTATTCCAGGGCTGCAAAATTGGTTCAACATCTGCAAATCAATCAATGTGATACAATACATTAATAAAAGAAAGAACAAGAACCATATAATACTCTCAATAGATGCTGAAAAAGCATTTGACAAAGTACAGCATCCTTTCTTGATCAAAACTCTTCAAAGTGTAGGGATAGAGGATACATACTTCAATATCACCAACGCCATCTATGAAAAACCCACTGTGAATATTATTCTCAATGGAGAAAACTGAGAGCTTTTCTGCTAAGATCAGGAACTCGGCAGGGATGTCCATTATCACCACTGCTATTCAACATAGTACTAGAAGTCCTAGCCTCAGCAATCAGACAACAAAAAGAAACTAAAGGTATCCAAATCAGCAAAGAAAAAGTCAAACTATCACTCTTTGTGGATGATATGATACTTTATGTGGAAAACCCAAAAGACTCCACTCCAAAACTGCTAGAACTTGTACAGGAATTCAGTAAAGTGGCAGGATATAAAATCAATGCACAGAAATCAGTTGCATTTCAGTGCACAACAAGACAGAAGAAAGAGAAATGAAGGAGTCAATCCCATTTACAACTGTATCCAAAACCATAAGATACCTAGGAATAAACCTAACCAAAGAGGCAAAGAATCTGTACTCAGAAAACTATAAAGTACTCATGAAAGAAACTGAGAAAGACACAAAGAAATGGAAAAATGTTCCATGCTCATGGATTGGAAGAACAAATATTGTGAAAATGTCTATACTACCTAAAGCAATCTACACATTTAATGCAATCCCTATCAAAATCCCATCCATTTTTTTAAAAGAAATGGAACAAATAATCCTAAAATTTATATGGAACCAGAAAAGACCTTGAATAGCCAGAGGAATGCTGAAAAAGAAAGCCAAAGTTGGTGGCATCACAATTCCAGACTTCAAACTCTATTACAAAGCTGTCATCATCAAGACAGTAGGGTACTGGCACAAAAACAGACACATAGATCAGTGGAACAGAATAGAGAGCCCAGAAATAGACCCTCAACTCTATGGTCAACTAATCTTTGACAAAGCAAGAAAGAATGTACAATGAAAAAAAAAACAGTCTCTTCAACAAATGGTGTTGGGAAAATTGGACAGCCATGTGCAGAAAAATGAAACTGGACCATTTCCTTACACCACACACAAAAATGGACTCCAAATGGATGAAAGACCTCAATGTGAGAAAGGAATACATCAAAGTCCTTGAGGAGAACACAAGCAGCAGCCTCTTCGACCTCAGCCTCAGCAACTTCTTCCTAGAAACGTTGCCAAAGGCAAGGGAAGTTAAGGGCAAAAATGAACTATTGGGACTTCATCAAGATCAAAAACTTTTGCACAGCAAAGGAGACAGTCAACAAAACCAAAAGACAACTGACAGAATGGAAGAAGACATTTACAAACGACCTATCAGATAAGGGGCTAGTATCCAAAATCTATAAAGTACTTATCAAACTCAAAACCCAAAGAACAAATAATCCAATCAAGAAATGGGCAGAGGACATGAACAGACATTTCTGCAAAGAAGACATCCAGATGGCCAATAGATACATGAAAAAGTGCTCCACATCACTGGGCATCAGGGAAATACAAGTCAAAACCACAATGAGATACCATCTCACACCAGTCAGAATGGCTAAAATTAACAAGTCAGGAAATGACAAATGCCGGCGAGGATGCGGAGAAAGGGGAACCCTCCTGCACTGTTGGTGGGAATGCAAGCTGGTACAGCCACTCTAAAAAACAGCATGGAGGTGTCTCGAAAAGTTGAAAATAGAGGGCACCTGGGTGGCTCAGTGGGTTAAGCCGCTGCCTTAGGCTCAGGTCATGATCTCAGGGTCCTGGGATCAAGTCCCACATCCGGCTCTCTGCTCAGCAGGGAGCCTGCTTCCCTTCCTCTCTCTGCCTGCCTCTCTGCCTACTTGTGATCTCTCTCTGTCAAATAAATAAATAAAAATCTTTAAAAATAAAAAATTTTTAAAAAGTTGAAAAAAGAGCTACCCTACGACCTAGCAATCATGCTACTGGGTATTTATCCTAAAGATACAAATGGAGTGATCCAAAGGGGCACATGCACCCGAATGTTTATAGCAGCAATGTTCACAATAGCCAAACTATGTAAAGAACCTAGATGTCCATCAACAGATGAATGTATAAAGAAGAGGTGCTATATATATCCAATGGAATACTATGCAGCCATCAAAAATGCAATCTTGCCATTTGTGACAACGTGGATGGAACTAGAGGGCATTATGCTGAGTGAAATAAGTCAATCAGAGAAAGACAATTATATGATATGAGGATTTTGAGAGGCAAAGTGGGAGGCTTGGGGGGTAGAAAAGAGTAAATGAAACAAGATGGGATCAGGAGGGAGACAAACTATAAGAGACTCTTAATCTCACAAAACAAACTCAGGGTTGCCCGGGGGGAGGGAAAGAAGGAGAAGGTGGTTGGGTTATGGACACTGGGAACAGTATGTGCTATGGTGAGTGCTGGGAAGTGTGTAAGCGGTACCCCTGGGGCTAATAATACATTGTATGTTAATTTTTTTAAAGGTAATTTTTTAAAAATCTATTTGCTAAAATGTCAGTCTCAGAATAGTTACAACATGGATTAGAGTAGGAAAAAGTGACTAGGAAATTATTACATTAATCCTAGGATGAGAGGCTGTTGGTCTGTTCTGCAATGCTGGCAGGGGAATGTATTTCCAAAAAAAAAAAAAACAAAAACCACATAGAGTATATTTTACAGACATTTTAAAGGGAGGAAGAAACAAGAAGTAGACACAAATTGATTACTAATGATAAAATCGAATTGAAGACTTGTGATTTCTTTTCTCATCCACCAGTTTTTCAGAGTATGTTATTTAATTTCTACAAATTCTTTGAATTTTCTAGTTTTCCTTTGTTGTTGATTTCTAACTTTATTCTGCTGTGGTTGGAGAAGATACTTTAAATGGTATCAGTCTTAAAAAATTAACTGTGGGGGCGCCTGAGTGGCTCAGTCATTGGGCGTCAGCTTAAGTCGTAACCCCAGCGTCCTGGGAGCAAGCCCTGCATCAGGCTCCCTGCTAGGTGGGAAAGCCTGCTTCTCCCTCTCCCACTCCCTCTGTGTTCCCTCTCTCACTGTGTCTCTCTCTCTCAAATTAATTAATTGATTCTCACCTTATGCCACATACAAATATGGACTACAGACCTACATGAAATATTTTAAACTATTAAACTTCTAGAAAATTAAAAAAAAAAAAAAAAACCTGCCTTCAATAGTTTGAACACGAGAGAAGAAGAGGGCCAGTACTAATTCCTGGCAAGGGATCATTTACAATAGCCAGTTTGAGGGAAAGGAACACGGAAAACTATAAAATAGGTGCCAGACATAGGTTCTCCTAGTCCCCGGCAGAGGAAAGACCCTGAACAAATCTCATAAGCCCTGCAGTTTTCTGTTTTCTTTTCTAAGGTCTTTACTACCTGAGTAGTCTGTGATCCTCACACAGTTTTAAGTGAAAAAACGATTATCATTTGACAGCTTTATTGTTATAATAAACATACAATAAACTATACATATTTAAAATGTACAATTTGACATGTTTTGACAATTATATATGCCCATGAAACCATCACCATCAAGATAGTCAATATATCCATCATCCCTAGGTTTCTTCATATGCCTTTGTAATCTACCTCTCCTTAGCATCCCCCTCAATATCCCCAAGCAACTACTGATCAGCCGGCACTATAGATCAGTTTTAATTTTCTAGAATTTTATGTAAATGGAATCTTAAGTACATGCTTTTTCTTTGTTTAGCTTCACTTAGTATAATTATTTTGAGATTTGTCCATGTTTTTGCATATAACAAGTTCTATCCTTTTATTGCTGAATACTATTCCATATGAAGATATACCACAGTTTATCTGTACATGTTGTTTTCAGTTTTTAGCTATTACAAATAAAGCTACTATGAACTTCCATGCAAAAGTCTTTGTGTAGGGGCACCTGGGTGGCTCAGTGGGTTAAAGCCTCTGCTTTCGGCTCAGGTCATGGTCTCAGGGTCCTGGGATCGAGCCCCACATCGGGCTCTCTGCTCAGCAGGGAGCCTACTTCCTCCTCTCTCTCGCTATCTTTCTGTCTGCCTCTCTGCCTACTTGTGATCTCTGTCTGTCAAATAAATAAATAAAATCTTTTAAATAAATAAATAAAGTCTTTGTGTGTATGTATATATATTACACACACATGTGTATACACACACACACATTATTTTCTCTTGAATAAATAGTTAAAAGTGGAAATGGTTGGATCATATGACAGGTATAACTTTTTAGGAAAACTGCCAAACTGGAGTGCCTGGTTGGCTCAGTGGTTAAGCGTCTGCCTCCAGCTCAGGTCATGATCCCAGGATTCTGGTCATGATCCCAGGACTCTGGGACCAAGCCTCACATGATGAGGTTCTCTGCTCAGCAGGGAGCCTGCTTCTCTTCTCCCTCTGCTTGTGCTGTCAAATAAGTAAAATTTCTAAAAAAGAAAGAAAACTGATCAACTATTTCCGAAAGAGGCTGTACCATTTTATATTCCCACCAGCAGTGTGTGAGATGTCCAGTTCCTCCACATCCTTATCAATATTTGGAATGTTCTTTTTTAGTTATTCCAGTAGGGTCTCACTATGGTAATACACATATCCCTAATGACTAATGATGTTGAGCATTTTTCTATAAGCTTATATGCTGCCTATATGTCTACTCTGGTGAAGTATCTATTCAAATTTATGTCTATTTTTTTTAAAGATTTTATTTATTTATTTGACAGGCAGAGATCACAAGTAGGCAGAGAGGCAGGCAGAGAGAGAGAGGAGGAAGCAGGCTCCCCGCCGAGCAGAGAGCCCGATGCGGGACTCGATCCCAGGACCCTGAGATCATGACCTGAGCCGAAGGCAGAGGCTTAACCCACTGAGCCACCCAGGCATAGGGTTGTTTGTTTTTCTGCACAATGAAGCAGAAAGGAAAACCCAGGTGCCCCGATAAAACAAAAATTTTAAAACAATTCCACTCACAAAAGCATTCAAAAAATTGAACTGATAGGGAAATATTTACAAAATAAGTTCAAAATCTGTACAATGAAAACTACACACACTGCTGAGTGAAATATTTAGAGCAGGCAGTACATTTCTCTTACCAAAGGAGAAAAGTAAAAAAGAGGCAATTATTTTGAAAAGATAGACACTGCATTATGACATAAAAGATGTCTTACAGATGGTTTTAACTGAAGAACTTTTAAATGAACTCTACTTTTCCTAGTTAAGAATAACCAGACTTGGGACGCCTGGGTGGCGCAGTTGGTTGGACGACTGCCTCCGGCTCAGGGCGTGATCCTGGAGTCCCGGGATCGAGTCCCACATCAGGCTCCCAGCTCCATGGGGAATCTGCTTCGCTCTCTGACCTTCTCCTCACTCATTCTCTCTCTCACTGTCTCTCTCTCTCAAATAAATAAAATAAAATCTTTAAAAAAAAAAAAAAAAAGAATAACCAGACTTTATAGACTAAGGAAACCATTAAAAAAAATTTAATGGTGGGGCTTGGGGGCGCCTGGGTGGTTCAGTGGGTTAAAGACTCTGCCTTCAGCTCAGGTCATGATCCCAGGGTTCTGGGATCGAGCCCACATCAGGCTCTCTGCTCAGCAGGGAGCCTGCTTCCCTTCCTCTCTCTCTCTCTGCCTGCCTCTCTGCCTATTTGTGATCTCTGTCAAATAAATAAATAAAATCTTAAAAAAAAAAAAATGTCATGGGGGGGGGGCGCCTGGGTGGTTCAGTTGTTAAGCGTCTGCCTTTGGCTCAGGTCATGATCCCAGGGTCCTGGGATGGAGCCCTGCGTGGAGCTCCCTGCTCAGCAGGAAGCCTGCTTCTCCCTCTTCTACTCTCCCTGCTTGTAGTCCCTCTTTCACTATGTCTCTGTCAAATAAATAAATAAAATCTTAAAAAAAAAAATTCATGGGACTATGACATGTTTGTTAATAAAGGTTTGACAAAAGTCTTCACTGAGATAAAAGACCTTTGCTTAAGTCTAGCACTCCCACCCTGGCAGCCTAATCAAATAATATTATTAGACAACATTGCTTATGGTAAAAATGACACGTAAGGGGCGCCTGGGTGGCTCAGTGGTTTAAGCCTCTGCCTTCAGCTCAGGTCATGATCTCAGGGTCTTGGGATCAAGCCCCACATCAGGCTCTCTGCTCAGCGGGGAGCCTGCTTCCTCCTCTCTCTCTGCCTGCCTCTCTGCCTACTTGTGATTCTCTCTGTCTATCAAATAAATAAATAAATAAAAATGACACGTAATTGGCATCTGGACTAGAAGGCATGAAGTTTTACGTTTCCTAAGTACAATAAATATAATCATGCCATTCCCGGCAAAACCTTGGAAGCAAAGGCCTTACTCGTGGGCTAAGAAACATGAAATTTCTAAGCTATGGTAAGTTTTGGAACCACTCCGACCATCTTGTTTTCACACCTGAACTGTCATTTGGGGAAGCAGAGAAAGCCCCTGGTATGCTGTGGGGATCCTTACTGACCACAATTCTGATGCTGTTCTGATTACACACAGTGTTTTCATCTGGGTCCAGGGCAGGCCTGAATGGCTAGCAGAACCCTAGACCCCTGGTGATCATAAAGCCATTGCATGACCTTATGAACTAAGTTTATAAAACAGATACTAAAAATTCAAGAAGCCAGGGCGCCTGGGTGGCTCAGTGGGTTAAGCCTCTGCCTTCAGCTCAGGTCATGATCCCAGGGTCCTCAGATAGAGCCCCGCATAGAGCCCTGCATCGGGCTCCCTGCTCAGCGGGGAGCCTGCTTCCCCTTTCTCTCTCTGCCTGCCTCTCTATTTGTGATCTCTCTCTCTCTCTCCCTCTGTCAAATAAATAAACAAAATCTTTAAAAAAATATATTCAAGAAACCACACAGAGGTAGGAATGGCAAATTCTTCTTTTTAAAAAGTTAGACAAATACATACCATTTTAAGAGGGGAGTGCCTAGAAAAGTAGGGCTTTAACAGGGATTTAGTATTCAGTGGTGTTCTATTAAAAATTTAGAAAAAAGTAATGGTTATTTGGGTTATGTGAAGTATTAAAAGGCATATTAAGATCACCAATTTAATGACATCTAAAAGGAAAATGTCATTATCGTTGCGGGCCCCCCCCTTTTTTTTTAAGATTTTATTTATTTATTTGACAGAGAGATCACAAGTAGGCAGAGAGGCGGGGAAGCAGGCTCCCTGCGGAGCAGAGAGCCCGAAGCGGGGCTCGATTCCAGAACCCAAGGATCATGACCTGAGGTGGAGGCAGAGACTTAACCCACTGAGCCACCCAGGCACCCCTGCTGCGGCCCTTTTTGTCACCGCACGCATCTAATGAGAACAAAGCAACCCTGCGTGGCAGGAGGGGCTTTCGGAGCCAGAAGCCTGGAGCCTGGACTCGGGAGTCGGGCACACTGGGCATTCTCGTCGCGGCAGATGGGGACTGAAGGGACCGTGCTCGTCCTCTTAGGCCACTGTCCCCACACTCCCCCGCCGCTGTCACCCAGAGCCGGCCAGGCGACTCTGGGAGGCTCCGGACAGGGCGCCCGGTCCGCTCCAGACAAACCCACGCCTCCCTCCCGCGCCACGGGCCGCAGGACACACACAGTTGCCCGGCTAAAGCCTCCAGGTGGGGACCAGCCACTGCAACCCCGGGAGTCCCCCTGGCATCCCCTCGGCTCAGCCCGGCCTCCCACCATGGACACCGAGCCCACGGGCCAGACCACCCGGCGAGGCGGCCTCTCCACAGCCAACCGCCGCCGACAACAGCCGCCTGCCCGCGCTCCCGCCCCGCCGGCCCCCGGGTCCGGCCCCCGGCGCCCACCGGGTTGGTCGCACTCGGGGCACGATTTGGTGGCCATCTTCACTTTCTTGGCTCTAGTTGCAGACATGCTCTTCTCCAGCGGCGGCTGCGGCAGCTCGGGCTCGCCGGCTCCTCCCCTAGTACCTCCGCGGCCCACCCTCCACCAGCCGGGTCCCTGCGGGCCAGACCCAAGCTTGAACGGGAGTGCGCGCGTGTGCGCGAGCCCGGGCGGAGCCTGAGAGCAGCGGGGGCGGGGCAAGGCGTGCACCCGCCCTGGCCACGGCCACCGCGAAGCGCGCTCCCACCGTCACCGCTCAGGTCCTCGAGAGCTTCCAGATTCTCACGAGAGGAGACCTTCTGAACCGTCCGGCGGCACGGTTATAGCCACGCCTTCTCACGGCCCCGCGGACGGCGTGGGGGCGTGGTTGGGGCGGGACTCGGCCGTAACGGACGTCGGGTTTGACCAACGAATGCACAGAAGGGCGGGCCTGGTACGGGCACGCCCTCTCCCCGGGAGGAAGGAGAACGTGAGTAAAAGAGGTGGAAGGGAAAGTGCTTACACAGGTCCTGGCATTTAATACACTTAAAAAATGCCAGCAACTTTAATCATTGAGAGACTGTAACAGACATCTGGTTAACGGTGTGGACCTAGAGTCAGGTATTGAAAATTCATTCATTTATTTAATTAAGGCCCACTGTCAGGCAAATTAAATGCAGAAGAGCGCACTTTAGGTATTTAAAACCAGTACTTACTGTCCACGATGAAAGACCACTTTTTAAAAATCCATCGGTCACTGATAGTTAACTAAATTAAGATTAAAAATAAGTTAAACATAGAAGCGCCTGGGTGGCTCAGTGGGTTAAGCGTCTACCTTCTGCTCAGGTCGTGATCCCAGGGTCCTGGGACAGAGCCCTGCTCAGCGGAGAGCCTGCTTCTCCCTCTCCTGCTCTTCCCCTGCTTGTGCTTTCTCTCTTTCTCTCCCTCTGTCAAATAAATTAATTAAAAAAATAAATTATTCGGGGCACCTGGGTGGCTCAGTGGGTTAAAGCCTCTGCCTTCAGCTCAGGTCATGATCCCAGGGTCCTGGGATCTAGCCCCGCATCGGGCTCTCTGCTCCGTGGAAGCCTGCTTCCTCCTCTCTCTCTCTCTCTGCCTGCCTCTCCGCCTACTTGTGATATCTCTCTCTGTCAAATAAATAAAATCTTTAAAAATAAATAAATAAATAAATAAATTACTCATAGATTGGAGAAAACTATACAAAACGCAATTTCATTTTTTAAATGTGAAATTCAACAGACATAAAATTGCATTTCAACAATCAGAACAAAGAGGAAATAATTTAAGAAACTGTATACTTTGTTTAGAGAAAATTTGTCAATTGACATTTGTTACAGTGAATGGCTATTACCCTAAGTTTTTGTTCTACAATCGTAACTAAAGCAGATATGAGTGAAATTCTATTCCCTTATTAAATGCCTGTAAGCACACTTGGAATGAATACATTGAGCATAAATATTTAAAGATTTCAGTGACAAATGATACTGTTTCTTGTTTGGTCATTTATCTAAACTAGGTTGGGTTGATAAAAGCATTACTTACAGAGGAAAATTTATGTCTAAACTAGTTCTAAGTTCTCATCGTAAATAAAACAATCTCATGGAGGTATGTTAATGGAAATGGAAGAATAGATTTTAAAGCAGCTTCAGTAAATTCATGGTTCATTCTTTTTTTTTTCTTCATTGTTTTTTTCATCATGGTTCATTCTTAACCTTTACTGAAAATGAACCGATGATGTATTTTCAAAATTCATATTCAGTCCTCGTAAGTGGCTAGGTCCAACAGTTTATCCCATACAGTAATAATTAAAATTTTAAATATCTTTTAATAAAAGAAATGTGTTCCAGATCTATAATTTTGCCTTGCAGCAATCTTTTTTTTTTTTAATAAAGATTTTTATTTATTTATTTGACAGAGAGATCACAAGTAGACAGAGAGGCAGGCAGAGAGAGAAGGGGAAGCAGGCTCCCCACTGAGCAGAGAGCGGGGCTCGTGACCTGAGCCCAGAGATCATGACCTGAGCCCCAAAGGCCCAGGCCTAACCCACTGGGCCACCCAGGTGCCCCTAGTAATCTTCTTTTAAGGGAAAGTACAATTCAAAATGTTCTATCATATTTGTAAAATATTTAATTACGTATTTTCACAGGTGTGCAATGTCAAGTCTTACTGATAATGTTTTTTAGTTTTTTTAAAGATTTTATTTATTTATTTGACAAATTCAGATCACAAGTAGGTAGAGAGGTGGGCAGAGACAGAGAGAGAGGAGGAAGCAGGCTCCCTGCTGAGCAGAGAGCCCGATATGGGGCTTGATCCCAGGACCCTGGAATCATGGCCCGAGCCAAAGCCAGAGGCTTTAACCCATGAGCCACCCAGGTGCCCCAATAATGTTTTTAAAATATGAAAATAACAATATATAAAATCTGTTCCTCCAATTCTTCTAAGTTCCATTTTTGTTCTTCCATCTTAACTGCCATATGTTGCCTTCCTTCCTTCCATTAAAATAGTAAGATCCAAATATCACCCACAAAATACTAGCAAACTAAATTCAGCACATCTTAAAAGATGTATAGATCTGGGGGAAAAAACACGCTGTTCTAATACAATAACATGTTTCAAAAAAAAAAAAAGTTTTTACATCATGACCAAGTGGGATTTATTCCCAGAGTACAGGGAAGGTCCTACATACAAAAACCATTCAATGTAATAAACTATAGGAGTAGTGGTTTTCTAATATCTTTCCCTCAAAGAGCCTTGATTTTGAAAACACTGGTGAGTAAGACTATCCATTTTGGAAATCCAACAGTCCAGCGGAGAAGTTCTAGCACATCCTTGGAGAAAGAAAAAAAAATCCAAAATTAGATCTAAAGAAATCCATTGCACTGAAATAGTAAGAGAAATAGTTTTAATTTATCTGTGTCTCCATTCCCACAGAGTGGCACAGCTTAGTACCAAGAGGGACACCTTGGCCTGAAGTTTCTCCCACAGCAGAAAGTGAGAACATGTGAGTGCCTATCCTCCCCAACTATGTGAGACACTGCCAAAGAGGTCCACCTTTTTCTTACCCCATCTGGAATACTGAGGTAAGCTGTACACCTGAGCATGAGGAGAGAATAGGAACACAGCAGGCAGGGCTTAGAGTGCATCACAGAGACATGGAATATGCTTAACTGTTTTGTGGACTCCATTACAAGGGCCACCACAAACCACTAGTGAGGTCTTGCCTGCAGATTCCCCTCCTGGCCCACAGGCATCCCTAATGCTCTCCACACCTCACCCACATAACCAGCACCCCCAAACACACGCACCTTGTGGTCAGTTCCCTGTGTGTGCCTGTGAGAGTGGCAAGTGAAAGCATTGGCAGAGGGCTCATGAACACGGAAAACTGTCCCAACTCTGCAAGACTGTGAAAAAGCAAACAAATTAGAACATTCACCGTTATCTTAGGGAAAGTAAAGCTAAAGCTCTCAGCAGTAGGTCCAACTTTGCAAAAAGAAGGCATATAATCTTAAGAATGCCACACACACACACACACACACACACACAGAGAGAGAGAGAGAGAGAGAGAAAGGGAACAAGAAGTGTAGAGCAGGCATACACATAGAAAAGGTTTGAGGAAATCCCAGAATCCCTAGACAGGCCAACAGAAATTATTTCTCTCCCAAAGCCAGACAGTAAAGACTGGAGGAGGTAATCACTTTTTCAAATGCCAAGACAGTAATCCAACACTTCAAGGAACATGAAAAATGAAGGAAATATGAAACTACCAAAGGAAAACAATAAATTTTCAGTAACCAACCCAAAAGAAATGGAGATCTATGGTTTGAATAAGATGAAATTAAAATAGTTGCTTTAAGAATCTCAGTAACTGGGCGCCTGGGTGGCTCAGTGGGTTAAGCCGCTGCCTTCAGCTCAGGTCATGATCTCAGAGTCCTGGGATCGAGTCCCGCATCGGGCTCTCTGCTCGACAGGGAGCCTGCTTCCCTCTCTCTCTCTGCCTGCCTCTCTGTCTACTTGTGATTTCTCTCTGTCAAATAAATAAATAAATAATCTAAAAAAAAAAAAAAGAATCTCAGTAACTAAAAAAAAAAAAAAAGAATCTCAGTAACTTACAAAGAAACAAAAACAATTCAATAAAACCATAAAAACAACATGGGAACAAAATGAGGAGTTTAACAGAGAGACAGAAATCGCAAAAAAAAAAGAACTAAACAAATTCTGGAGCTAAAGAACACTATTACTGAATTGAAAATTGCAACATTAACAACTGACTTGATAAAAAGAAAGAATCTCAGCTTGAAAACAAGTCACTTAAAATTATCTATTCAGAGATCAACAACAACTGAAAGAATAAAAAGGAGTGAAGAAACACTACATGGATTATGAAATACCATCAATTGAAACAATTTCTAAATTTTGGGAATACCAGAAGGAAAGAGAGGGAGAAAGGGGCAGAAAACGTATTTAAAGAAATAATGACTAAGGGGACACCTGGGAGGCTCAGTAGGTTAAGCATCTGCCTTCAGCTCAGGTCATGATACCAGGGTCCTAGGATCGAGTCCCGCATGGGGCTACTTGCTCAGCAGAAAGTCTGCTTCTCCCTCTGCCTGGCACTCCCCTGCTTATGCTTTCTCTCTCTCTCTCTCTGACAAATGAATAAAAATCTTAAAAAAGAAAAGAAAAGAAGGAAGGGCAAAAGGAAGGAAAAAAGGGAGGGAGAAAGGAAGGAAGACTGGGAACTTCCCATATCTGGAAAGAGATATAGGCAGCCAAGTTTATGAAGCTCATAGGTCTCCAGGCAGATTTGACCCAAAGATATTTTCTACAAATACATTATAATTAAAAAAATCTCAAATTGAAGAGAAAATATAAAAGCAAAAAAAGAAAAAAATCTCCTCACATACAAAGTAAACTCCATAAAGCTGTCAGTGTCATTCTCAGCACAAACCTTGCAGGCCAAGACAGAGTAGGGTGAAATATCAAAGTGCTGAAAGAAGAAAACCAAGAATATTCTACCCGGTAAAGCTGTCATTCACAAGTGAAGGAGAGATAAAGAATTTCCCTGGCTATTTTAATGATCTGCTGTAAAGGAGTTCCTCAAGCTGAAATGAAAGGATACTATCTACTGACATGAAAACATGAAAAAAAAACATATTGGTAAAGGCAAGGATACAGTAAATTACAGAATACTCATCCTATAATTTGATGTTTTAGAAATCACTTAACTTTAGGCGTGCCTGGGTGGCTCAGTGGGTTAGGCCTCTGCCTTCAGCTCAGGTCATGATCTCAGGGTCCTGAGATTGAGCCCCGCATCGGGTTCTCCATTCAGCACGGAGCCTGCTTCTCCCTCTCTCTCTGCCTGCCTCTCTCTCTGTCAAATGAATAAATAAAACCTTTTAAAAAAATCACTTAAGTTTAATGCAAAGGTTTAAGAACAAAGCATTAGATAATTATTGCTTCAATAGTTTGTCAATGGATACACAATATAAAATGACAGATGTTATGACATCAAAAACAAAATAGAGGGAGAAAAAGGGTAGTTTCTGTATGCAGTTGAAGTTAGAATACGCTGCTATGTTTATGTAAACCTCATGTGAATATTATTCAGTTGTGAAAAAAAAAAAAGGAAATCCTGCTATGTGCGATGATATGCAGGAGCCTAGAAAACGTAATGCTTGGTGGAATAAGCCAGACAGGTAAACACAAATACTGTATGAACTCACTTATACGTGGAACCTAAAAAACAAAACAGAACCATAAAAAGGTCTACCTCATAGAAACAGTAAAATGGCAGTTATGAGGGTCTGGGGAATGGGGAAAGTGGAGAGATGCTGATCAAAGGGTACAAGCTTGCCACTGAAGGATGAATAAGTTTTGTGGATCTGATGTACATACGTCACGATGATTATAGTTAGTAATACTGTCTTGTATACTTGAAATTTGCTAAGAGAGGAACCTTAAGCATTCTCATCTCTAAAACAAAAGGTAACATAAATATGCAACATGATGGATATGTTAATCTGGGTGGTAATCATTTTACAAAGTATATGTATATCAAAGCACCACATTACATATGGTAAATATATACAATTTGAGTTGTCAATTATATCTTAATAAAGCTGGGGAAATGGAACATACCAGATTAGTAGAAAGAAGGGGGAAACCACATGACCATTTTGACTGAGGCAGAAAAAGCATGTTGACAAAAATCAACACCCTTTCATGATAAAAACACTCAACAGAAAACAACAAGTGTGGCTGTGGTTGGGAGAAATTGGAACTCTTGTGCATTGCCTCTGGAAAGGTAAAATGGTGCAGCTCCTGTGGAAAGCAGTATGGAGCTTCCTTAAAAACTTCAACATAACATTACCATCCGATGCAGCAGTTTCATATGTGGGTTTGGATGCAAAGGAATTTGAAGAACACACTCCAACAGATTTTTTTTTTAATACAGAGATTTTTATTCTTCCAACCTTTCATATTAAGTGACTTCCCTTTTTTTCTTCAAATTTTTATTTAAATTCTGGTCGGTTAACATACCTTGCAATATTTGTCTTGGGAGTAGAATTCAGTGATTCATCACTTGCAAAAAACACCCAGTGCCTCACATGACAAGTGCCTTCCTTAATGCCCATCACCCATCTAGCCAACCCCCCAACCACCTCCCTCCATCAACCCTCAGTTTGTTCTCTATCTTTGTCTTTTATGATTTGTTTTCCCCCCTCTCTCTTTTTCCCCCTTCCCATATGTTCATCTGTATTGTTTCTTAAATTCCACATATGAGTGAAATCATATGATATTTGTTTTTCTCTGACTGACTTATTTTGCTTAGCATAATACACTCTAGCTCTATGTACATCATTGTAAATGGCAAGACTTCATTCTTTTTGATGGCTGAGTAATATTCCATTGTATATATATACCACATCTTCTTTATCCATTTCACAGAAATCTTGGCTCTTTCCATACTTTGGTATTGTTGATAATGCTGCTATGAACATCGGGCTGCATGTACCCCTTTAAATCTGTATATTTTTATCCTTTGGGTAAATACCTAGTAGTGTAATTGCTGGATCATAGGGTAGTTCTATTTTTTACTTTTTGAGGAAATTCCATACTGTCAAACATATTTTTATACCAATTTCCAGAGCAACATTCATCACAATAGTCAAAAGGTAGGAACAATCCAAATGTACATTTGTGAGTGGATAAGCAAAATGTGATATATACATATAATAGAATTTTATTCAGCCATAAAAAGGAATGAAATTTTGATATATGGTACAGCAGGATAGATCTTGAACACATGCTTAGTGAAGCAAGACAGACAAAAAAAGAACAAATATTGTATAATTCCACTTATATGAGATACCTAAATTAGTCAAATTTATAGACACAGAAAGCAAAAAAGTAGTTACCAGTGTCTCAGGGGAGGGAAGAGGGGAAATTTTTTGTGGATCTTTCCCAGTCTTATTGAAATGTACTTGACATATAACACTGTATAAGTTTAAGGTATATAACATAATGATTTGTCATGTATATATATTGTGAAATGATTACCAGAATAAGTTTAATTAATATCACCCCACATACTTACATTTTTTTCCTTGTGATGAAAACTTTTAAAATCTACTCTTAGCAACTTCCAAATATATGACACAATGTTGTTAACCATAGTCAACATGCGGTACATCACATCTCCAGAACTTTTTTATCTTACAACTTAAAGTTTGCTATCTTTCAATCTCCTTCACTCATTTCTCTCCTCCCCTACCCCCCACCATGGGTCATCTCCAGTTAATTCTCTGTTTTTATAAGTTTGTTTATTTGGTTTTTTGTTTAAGATGGCACCTATAGATAAGATGATACAGTATGTTTTCCTGTGTCCCTATGACCCTCTCACCCTATGTGGGCTTTGACATCTCACCCTGACTCATCCTACCTCCATCTCCATTGCGTGTGTGCTTCTCACGCAGCTCAGGCCCTACCACTCCATACCAGCTGCGGCTGCTGCTATGGCCCCAACACGCACAGTTGCTCTCCTCACCCTTCTTAAACCTGAACCCTGTGCTGACTGCTGCCACTGCACTTTATGGACGCCTTCTTTACCCAGCTGGATCTCCAACACTCCACATCGGGTTACCATAGTTGCCCTCTTCATCCCACTTGATACCCAATAGCACATGGACCTTCCTATTATTGCTCCAACCCCAAGTGTGGAGACATTCTTTATTCTTAGAACCAACATCTTGCACTGGGCCTTTAGCACAACTGTTCCCACCCCCATTTGCAGACTCCGACATTCCACCCCATGCTGCAAAGATTTCTTCCTACCCTTACTTGTGCAACCTCTGACCAGACTGTTTCTCAACCCACATGGACTTAACTCACGTGGACTCACCTAATGGTTTTGGACTGAACTGTTCAGGAAGAAAGAAAGGAAGAAAGAACAAAGGGAAGGCAGAGAGAATTGAAGGATAGAAGGAAGAAAGGAAGGTAAAAAAAAAAAAAAAAGAATGGAAAGAAAGAGTTATTTTTCTGTTATAGCTAACATGATTTTTTAGTTACAGGATATATAGAGTACAATTTCTGTTTTTAAATTGAGCAATTTTAGAGCAATTTTGAGTTCACTGAAAAATTAAGCAGAAGGTACACAGATTTCCCATATACTCTGCTCCTGCATACACAGAGCCTTCCCCACTGTCAAAATCTGGCAACAGAATAATACATTTATTATAATTAATGAAACCACATTGCCACATCATTGTCACCCAAAGTTCCTAGCTTACATTATTGTTCCTTCTTGGTATTGTACATTCTATGGATTTGAATAACATGTGATGATTTATATCCACCATTACAGTATCACACAGAATAGTGACACTGCCCTAAAAATCATTCATGTTCCGTTTTTCCCTCCTCCCCCTTAATCCTCAGCACCCACTGATGTTTTTACCGTCTCCTGGTTTTGCCTTTTCCAGAAGGCCATGTCATTGGAATCATGCAATATATAGATTTCTAAGATCAGCTTCTTTCACTGAGTAATGTGCATTAAAGTTTTCTTCATGTCTTCTCAGGGCTTGATAGCTCATTTCTTTTTTTTTTTAAGATTTTATTTATTTATTTGACAGACTGAGATCACAGGTAGGCAGAGAAGCAGGCAGAGAGAGAGGTGGAATCAGGCTCCCTGCTGAGCAGAGAGTCTGATGTGGGGCTCGATCCCAGGACCCTAGGATTATGACCCAACACGAAGGAAGAGGCTTTAACCCACTGAGCCACCTAGGCACCCCGATAGCTCATTTCTTTTTAGTGCTAGATAATACTCCATCATCCAGTAATCATGTTATTAGCATTTATCCAAGTGACTTAAAAACTTATGTCTATACAAAAACCTGCACACTGATGTCTATATCAGCTTAATTCATACTTGTCAAAACTTGGAAGCAGGTAAGATGTCCTTCAATGGGTGAATGGTGAATAAATGGTGGAGCATCGAGATGATGGAGTATTTCCCTGAATGTGTTTAACTTTATAAAAAAAAATGCCAAACTGGGTCACCTGGGTGGCTCAGTCAGATAAACACCTACCTTTGGCTCAGATCATGGTCCTAGCATGTCTGGGTCAGGCTCCCTGCTCAATGAGGAGTCTGCTTCTCTCTCTGCCCCACTCCCTGCTTTTGTGCTTGCTCTCTCTCTCTCCCTCTTTCCCAAATAAATCAATAAAGCCTATTTGAAAGAAAAGAAAAAGAGGGGCACCTGGGTGGCTCAGTGGGTTAAAGCCTCTGCCTACGTCTCGGGTCATGATCCCAGGGTCCTGGGATCGAGCCCCGCATCAGGCTTTCTGCTCAGCAGGGAGCCTGCTTCCCTCCCTCTCTCTCTGCCTGCCTCTCTGTCTACTTGTGATCTCTGTCAAATGAGTAAATAAAATCTTTTAAAAAAAAAAAAAAAGAAAGAAAAGAAAAAGAAAAGAAACTGCCAAATTGCTTTCCAAAGTGGTTGTACCATTTTGCATTCCCACCAGCAATGAATAAGAGTTCCTGTTGCTCTATATTCTCATCAGCATTAGGTGTTGTCAGTGTTATGAAAGTTAGCTATTCTAACAGATGTGTAGTGGAATTTCATTGTTTCTTTTCATTGCATTTCCCTAATAACATATGATGTGGCTTTAGGCTTCATTTGTTGTTCTTTTTCTAGCTTCTGTAGGTGTGAGGTTAGGTTGTTTATTTGAGATTTTTCTTGCCTGTATTGCTATATATTGCTCTTGTTGCATCCCAGAGGTTTGGACCATTGTGTTTTCATTTTCATTTGTTTCCCTGTTTGTTTGTTGTTGTTGTTGTTGTTGTTTTTCATTTATCCCTTGATTTCCTGGTTGACCCATTCATTGTCTAGTAGCATGTTGTTTAATCCCATGTCTCTGTGGTCTTTCTAAATTTTTTCTTTTTTATTTTTTTTTTGTTTATAAGATTTTATTTATTTATTTGACAGACAGAGATCACAAGTAGGCGGGGGGGGGAAGCAGGCTCCCCGCTGAGCAGAGAGCATGATGTGGGGCTCCGTCCCACGACCCTGGGATCATGACCTGAACCAAAAGCAGAGGCCTTAACCCACTGAGCCACCCAGGCGCCCCTCTTTCTAAATTTTTTCTTGCAGCTGACTTCAAGTTTCATAGTGTTGTGGTCAGAAAAGAGGCATGGTATGATCTCATTCTTTTCATATTTGTTGAGGCCTGATTTGTGACCTAATATGTAACTGATTCTGGAGAATGATCCGTAAGCACTTGAAAAGAATGTATATTTTCCTGCTTTAGAATGAAATGTTCTGAATTTATCTGTGAAGTCCATCTGATCCAGTGTGTCATTCAAAGCCACTGTTTTCTTGTTATTTTTCTGTTTTGTTGATCTGCCCATTGATATAACTGTGGTGTTAAAGTCCCATAGTATTATTGAATTATTATCAATCAGTTCCTTTATGTTTGTTATAATTGTTTTATATATTTGCATGCTCCCATGTTGGGTGCATGAATATTTACAGTTAGATCTTCTTGTTGTATTGTCCCCTTTATTATCATCTCTTGTTACAGTCTTTGTTTTAAAGTCTAATTTGGGGGTGCCTGGGTGGCTCAGTGGGTTAAGCCACTGCCTTCGGCTCAGGTCATGATCCCAGGGTCCTGGGATCGAGTCCCGCATCAGGCTCTCTGCTGAGCGGAGAGCCTGCTTTCCTCTCTCTCTCTGTCTCTGCCTGCCTCTCTGCCTACTTGTGATCTCTGTCTGTCAAATAAATAAATAAAAAATCTTTAAAGTCTAATTTGTCCAATAAAAGTATTTCTACTCTGGCTCTCTTTTGACATCCATTTGCATGATTAATATTTCTCCATTCCCTCACTTTCAATCTGCAGGTGTCTTTGGGTCTAAAATGAGTCTCTTTTAGACAGTATAGAGTTGGCTCTTGTTTTTTTTTAATCTATTCTGAATATCATAAGTCTTTTGAATGGAGAGTTTAGTCCATTTACATTCAAAGTAATTACTGATAAATATGTATTTAGTGCCATTTTATTACGTGTTTTGTCATTGTTTCTGGAGATTTTCTCTGATCCTTTCTTGTTTTTATCACTTTGGGTCTCTCCTTTCCCCTCAAAGAGTCCCCTTTAGTACTTCTTGTGGGGCCTGATTTAGTGGTCACAAACTCCATTAGTGTTTGTCTGAGGAACTCTTTATCTCTCCTTCTATTCTGAATGATAGCCTTGCTGGTTAGAGTATTCTTGGCTACAGTTTTCTCATTCATATCATGCCACTCCCTTCTGGCTTGCCAAGTTTCTGTTGAGAAATTTCCAGCTAGCCTTATCAGTTTTCTCTTGTAAGGTAAGGGCTTCTCTTGTCTTGCTGCTTTTGAGATTTTCTTCTTTATCACTGTATTTTGCAAATTTAATTATAATATGTCTTGGTGTTGGTTTGCTTTTATTGACTTTGATGGAAGTTCTCTGTTCTTCCTTGTTCTGGGTGTCTGTTTCCTTACCCAAATTGGGGACATTTTCAGCTCTTAGTTCAAATAACTTTTCTGCTGCCTTTTCTCTCTCTTCTTCTGTATCATGAATGTTATAACATTTGATGGAGTCACTGAGTTCCCTAAGTCTATTTTTGTGTTCCATAATTCTTTTTCTCATTTGTTCAGCTTTATTTCTTCCCATTATTTTGTCATCTATATCACTTATTTATTCCTCTACTTCTTCCAGCCTTTTGTTCATTGCATCAAGCCTGTTTCCAATCTCAGTTATTGCCTTCTTCATTTCTGGATGATTCTTTTTTAACTCTTTTATCTCTGTGATAAGGGTCTCCATTATGTCTTCCATTCTTTTTTAAAGCCTAGTGAGTATCTTTATGATTGTTGTTTTAAATTCTCCATCAAGCATGTTACTCACATCTGTTTCATTTAGATATCAGGCCATGGCCTTATCTTGTTCTTCCATTTGAGGTGAATTCCTCTGTCTTGGCATTTTGTCTAAATCTTTGCCTTCTTCTCTATGTTAGAAAGCCTGTTGTATTACCTGCTTCTGAAAGTAATGGCTTTATGAAGAAGAGGTCCTGCAGGTCCAGGGCCTGGTGCTTCAGGGAGTGTCTCTGGTGTGTGCTACATGTATTCTGCTGTTGTACTTTGGCTGCTCTGTCCTTCAGGCCAGTTGTCTGCAGAGGCTCTCCTTACCTGCAGTGGGCAGCATTTTGCCCTTGGCTAGAATGGGGCAAGTTTTAACTAGGTGTTCTCTGGTCTGTTAAATGAGACTGCATACTACTTCCACTAGAAGTGAGGCTCTGAAGAACTCTCTGGTCAGGCGTCATACTGCATGCAGGCAGGGTTTCATGCTGTTCTTCCAGATGCCTTTTATTCTTTTTCTTATCTAAGTGTTATAGATAGGACTTCCAATACTACATTGAATAAAAGTGGCAAGAACGAGCATCCTAATCTTGTTCCCGATTACAGAGGAAAAGTTTTCAACTTTTCACTTTTGAGTATGATGTCAGCTGTGGATTTATCACACAGGGACTTTATTATGTTGAGGTACATTTCTTCTATACTCACTTTGTTGAGAGTTTTTATCATAAATAGATGTTGAATTTTGCCAAATGCTTTTACTGCATCTGTTGAGATGATCATATGACTTTATCCTTCGTTTTGTCGTGTATCTCCTTGATTGACTATTGGATGTTGAACCCTCCTTGCATTCCTACAACAAAACCTACTTGATCGTGGTATGTGATCCTTTTAATGTATTGTTACATTTTGTTTGCTAGTATTTTGTTGAGAATTTTTGCATCTATGTTCATCAGGAATTTTGGCCTGTAATTTTATTGATTGATTGATTGATTGATTGGTGTCTTTGTCTGGTTTAAGTGTCAGGGTAATGCTGGCCTCATAGAATGAGATGGGAAGCATTCCTTCCTCTTCAATTTTTTGGAATAATTTGAGAAGAAAGGTATAAATTATTCTTTAAATGTTTGCTAAAGGGCGCCTGGGTGGCTCAGTGGGTTGAGCCGCTGCCTTCGGCTCGGGTCACGATCTCGGGGTCCTGGGATCGAGTCCCGCGTCGGGCTCTCTGCTCAGCAGGGAGCCTGCTTCCCTCTCTCTCTCTGCCTGCCTCTCCATCTACTTGTGATTTCTCTCTGTCAAATAAATAAATAAAATCTTTAAAAAAAATGTTTGCTAAAATTCCCTTGTGAAGCAGTCTGGTCCTGGATGGTTGTTTTGGGGAGTTTTTTGATTACTGATTCATTTTCATTATTAGTAATCATTATGTCTGAATTTTCTTTTAAAAAACATTTTATGTATTTGTTTGTCAGAGAGAGAGCACAAGCAGGGGTTGCTGCAAGCAGAGGAAGAAGCAGGCTCCCCACTGAGCAAGGATCCTGATACAGGACTCAATCCCAAGACCCTGGAATCATGACCTGAGCCAAAGGCAGATGCCCAACTGACTTAGCCACCCAGGTCTCCCTGAATTTTCTATCTTCCCGATTCAGTCTTGGTACGTTGTATGTTTCTAGGAATATATCCACTTCTTCTAAGTTGTCCAGTTTGTTGGCATATAATTGTTTATAGTGGTCTTTTATGATCCTTTGTATTTTTTGGTATTGGTTGTAACTTCTCTTTCATTCTAATTTTATTTATTTGGGCTCTTTCTCTTACTTTTTAAAGATTTATCTATTTTAGAGGGAGGAGGGAGAGATTTACTTATTTTAGAGAGGGGGGAGGTGTGTGGGGAGAGGGGCAGAGGGAGAGGGAGGGAAAGAATCCTCAAACAGACTCCAAACTGAGTGCAGAGCGTGACACAAGGTTCAATCCCAGGACCCTGAGATTATGATCTGAGCTGAGATCAAGAGTCAGATGCTCGGGGTGTCTGCGTGGCTCAGTGGGTTAAAGCCTCTGCCTTCAGCTCAGGTCATGATCCCAGGGTCCTGGGATTGAGCCCCACATCAGACTCTCTGCTTAGCAGAGAGCTTGCTTCCCTTCCTCTCTTTCTGCCTGCCTCTCTGCCTACTTGTGATCTCTGTCTGTCAAATGGATAAATAAAATCTTAAAAAAAAAAAAAAAAGTCAGATGCTCAACCAACTGAGCCTCCCAGGCACCCCCTTCTCTTTTCTTTTTGATGAGTCTTGTGAAAGGTGTATCAACTTTGTTTATCTTTTCAAAGAATCAGCTTTTAGTTTCATTAACCTTTTCTATTATTTTTTGAGGATCCCATTTCATTTATTTCTGTACTGGTATTTATTCCCTTCCCTCTACTAACTTTGGGCTTTATTTTATCTTCTTTTTCCATCTCCTTTAGATGTAAGATTAGATTGTTTCTTTGAGATTTTTCTTATTTCTTGAGGTAGGGCCTTTATTGCTACATAATTCCTTCTTGCAACTGTTTTTACTGTATCCCATAGATTTTAGAGTGTTGTTTTCTCATTCTCATTTACCTCAAAGTATTTTTTATTTCCTTGTTGATTTCTTCATTGATTCATTGGTTGTCTGAAAGCATGTTTTTTAGTCTCCACATTTGTGTTTTTTCCACTTTTCTTCTTTTTTTTTTAAGATTTTATTTATGTATTTGTCAGAGTGAGCACAGGCAGACAGAGTGGCAGGCAGAGGCAGATGGAGAAGCAGGCTCCTACTGAGCAAGGAGCCCGATGTGGGACTTGATCCCAGGACACCAGGATCATGACCTGAGCTGAAGGCAGCAGCTTAACCAACTGAGCCACCCAGGCGTCCCTTCACTTTTCTTTTTGTAGTTGATTTGTAGCTTTACACATTGTGGTTGATATGACCAACCACAAAGGATGGTTGATATGCTTGATATGAGGATGCTTGATATGACTTTAATCTTCTTAAATTTATTGACACTTGTTTTGTAACCTAATATGCAATTTATCTTGGAGAATGTCCCATGTGCACTTGAGAAGAATGTGTATTATACTGTTCCTAGATGGAATATTTCTCTCTGTCTCTTTCTCTCTCTGTCTCTATTTCTCTATATATAAATAGGTAGATATAGATATATAGATATTAAGTCTATCTGTTCTAATGTGTTGTTCAAGGTTAGTGTTTCTTCCTTAATCTTCTGTCTGGATGATCCATCCATTGACATAAGTGGGGTTTTTAAATCCCCTACTGTTACTGTATTACTGTCAATTTCTCTATGTCTGTTAATTTATATATGCTTTATATATTTAGGTGCTCCTATTTTGAGTGCATAAATATTTATAGGTGTTATCTCTTCTTATTGGTTTAATCCCTTTATCATTATATAATGCCATTCCTTCTCTCTTATTACAGACTTTGGGGTTTTTTTTTTTAATTTATTTGACAGAGAGAGAGAGAAAGAAAGCACAAGCAGAGGGAGAGGAAGAAGTAGAGTCCCTGCGAAGCAGGGAGCCTGATGTATGGCTCAATCCCAGGACCCTGAAGTCATAACCTGAGCCAAAGGCAGACACTTAACTGACAGAGCCACCCAGGCAACCCAAACTATCCCCATTTTAAAAAATTCTTTTTTCTTTCTGCTGTTCAGTTTGGGAGAATTATAGTAGTTTGTCTTCCAGATCACTGATTTATTCTTCTGCATCATTTTTAAAAGATTTTATTTATTTATTTGACAGAGAAAGACAGAGAGAGAGGGAACACAAGCAGGGGGAGCAATAGAGGGAGAAGCGGCTTCCTCCTGAGCAGGGAACTCGATCCCAGGACTCTGGGACCATGACCTGTGCCAAAGGCAGCCACTTAACAACTGAGCTACCCAGGCACCTTTCTTTTGCCTCGTTTAATCTGCTGTCATCCCTCTAGTGTAATTTTCATTTCTGTTGTTATAGTCTTCAGCTTTGATTGGTACTTTTTTATATTTTCTATCTTTATTGAAGTTTTCGCTGTGTTCATTCTTCTTCTGAGTTTGGTAAACATTTTTATGACCATTACTTTAAACTCAGGTAGAGGGACGCCTGGGTGGCTCAGTTGGTTGGACGACTGCCTTCAGCTCAGGGCGTGATCCTGGAGTCCCGGGATCGAGTCCCGCATCAGGCTCCCAGCTCCATGGGGAGTCTGCTTCGCTCTCTGACCTTCTCCTCGCTCGTGCTCTCTCTCACTGTCTCTGTCTCTCAAATAAATAAATAAAATCTTTAAAAAAGAAAAAATAAACTCAGGTAGATTGCTTATCTTCATTTCATTTAGTTTTTTTTTTTTTTTTGAGGTTTTGTCTTGGACTCTCATTTAGAACATTTTTCTCTCTTTCCTCATTTTACCTAACTTTGTGTGTTTGTTTCTGTGTATTAGGTAGTAGAGATATGTATCCCAGTCTTGAGGGACCGGTCTTATATTAGATATGTTCTGTGCAGCCATCAGGAGCCATCACTTCTGAGCATTCAGAAGTGCCATCCCTGGCCACAAAAGCCAGGTGCTCCAACTATGTCCCCTTTGTGGGCTGCATGTACCCTCCTCATGTGGCAGAGCCACAGTTGTGGCCACACTAGTGGGGGTGGGGGGGGAGCTCCTGTCTCAGCTGTCTATGAAGACCAACTTTGACTGCTGCAGGTCCACTGGTAGGCAGAGTTATCATTCTATCAGCTGTGAGGGCCAGCCAACCCCAGCAGGGTACTGTGAGGCTTCCAACAGGTCATGCCCCTTGGCAATAGCAATCCAGAGGGAAATTCCAAAATGGCACCCACCACTGCTGGGATCAGCACAGCAGAATGAGCTGCAAAAAAGGGTGCTGCCAGTTTCAGTCCCCGGAGAGAGGCCCAGCTGGCTCCTGCCTTTCCAGCAGGTTCTCTGATTCATAAATGGGTCTCCTTCACCTATGATCTATGTACTTTCCCATCTGATGTTTTTGTGCTAGTTTCTAGATCACAAGCCCTTCAAGAGGGGATTTCCTGGGTACCTGGATGGCTCAGTTGGTTAAGCAACTGCCTTTGGCTCAGGTCATGATCCTGGAGTCCCGGGATCAAGTCCCACATTGGGCTCCCAGCTCCACAGGGAGTCTGCTTGTTCCTCTGACCTTCTCCCCTCTTATGCTCTTTCTTACTCACTCTCTCTCTCTCAAGTAAATAAATAGAATCTTTTTAAAATTTAAAAAAAAAAAGTAGATTTCCCTAAGTTCTGTAGTTTTCCTTGAAGTATTCCCTGTTAGTTTTCAAAGACAGGTCTTTGCCAGCTCATCTCTCCTGTGTAGGATTTGTTTGGGGTGCCTGATTTGGAGCTTGAATCTCTCATTCCTCAGGCAAAAATTCTATGCAGTTGAGTTCCCTTCTGACAGTGGAGCACTGCACCTGGAATGTAGTTTTTTCCTCAGCATCACCACATCTCTGTCTCTTCTCTCCATCTCAGTGCCATCCTCTTCATTCTGTTCATCCAGGTTCTAGGTTCTCCTTAGAGACAGTTATTCTGAATGCAGGTGTGGATTTGTTGTACCCATGGGAGGAATTTAGGTCAAGATCTTGCTAGCTACTGTCTTAAAATTTCTCCTTATGTTTAACATTTTAAGGAATTGTCAAACTGCTTTTCAAAGTGGTTGAACTATTTTTCTTTTTTTTTAATTTTTTTTATTTTTTATAAACATATATTTTTATCCCCAGGGGTACAGGTCTGTGACTCGCCAGGTTTACACACTTCACAGCACTCACCAAAGTGAACTATTTTTCTATCGTCTCTTTAATCTAACAGTCTTTCTTTAAAAATATTGTTTTGTTTTGAAAAAAAAAAATTTACAACTATATGGTGACATGTTAAGTAGACTTATTGTGGTGATCATTTAGCAATATGTACATATGCAAATCATGTTGTACACTAAACCTGAAACTAATACAAGGTTATATGTTAATTATAACTTGTTGATTTTTTAAAAGATTATTTTGATTTTGAATTTATTTCCCCGTGGGTTGTTTTAATGTTTGTTTGTTTGTTTGTTTCTTTAATTTATAATCTTTACCCCCTGTGTGGGGCTAGAATTCACGACCCCAAGATCAAGAGTCGCATGCTCTACTGACTGAGCCAGCCAGGTGCCCCTTCTTTGTGTTCTGTATGTAAATGTCATTTATGTTTTAACAGTTTTATGGTTTCATTAATTAGTTTACCTCCACAAATAATATACTACAGTCCTAGCTATTGATTGTTAATTTTGGCTTTTCTTGACAAAACAAAACCAAAAATAGTAAAGTTTCTTTTGTCATGTTAGGGTGAAAAATAATAAATTTTCCTTTTCTAACTTAGCCCATGATATTAAACAGCATATCTTGTTTAAAACTTTTTTTTTTTTTTTTAAGATTTTATTTATTTATTTGACAGACAGAGATCACAAGCAGACAGAGAGGCAGAGGAGGAAGCAGGCTCCCTGCAGAGCAGAGAGCACGATGTGGGACTCGATCCCAGGACCCTGAGATCATGACCTGAGCCGAAGGCAGCGGCTTAACCCACTGAGCCACCCAGGCGCCCTCTTGTTTAAAACTTAATTAAAAACTTGGGGCGCCTGGGTGGCTCAGTGGGTTAAGCCGCTGCCTTCGGCTCAGGTCATGATCTCAGGGTCCTGGGATCGAGTCCCGCATCGGGCTCTCTGCTCAGCGGGGAGCCTGCTTCCTCGTCTCTCTCTCTCTCTGCTTGCCTCTCCATCTACTTGTGATCTCTCTGTCAAATAAATAAATAAAATCTTTTTTAAAAAAAAACTTAATTAAAAACTTAAATAATTACCAAATTAGGATCAGCTTAACTGGGTAGTTCTGGCACAGAAATTCTCATGAGGAGGTTGCAATCAAGCTATGTGCTAGAGCTCAGCCATCTGAAGCCTTGACTAGAGCTAGACGATAGGCTTCCGGGATGACTCATACACATAGCTGTTGACAGGAAGTCCTAGTCCCCTGCCCCATGGATCTATCCACAGTGTCCTCATAACATGTCAGGGGATTCCCTCCAGGTCAAGTGATCTAAGAGAGACAACAAGGGTAAAGTTTTGTTTCCTTTTGTAACTAAGTCTCAGAAATCACCAACCATCATGTGTGCTGTATTCTATTCATTAGAAGTGATTCATCAGGGACGCCTGGGTGGCTCAGTCACTTAAGTGTCTGCCTTCGGCTCAGGTCATGATCCCAGGGTCCTAGGATCGTGTCCCAGGCTCCTTGCTCAGTGGGAAGTCTGCTTCTCCCTCTGCCTGCCGCTCCCCCTGCTTGTGCGCTCGCTCGCTCTCTCTCTCTCTCTCTCTCTCTGACACGTAAATAAGTAAATAATCTTTTTTTTAAAGGGGGTGGGGGGAGAAGAAGAAGAAGCAAGTCAACAAGTCCAGTCCTCACTCAAAGAGAAAGGAATTAAGCTCCATTTCTTGAAGGGAGGTGTATCAAAGAATCTGTGAACTTCTTTTAAAACTATCATACTGGCTGGGGCGCCTGGGTGGCTCAGTGGGTTGGGCCTCTGCCTTCAGCTCGGGTCGTGCTCTTGGGGTCCTGGGGTCGGGCCCTGCATCAGGCTCTCTGCTCAGCAGGGAGCCTGCTTCCCCTCTCTCTGCCTGCCTCTCTGCCTACTTGTGATCTCTGTCAAATAAATAAATGAAATCTTTAGAGAAAAACAGAAAGATAAAACTATCACACTGGCTGATGGCAGGGGGCCCCATTCCTCACCATGGGGGCCTCTAAGCAGGCCTGCTTGAGTGTCCTTTTGACTGGGCAGCTGGACTTTCACAGAGCAGGTGATCCAAGAGAGAACATGAAGGAATCCACTGTCTTTTATGGCCTAATTTCAGAAGTTATACTCTGTCATTTCTGCAATATCCTATTGGTTACACAATTCAGCCTTTTTCAGTGTAGGATGGTACTAAATAAGGGTACGTAATCCAGGAAGCAAGGATTATTGGAGGCCATCCTGGATGCTGACCACCACAGGTACCCAAAAAAGCAATAATTAATTCTGCCAGGGCATGCAGAGTAAGCAATAATGGATTCTGCCAGGTCTTTCTCTTTATGTCACAAGGGAAGTGACATAAAGATGGGCTTTTGGGGTCCCACTACCCCTAAGAAAAATAGGAGAAATCAGGAGAGATCATCTAGTCTGTCCCTGACTTAAAGACAGAAAGACAGGTGTTAGAGGAGCCCACTTTCCACTGGCTTTTGATTCTATCTCCAGTTTTGCTCAAGATCTTTTATGCATGCTACTAAAGTGGCTGTATGTGCTCTAGTCTCACAAGAAGCAATTAGACCAGGCAGGAGCTTCTTTAATAACAGCTATTAAGTACCCGATGAACCAAAATGGCTATTCAAAGCCACTTTTTGTTCTCTGGAATAATTAGGACGTGAGCTTCCTCAGGGAGATACGGAGAATGGAGATGCAGCAGCCCCACCTTTATTCCTGTCATTGCTTTAACATTCAGAACACAGAGTCTCTACCAACCTGTCTTTTACAGCTTTTACATTTTTGGTGGGAGAACAGAAGAAGAGCAGTGGGAAGCTCAGCAGATTTTTAAAATACAAAATTTCCCATTTCTCTCAGAAAACTGAAAATAGCTCTTGAGTTATAAATTAGAAGTCTTTGTTCTTTCTTGTTTTTCTTTGTCTTTTTTTTTCCCCAAAAAAAGCCTTGGAATTATCACAAGGCTGTCAATGTGGTCATGTTTATGCTTTTTATTTTGTTATAAATTTTGCATACTTCTACAAAGGAATAATTTGCAAACAATAATAACAAATATAAATTCAAAGAACCATCCAGGCAAAGAAAAAGAGGATGAAAATCCTCATCTTTGGCCAGAAATAAGACTTTTTTTTTCCCTCCTACACAGACAATAATGCCTTGGGTCAGGGAACACTCATTGCAGAAAAAGCCTCAGGTTCCCAGTGACTCAAGAAGCCCACCTCCCTTACAGGTGGATACCTCTGGACAGTCCAAGCCATGCACCAATCTTTGCTGAGCACTGAACTCAGCCCACTGGCCTGCCCTGGACCCAAAGGGGCCTCCAGAGCTATCCATCCCTCGCTTTGCCTCCTTTGCTTTTTCCTCTCATAATATTAGATTCTATTTATCAGGCACCTACTCTGTGTCTCTGCTTTACATTAACTGTCCCTCTTCTTTCTCAAACCCTGCAAGGTGGTATCATGAACCTCATTTTACAGTTAAGTAAAGTGAAGCTCAGGGGGTACATTAATCAGGAATCTTTCTTTTGCTGAAACAGAAAGTTCAAACTCAAAATGGCTTAAGCAAAGAGTATTTATTAGTTCACATAACCAAAAAAAGCTAAGCATATGATGGGCGTCAGGCACGCCTGGGTCTATGTGCTCCTGTGAACCACCAGGGCCACATTTCTCTCCCTGACCCTTGTTCCTGTACTCTTTGCAAGCAGGCTCTTCCTTCCTGGTGTTATAGAGATGGCTCAGGCAACCAAATATGCTACATTTCATTAAGTGTGGCAGCTATGGAGGTGCTCTATTTGGATTGCCCTTCTAAAAGAAGTTGCCATCCAGCTGTAAGGAGCCTCCAGTTGTACCACCTTCAGGATCCATGCCCTTCCTTGTCAACTACTAGCCAATGGCTGGGCATGGCATGAAGTCCTAGCACCTGGTCACTTCTGCCCAGCACAGGACCCGACTCCTCTCGTGGTCAATGTTTGCAAAGCTCCCTTCGGATTGGCTGAGAATGTCAGGTCTGACTGTGCCTGAAGGCTCCCTCTTTATCTTTCACATGCATTACCTTCTGCCATAAACAAAGCTGTCGTACTTCAAAACCACCTCTCTCTCCCTCTCTCTCTGACAAATAAATAAATAAAATCTTTAAAAAAAAAACAAAAAACCACCTCAGCACCTTCCTCCCTCTGGAGTCAAGTAACATCTCTCATCTCTCTGGCTCCCAACCCCACATGAGGCCAATGTCCCTGGTTCACCAAGATCCCCTTGGATCCCTTTGAACTTTCTTTTTTTTTTTTTCCTTAAAGATTTTATTTATTTATTTGACAGACAGAGATCACAAGTAGGCAGAGAGGCAGGCAGAGAGAGAGGGGAGGAAGCAGGCTCCCCACAGAGCAGAGAACCCGATGCGGGGCTCGATCCCACGACCCTCGGATCATGACCTGAGCTGAAGGCAGAGGCTTTAACCCACTGAGCCACCCAGGCGCCCCCCTTTGAACTTTCAATGTGCTCCTCTAACACTCGTCACCTACAGCTGTGCTCAGGCAGTGTTCTCAGAGCCTCAGTTAGCCCTTCACCCTACCTGAACATTCAGAAGGTCCAGGGCCTAGGTTCCTCCCATGCTTCCTCTCCTGACTGATAACTGGCAGATTGAGGGTTTCAAAGCTAACACTCTCTGCTTCTAGGCAGACCTTCTTTTTTCCTTTTTTTCTTTTTAAGATTTATTTATTTATTTGAGAGAGAGAGTGAGAGCATGAGAGAGGGGAGGGTCACAGGGATACGCAGACTCCCGGCTGAGTGGGGAACGCAATGTGAGACTCCGGGATGGTGATCTGGGCTGAAGGCAGACGCCTCACAGACTGAGCCACCCAGACAGCCTGGGCAGACCTCCTGAAACATAACCCACCCTCCAGGGCTCCTCTGCAGCCTCAGGTCGAAGCTACTGCCCTCTATAGGACCTTGTCTGGGATCACACCTTGCCTGACTTTCTTACCTACACTACCCTGCTTCTCCCACTTCACTTCCCATCTGCCCTGAAAGTACTTCCTTAATAAATTACCCACACATGAATCCTCTTTTAGCGTGCTTCTCAAGAATCCAACCAAGAACCGGCAGCTGGGACCACAGCACCTGTCACGTGGCCTCTTCCTGTCACAGAACAGCTCCTCCTGGGTCCTCTTCCTATTTTTGCTCCATCAGGCCTAGGGGTTGTAGCTGCTTCCTACTGCCACTAACTTGAGCATGCTTCCCCAGGCTTTGATTGTTTGCCTGGGTTCCTTCCCAGCCCTTTGTAAGTTGCCCTTTCATTAAACTCTCCCCAGTGACTGCTTTGGAGTGTGCTACCTGTTTCTTGACAGAACACTGAATCATAAATACGACCATTACAGGGTTTATTTTTTTAATTATCTATCTATCTATAAAATTCATAGTACCCTAGAGGTTTGAAATGAGACAGACATTTAACATTGTGGAATGATTGCCCTTTCCCCCTGGCTTTCCCCCCCTTGGGCTCTGGGACTGTATCTCTAATAAGCCAAATTAGAGATAATATCGAAAATCTCATTTTGAAGTTCTTCCTGACGTGAAGACGGAGGTAACTACCTCCTCCTTCCAATTGGCCCTCAAAAGCCTTCCCGCTGGAAATGAGCAGTAAACAACTTGCAAAAGGTCACCTCGAGCACTAGATGGCAGCCGTGACCCACCAGTGCTGTTGCTCACTGAGGCCGTAGACCGGCCTAGCGCGTCAGGCTCTGCAGGTTCTGCAAAAACCAGTTTGCCGGCCGGAACTCCACTCTTCAGTCAGGGTTGTTATTCCTCCAACACAGAGGCAGTCTGTGATTTTCAGGCACCTCGGGTACCTGGGCAAGGTTTCCGTTTGGATCTCCCTACACCAGGCCTCCCTCAGTGCGTCTGTTATTAGACACTCAAACCCCGATGGAGAGCCAAGGGTCTGGATCTCGGGGGAAGATAAAGGCTTGGGGAAATCTCTCTCAGTACAGGAAATATGAGTGTGTTTAGCTGCATCTCCTGGCTAACTGACCTCAACAAATGCTTCGGCTGACCTTTCCCACCCACTTTGGCTTTATTATTTTTTTAAGTTTGTTTATTTATTCGGGCGTCTGGGTGGCTCAATGGGTTAAGACTCTGCCTTTAGCTCAGGTCATGATCTCAGGGTCCTGGGACCGAGCCCCACATCAGGCTCTCTGCTCATTGGGGAGCCTGCTTCCCCCCCCCTCTCTGCCTGCCTCTCTGCCTACTTGTGATCTCTCTGTCAAATAAATAAATAAAATCTTTAAAAAAAAAAAAAATTTATTTATTTTCTTTTTTAATTAAATTTTTTATTTTTTAATTACTTTTCAGTGTACTAGAATTCATTGTTTATGCACCACACCCAGTGCTCCATGCCATCCGTGCCCTCCACAGTACCCACCACCAGGCTGGCCCAACTTCCCACTCCCCGCCCCTTCAAAACCCTCAGATTGTTTTCCAGAGTCCATAGTCTCTCATGCTTCATCTTTCCCTCCAATTTCCCTCAACTCCCTTCTCCTTTCCACCTCCCCATGTCCTCCGTTTTATTTCTTATTCTCCACAAATAAGTGAAACCATATGATAATTGACTCTCTCTGCTTGACTTATTTCACTCAGCATAATCTCTTCCAGTCCCATCCATATTGCTACAAAAGTTGGGTATTCATCCTTTCTGATGGAGGCACAATACTCCATAGTGTATATAGACCACATCTGCCTTATCTATTTGTCCACTGAAAGCCATCTTTGTTCTTTCCACAGTTTGGCGACTGTGGCCATTGCTGCTATGAACATTGGGGTACAGATGGCCCTTCTTTTCACTACATCTGTATCTTTGGGGTAAATACCCAGTATTGCAACTGCAGGGTCATAGGGATGCTCTATTTTTAATTTCTTAAAGAATCTCCACACACGGGGCACCTGGGTGGCTCAGTGGGTTAAGCCACTGCCTTCGGCTCAGGTCATGATCTCGGGGTCCCGGAATCGAGTCCCGCATCGGGCTCTCTGCTCAGCAGGGAGCCTGCTTCCTCCTCTCTCTCTCTCTGTCTGCCTCTCTGCCTACTTGTGATCTCTCTCTGTCAAATAAATAAATAAAATCTTTAAAAAAAAAAAAAAAAAGAATCTCCACACTGTTCTCCAAAGAGGCTGCACCAACTTGCATTCCCATGTTTATTTATTTTAAAGCAAGAGAGTGCAAGAACACATTCTGGGGGGGTGAGGGGTAGAGGGAGAGGAAGAGAATCTCAACTAGACTCCACACTGAGCACAGAGCCTGATGCAGAGCTCCATCCAACAACGCTGAGATCATGACCTGAGCTGAAACTGAGAGTCAGATGCTCAACCAACTGAGCCACCCAGGTTCCCCCCTCCTTTGGCTTTAGCAAATAAGTGATATCAGTTAAAATCATTGTGCTAATAAAGACACTTTAAGTTACAAGTAACCAAAGCCCTGTGAAAATGAGCTTAAGCCCATTTAGCTATAAGCCTTTTTATTTAAAAAATGGGAGAATTGTTTAGCCAGTAACTTTGAGAACCAATATATGTGTGAATTCATAAGATTTATTTGTTTGAGTGAGAGAGAGAGCATGAGAGGGGAGAGGCAGAGGGAGAGGGAATCTCAAGCAGAATGCCCACTTAACACAAGGCTTGATCTCATGACCCTGACATCATGACCTGAGCCGAAATCAAGAGTCAGGCACTCAACTGACTGAGCCACGCAGGTACCCCTATACATATATGAATTTAGACACAACTATACCCACATGGACTTTAGGCATGGTTCGATCTAGGTGCTGAAAAAAGATCATCAGGAATCTATTTTGTCTCCATCTATCTTTTCCCTTTTCTTTTGAACACAGACTCCTAAGTGGTGAAAGAAATGCTTGTCTTTCTTTTTTTCTTTCTTTTAAGATTTTATTTATTTATTCGACAGACAGAAATTACAAGTAGGCAGAGTGGCAGGCATAGAGAGTGGCACGCTGAGCAGAGAGCCCGATGTGGGGCTCCATCCCAGGACCCTCAGATCATGACCTGAGTTGAAGGCAGAGGCTTAACCCACTGAGCCACCCAGGCGCCCCAATGTTTGTCTTTCTTCATAGTTTTGCTGAAACTCCCAGACTTGACTTAGGTCCAAATTCATCCCTAGACTAATCACAAGATCACTAGTCAAATGCCCATTACTAGAAGAAGGCATAGGTCAGGATGGAAGTGAGGAAGGCTTGGATTCCCATGAAGAAAACTCAGGGTGCTATTACCTGGAGAAGGACACAGGACAAGCCACATCAGCAGATGCCCATGATGATCAGACAGGCTAGTTCCCTTTGCCCTCTCCCACAATCACTTACGTATCTACTGACTCATTCAGTACACCTCAAAGTCTCCTGCCAGAAAGTCCTTCCACCTTTCCCTCTACACTCTTACCCAGACAAAAGTCCTGTTTATCCAACCTCTGTGTCCTCCTACCACATAGTCTCCTAACATCCTGTTGTTTTCCTTCAAAGCACTGATCAGTTCAAGATTGTATAGTGACATGCAATTATTAACCTAGTGTGTATCTTTCCACTACATTATACTCTTTAAAGAAACAAGATTTTGGTGTCCCAAAAGCCTAGTACAGTACAGTGACTGGTGCAGCAGTACTCAGTAAGTATGTGTTCATTCATTCACTTGATACTTACCTGTAAGACACTGGGGATAGTAAGTCCCATCAGACATGGTCTCTCCTTGGTTTCTACCCTAGTGAGGGAGACAGAGGAGTAAATCGGTGCTCACTGTCCAACTGCAACACTTACTCCAAGAATGGTGGACTCAAAGGAGCCAAGGGGAGGAACATATAAATCAGAAGGATCCAGGAAAGTCTTCCTGAAGAGACATGATGACCCTTCAAGAGACCTAACTTTAGAAAACATAAAAATAAGCAAGATGAATGAGAGGAGGAGGAGAACCTCATGTTAGGAAACACGGAAATGTAACCTAGCCTAAAAATTGCCTGGGAGAATTGATGGCCTCAGTCTCATTTCATTAACTGTCTACACTAGGGATAACTAGATAAGAATTAGGCCTTTAGCTAAAACTATGCCTTTAAGGAAAAAAAAAAAAAAAAAGAATGAAAGAAAATTAAAGGGAGGGCACCTGGCTAGTTCAGTTGCTTGAGTGACTGACTGCCTTCAGTCAGGTCACGATCCTAGAGTCTGGGTTTGAGTCCCCCATTGGGCTCCGGGCTTGGCAGGGGGTCTGCTTCTACCTCTAACTTTCCCCCTCTCATCTTCGCTCTCTCTCTCTCTTAAATAAATAAGTAAAAGAAAAGCAAAGGGGGCAGTGTCTAAAGTAGAATTTTTTTGGAAACAAAATAAAGTTAAATTTTTTGGACTTATAAAAAAAAACTAGCTTAATAGGATAGGAAGAAGCTCTCCGATTACATCAGCAACTGGCAAGGCAGCTGCCACATAGTAGGCCCTCAATAAATGTGTGAATGACTGGATGAAAGTCACTGGAATCAGTATGTTTTACTTAAAAGCAAGAGCAAAGCCAGCCAAGGATATGGCCCATTAAGAATCCTAGCAGTGGGACGCCTAAGCAGCTGCCTTCGGCTCAGGTCATGATCCCAGCATCCCGGTGATGAAGTTATCGAACCTAGGTCGGGTTCGGTGGGGTGAGGTTCGGAGCCGACTGCTAAAGAAAGAATTCTTAACACGTCTCTGGTGCAAAAAGGTGGTTTATTAGAGCACGGGGACAGGACCCGTGGGCAGGCAGAGATGCGGCTGCCCTGGGCCTGTGAGGAGTGTCTGGTTATATACACAGGAGTTGGGTAGGTGAGGACAAAGGGCTGTTCAGAAGGGCTATTGGGGCAAAGAAGACTGTCAGGATATTGAAGGCCTGGTTACTATCAAGTCAAGGCCACTTTCCCTCTAATGAGGCACTAACATAAAGACAATTGGGAGTCTCCTGGTGGAATGTTACATTCCTGCTATCAGGCGTCCTTGTTAGTGAGATTCAGGTTTTAAAAGAAATTTAACTTTATTTACTTTTCCTTCTACCTCCGTCTCCTTCGGTTTTTTATGGAGGGGAGGGTGACGTTAGGGCTTGAGGAACTGAGTTATGTGTCTTTGGAAATTGGGCTATTGATAGGGTAACTTCTTTGTTGTAAATCTCAAGGACATTTGTAAACCAAGAGAGACTCCTGCCTTGCAGGACTGTGATCTCTGCAAGATAACCATTTGCTCTTCTTTTAGGGCAGTCAGGGGTGCCTGTGGAATGCCACACATATTACCAAGGGGAGTGGGTGGAGAGGGGGTGCAAGGCGCCAGCCCCTGCTCCGTTCTCAGCCAGCCTCCTACTCCCTCATCACTGGGATCGAGTCCCACATCGGGCTCCTTGCTCCTTGCTCCCTTTGCCTCTGCTGCCACTCTGTCTGCCTGTGCTCACTTGCGCGCGTGCTCTCCCCGCCCTGCAACGCCCGGCAAATAAATAAATAAAATCTTTAAAAAAAAAAAAAAAGAATCCTAGCAGACTCCTAAGGCACACAAAAGAGATAAAGGGCAAAAGAAATTACTTTAAAGCAGGAAGATTTATATAATGCTGTGTGTGTAGAATAAAAATGTGCCCAGCTTCACATGCCATTTGCTGCCAGGATCTGAGATTGTTACTAAGAAAAGGGTGGGAGGAGGCTGTTGGGGGGAATCAGATACCAGGCCAAGACAGCCACAGAAAATTCGACATTTGGGGTTTGAAAAGAGGGCCTGGAACACAAGCCTCTTTTGTTTTTCTGGCTTCTCTTAATTACCATGTTTGAGACCTGAGATTTAAGAAAAAAGCACTAATCAAAAGGACAATTTACATTCCATTATAGAAACAGCTCAGTCACAGTCCCCAGTTTCCCCTCTGGCTGCAACCTGAGTCATTTGTGGAATGGCCGCGTTAAGCGTGGAGATCTATAAATGGTTTATAAATCAGCGTGTTGCATCACAAACCAAAGCAGTTGCTGCTCCCAAGCCTGGCAGCAAAATCATGAATCAGAGTCTAAAGTTCTAAAACAATGTTTGTGAATCAAATCTCACAATGGGTTGTCCTTAATGGCATTCTATAGCTATGCCCTCATCCCAGATCTCTTCCGAGCCAACCACACCCCGTCACGCACATGCATGGAACCTGGAAGCTCTTCTTTCCATACTAAGACGGATGAGCTAATGAAAGGGGTCACTTCCGATCACTTTATCTCATAGCCTTTGGTCAAAGGAACCCTATCCTTTACTCAGTACTTGCTGTGTGGAACATTTCCTCTACTTTGTCCTCAGGATCATTAAATCTCTCTCAATAACGGCAAAGACTTTAGATCTTATCCCATGCCCATCTCTGTTCTAAGTGTTTTATGCACATATCATCAAATTTATGTCACAACAGTCTTGGGGGGAATCTTGCTATCATCCCCCACCTTTCAGATGGGGAAGCTTTGGCTCACAGAGGTTTGGTAACTTGCCTAAAGTTACCTGGCCCTTAAATGGTTGTGCCAATATTGAAACCAAGGTCATTAGGCTCCATAGTTGACACTTTCATCTACTATGTTATGCTGTCATGAAACAGAGGGTGCTATCTAAGCTAGACAGAGCTGACCCTTGTCACAGCCCCACTCTGTTAACCATGACTGGTCCCAGGTACCCCCCACCCCCACCCCCAATCACAAAGTTCTGAAGAACCTGCCAGCCTTGACCAGGCACGAGCCAATCAGACATCAGTGTTCCCTGATCTTAGTTACTGGCTCAGAGCTGGGCCTGTGACTCAGTCAGAGCCAGTGAATCATGATGGGACTTTTCCTGGGGCTTCTGGGAGAAGGTAGTCCTCTGTTCTCTCCAGGTACTGGTGAGGGGAGGATGTGAGGAGAGAACTACTACAGCACTTTCACTGCTATGAAAGGAGGCCCCCCGAGAGGGAGTCAACAACCACAGAATACAGAACAAAGAGAAGAACCCTGCAGCACAAGACTACCAGGGCATTGCCAAGAGTACATAGTGTTGGGCTCATGCCATGCAATATAATGAGGGCCCCTGAAGTTAGGGAAGGCATATTGCCATGACCTAATTGGAGCCCTGAAGCCAGCAACTCTTGAAGTGCCAAATACCTCCACACCATTTGGTTCCATGAACCAGTATATTCTTTTTTTTTTTTTTTTTAAGAAATACTTTTTTTTTTTCTTAAAGATTTTATTTATTTATCTGACAGAGACAGCAAGAGAGGGAATACAAGCAAGGGAAGTGGGAGAGGGAGGAACAGACTTCCTGCAGAGCAGGGAGCCTGATGCGGAGCTCGAACCCAGGACCCTGGGATCATGACCTGAACCAAAAGGCAGATAATTAATGACTGAGCCACCCAGGTGCCCCCCAGTGTATCCCTTTTCAGCAGCCAATATGTGTAGGGTTTTTTTGCAACTTGAATCATAATGCACTATAATCAAAATTATTTCAACAAACCTTGTAAAAAACAAAACAAAAACAACAACAACAAAAAGTACGTGACAGCAAAGCCAAAAAGCCCACTAGTGACTGTGGTGGAACAATAAGATTTCTGATAAAGATGGAACCATGAGGGTGCCTGGGTGGCTCAGTGGGTTAAGCCGCTGCCTTTGGCTCAGGTCATGATCTCAGGGTCCTGGGATGGAGTCCCGCATCAGGCTCTCTGCTCAGCAGGGAGCCTGCTTCCTCCTCTCTCTCTCTGCCTGCCTCTCTGCCTACTTGTTTTTTTTTTGTTTGTTTGTTTGTTTGTTTGTTTCCCAATTTATTTATTTTCAGAAAAACAGTATTCATTATTTTTTCACCACACCCAGTGCTCCATGCAAGCTGTGCCCTCTATAATAACCACCACCTGGTACCCCAACCTCCCACCCCCCCGCCACTTCAAACCCCTCAGATTGTTTTTCAGAGTCCATAGTCTCTCATGGTTCATCTCCCCTTCCAATTTACCCAAAAGCACATACCCTCCCCAATGTCCATAACCCTACCCCCCTTCTCCCAACCCCCTCCCCCCCAGCAACTCACAGTTTGTTTCGTGAGATTAAGAGTCACTTATGGTTTGTCTCCCTCCCTATCCCATCTTGTTTCATGGATTCTTCACCTACCCACTTAAGCTCCCATGTTGCATCACCACTCCCTCATATCAGGGAGATCATATGATAGTTGTCTTTCTCCTCTCTGCCTACTTGTGATCTCTCTCTGTCAAATAAATAAATAAAACCTTTAAAAAAAAAAAAAGATGGAACCATGACTCAAGGCCCTCACCATGCTAAAGAAGAGAGAAAGAGCCAAGTTTCTTAAATCCTCAACCACCCTCCGATTTACATTTTTGTACAAATGGACAACAGCACAGATAATCCTCCCCAACTGGCCACTAATAGATTCACTTTCATAATTACATTTAACTTTAGTTAACATTAAAATGACTTTAAATGCTCCCAGCAAAGCAGAAAGTTGTGGACCGGACCTCCATTGAAGATAGGGCAAAGTCAGCCAGGCATCAAAAAATAACCAGGGGATCTGGGTTGGTGAGGTGGTCAAAAAGGACTTTAGCCTTATGTATGTGTTAATCTCTTATAAAGGAATGCATTTGTAAATCATTCATATAATTAAACGTTAACTTTAAAATAGGGTTAAAGGACAAGTCATGTAACTGCATTATCATACTTTTTTGGGGTAGTGTTACAGTTTTATTAATACAAGTAAACAAATCCAAATATAAATACAAATAAACAAAAAACAAATACAAAATATGACGCACACATATGCTCTCTGTGTATTCACTTCCCTCATTGTGCATGCTGGCATTGGTCTTGGTGACTCTTATGGCCAGGTGGGCTGCTCTTTCCGTAGTGGCTTTGCGGTTCTTGGAGGAGACATTGTGAGCAATCTCTACGCAGGGAGATTTGTTGCACTTCAATCTCCTTGACGTGTGCTGGGAATTTCCAGAAGCCACTGGGTGGCATGTGCTTTGTTTTCTTGTTGCTCTCGGAATCAGTGTCGGGCATCAGGATCTGGCCCTTGAGTCTTCTGTGCCCCATATTGTCAATGCTCTGGGTTTCTGCCAGTTATGCTTAACTTTGACATATGGGTCTGGCTGGTGCTGGATGAATTTCTTGGTCCTCTTTTGAATGATCTTGGGCTTCACCAGAGGTCTGAGGATGGCCATTGATGCCAAGTAGGAGACAGCTACCACCTCCGCAGGTAGTACCAAGAAAGAGCTATCATATTTTTTTTTTTAAAGTAGTGGAGCCCCTCAAATGGAATGTTATAAAACACTGTAGTGAACATCTGTTGTGTTTCCCTTCTTTGGTATAAAATTCAAAAACATGATAGCTTGCTTCCTGGGAACCACCTTCGCCTATTCACGCTCAACTTTGGTTCAGACGCATGGTCTTGATGAAAATATAATAAATTGATTCCAGAGCTCTCCTGGCTCTTTTTTCCCCCATGACAATTCTGGAAAGAGACAGCAGTGGCATAGTTTTTTTAATCTCCCTGAATCTTCTCCCCATCTTAAAAAAAAAAAAAAAAGCAGACAGAATAACTAGATGGTAAAACCAAAAACAATTAGAGACAACATCAGCAACAAGGCCAGATGGTAGGGTGTCCCCACAAAATTCAAAAATACAAGAGAGTGAGCACAACCAGCACCACCACTAATGAGATCTGCATTATATTCACGTTTATACAGGAGAAACCAGAGGGAAGAAACAAGGCAACTGATGGGCAAGCAAAATTGTACTCATGGAAGGCAGCAGAGTGGACTGATTGGAGCAAAGCAGTTGAAGTGATAGACAACCGGTTTGCCTGCTCCAATCCTAGATAAGTACAAGGGGTCTCTGATAAGATCTGAAGAGACTGGAGCGGTTAGAGCAATGTGGATTCATGAAGCTAAGTGACCAAGTTGCCTTCCGCAAAACTGATGACAAGTATAAACTAGTATTTTAAAACTAGTTAAAGATCTCAAAAGGGGGACGCCTGGGTGGCTCAGTTGGTTGGACGACTGCCTTCGGCTCAGGGCGTGATCCTGGAGTCCCGGGATCGAGTCCCACATCAGGCTCCCAGCTCCATGGGGAGTCTGCTTCGCTCTCTGACCTTCTCCTCGCTCATGCGCTCTCTCACTGTCTCTCTCTCAAATAAATAAATAAAATCTTAAAAAAAAAAAAAAAAAAGATCTCAAAAGGTACAAGATCTTAAAGATTAACATGAATTAGAACTGGAAAAATATTGCAATTAAGTGACAAAACTTGGGGAAAATTAAGAATAAATAATTTATTTCAGAAATAAAGCTAAACTAGGGAAAAAAAAACAAGAATGAATACATATTACAGATATTGCCTTTTGAGAAATAGAAGGTGAAAAAAGAAAGGCTTTTAAATTCAGAATAAAGAAAGAAAAATAATTTGAAAGAAATTGATACATATCGGGGGGCCTGGGGGCCTCAGTTAGATAAGTGGCTGCCTTTGGCTTGGGTCATGACCTCAGGCTCCTGGGATCAAACCCTACATCGGGCTCCCTGATCAGCGGAGAGCCTGCTTCTCCCTCTCCCTCTGCCTGCTGCTCTGCCTGTTTGTATTCTCTATCTCTGTGTCAAATAAATAAAACCTTAAAAAAAAAAAGTGATACATATTGAAGCCATGTAAATAAGATATAACGTTATATTAGGAGTAACTGCAAATGAAAACAAAACCAATGGAACATGAAAAACACTAAAAATTATAATTCAAAAAAACTTTCCAAAATAAAGTTTTGAAACAAGACACCTGGGTGGTTCAGTTGGTTAAGTGTCCATCCAAGTCTGGATCTCTGCTCAGGTTATGATCTCAGGGTCATGAGATCCAGCCTATCTCCAGCTCCATGCTAGGCGTGGTGTCTAAGATTCTCTCTCTCCCTCTCCCTCTGCCCCTTCAGCCCCCCTAAAAAATATAAATAAATATTTGAAACTACATTTTGAAAAGGCACACCTTAAAACTGAAAATATTGACCCAGAAAGACAAATACTAAGATATATTCTAAACTTTAAAGAAAAAGAATCAAATTGGCCCTTTTTGTAACTAGGTCAAAAATCCAAGTGAATTATAATGGAAAGAAAATTATATTTTCATTAGAATTTCAACAGCAATTTTTTTTTAAAGATTTTATTTTATTTATTTGAGAGAGAGACAGTGAGAGAGAACATGAGTGAGGAGAAGGTCAGAGGGAGAAGCAGACTCCCCATGGAGCTGGGAGCCCGATGTGGGACTCGATCCCGGGACTCCAGGATCATGACCTGAGCCGAAGGCAGTCGTCCAACCAACTGAGCCACCCAGGCGCCCCTCAACAGCAGTTCTTTATGCTGGAAGAAAATAGTTACAGATTTAAGATATCTAGGAAAGAAAATGTGAGCCAAAGATTTTGTATCCAGCTGAATATAAAGGGCACAGAAACAAACAACCTGTTCTTGACATGATAAAACTCAAGGAATCTTCCTCAGAATTGTGGGTGCCTGGGTGGCTCAGTGGGATAAAGCCTCTGTCTTTGGCTCAGGTCATGATCCCAGGGTCCTGGGATGGAGCCCCACATCGGGCTCTCTGCTCAGCGGGGAGCCTGCTTCTCCCCTCTCTCTCTGCCTGCCTCTCTGCCTACTTGGGTCTCTGTCTGTCAAATAAACAAATAAAATATTTTTTTAAAATTTTTCTATCAAAAAAAAGCAAATTTCATTCACATTTTGTTATTTTAATTCTTTTATTTTATTTTATTTTATTTTTTAGAAGGTGGGGTGGGGAGGGGCAGAGGAAGAGCAGGGGAGAGAATCTTAAGCAGTCCATGCTCAGATCAGAGCCCAACACAGGGCTTGATCTTATGATCCTGAGATTGTGACCTGAGTGAAATCAAGAGTCAGGTGCTTAACTGACTGAACCACCCAGGTGCCCCATTTATTTCTAATTGATGTATAATGTGTACAATATTATGTAATATATACAGATGTTAAGTCTTTTTTTCTTTTTAAAGATTTTATTTATTTATTTGACAGAGATCACAAGTAGGCAGAGAGGCAGGCAGAGAGAGAAGAGGAAGCAGGCTCCCTGCCAAGCAGAGCCCGATGCAGGGCTCAATCCCAGAACCCTGGGATCATGACCTGAGCCAAAGGCAGAGGCTTTAACCCACTGAGCCACACAGGTGCCCCCAGATGTTAAGTCTTATGGTGAAATGAGTTTTGACAAATGCCACTATTCTATCAAAATACAGAATATTTTCCCCAGAAAATCACTCTCCTCTCTGGTCCCTCACTGAGGGAATCACTGTTCTGATGATCTCTTCATCACAGATTAATTTTACTTAACATAATGGAGTTATGTAACATATAATCTTTAGACACACTTTTATTTATTTATTTATTTATTTGACCGAGAGAGAGATCACAAGTAGGCAGAGAGGCAGGCAGAAAGAGAGAGAGGAGGAAGCAGGCTCCCTGCTGAGCAGAGAGCCCGATGTGGGACTCGATCCCAGGACCCTGAGATCATGACCTGAGCCGAAGGCAGTGGCTTAACCCACTGAGCCACCCAGGCGTCCCTAGACACACTTTTAAAAATCTTAATATCCCTGAAATTGGAAAGCATGTTAGAAGTTGGTGGTGTTCGGGATGCCTGGGTGGCTCAGTCAGTTATGCAACTGACTTTAGCTCAGGTCATGATCCTGGGGTTCTGGGTTCAAGCTCTGCATTGGGCTTCCAGCTCAGTGGCGAGCCTGCTTCTCCCTCTACCTCCGCTGCTCCCCCTGCTTGTGTTCTCTTCTCTCAAGTAAAATAAATAAAATCTTGAAAAAAAAAAAAAAAAAGAAAGAAATTGGTGTTTAAACAATGAATGACAGTGTTTCTCTTTTTTTTTTTTTTTTTTTTTAGTGTTTCTCTTTTTTATTGTTAAATAAAATGGTGGAGTGTCTTATAATCAATGGCATCTTTGATTTGATGAAGTACTTATATAAATGAAGTAAATGTGGCAAAAATTTAATAGTTATTGAATTTAGTTGGTAGGTATATGGGTGTCTTACTTTTCTATAAGTTTGAACATTTTTATATAAAAATATAAAAAATTTGGGGTGCCTGGGTATCTCAGTGGGTTAAAGCCTCTGCCTTCGGCTCAGGCCATGATGCCAGGGTCCTGGGATTGAGCCCCGCATCAGGCTTTCAGCTCAGCAGGGAGCCTGCTTCCCCTTCTCTCTCTGTCTGCCTCTCTGCCTACTTGTAATCTCTGTATGTCAAATAAATAAGTAAAAATCTTTGCAATATATGTATAAAAAATTTTACTAAATACATAAATAAATAAAAGGATGCCACAATTGTTGCACCCTGCTTCGGTCTTTTCTTCTCCTTAATTCAAGTGACCATTAAATAATGGAATTGGTAGGAGCCTTTCTTGACCTTTGTGAAACCCTGACCATAGTAGGGACCAGGGTCCTCTAGACTAGTACAAGATCATCAACTCTTTGTAGGAGTTGTCTTGTTCTCAGATATATTATTTTTCTATACTCTATTTCCCCAAACTTTTCAAAAACTAAGAGCTCCTTCCCCATGTCCTGACGCAGTGAGAATGAGGAACTCTGCACTTGTGATCAAAGTGTCTAGTCAAGTGTAAAATCCAGCAAGCTGAGTGCCTGAGTGTAAGGCAAGAAAGAAAAGCTGAGGCCCAGAACCAGCACCTTGCCGCTGAAGTCCAAGATGCTAGTTCTCTAAGTATACACTTACTTCCACTTCTTCCATGTGAATAATTATAAATTTGTTAATGGGTACAGAATATATAAGGATGTAACTTTGACATTAAAAAACAAAGTGTGGGGGAGCGCCTGGGTGGCTCAGTGGTTTAGGCCTCTGCCTTCGGCTCAGGTCATGATCTCAGGGTCCTGGGATCGAGCCCCACATCGGGCTTTCTGCTCGGCGGGGAGCCTGCTTCCCCCTCTCTTTCTGCCTGCCTCTCTGCCTACTTGTGATCTCTCTCTGTCTATCAAATAAATAAATAAAAATCTTTAAAATAAAAAATAAAAATAAAATACAAAGTGTGGGGAAATGGAGCTATAAAGAAGTAGAGTTTTTGTACGTGATTGAAGTTTAATTGGTATTGATTTAAAGTAGACTGTTAGGCAGTGCCTGGGTGGCTCAGTCATTAGTGTCTGAGTCTTGATCTCGAGGTTGTGAGTTCAAGCCCCACAGTGGTGTAGAGATTATTTAAAATAGACTGTTTTAACATGGTTAAATGTTATATGTAATATCAGGTTGTTATATGTAATCCCCATAAGATCACAAAGAAACTATCTCTAGAACATGCATAAAAGTAAATAAGGAGGCAATCAAACCATGTCACTAGAAAAACTGATGTTAACACAAGGGAAGGCAGTAATAGTGAAAGTGAGGGACAAATACAATCTAAAAGACAAACAGAAAAGAAATAACAAAATGCCAATAGTAAGTTCTTTCTTATCAGTAACTACTATTGTTGTAAATGGGCTAAATTCTTAATCAAAAGTCATAGATTGATGTGAAACTAATATAACACTGTATGTTAGTTATACTTGAATTTAAAAAACATAGATTGGCAGAATGACTTTTTTTTTCAATTTATTTATTTTCAGAAAAACAGTATTCATTATTTTTTCACCACACCCAGTGCTCCATGCAATCGTGCCCTCTATAATACCCACCACCTGGTACCCCAACCTCCCACACTCCTTAAGGTCCAGAATGACCTTAAAAAAAAAAAAACAGGATTCAACTCTATCCTGTTTTGATGTAATTAACATATTTGGTGCAACATCCATTCATGACAAAAGCCCTTTACAAAATAGGTCTAGAGGGAACATACCTCAACACAATAAAGACCTTATCTGAAAAAACCCACAGTTGGCATTCTACTCAATGGTGAAAAACTTGAGAGCTTTTGCCCTCAGGTCAGAAACAAGACAAAGATGTCCACTCTCACCACTTTTATTCAAATATAATACTAGAACTCCTAGCCACAGCAATTAGGAAACACAAAGGAAAAAAAAGACATCCAAACTGGTGAGGAATAAGTAGAATCCTTAACTATTTACAGATGACAAGCTAGTCTATATAGAAAATCCAAAAGACTCCACCAAAAAACTACTAGCACTAATAAATAAATTCAGTAGAGCTGAAGGCTACAAAAATTAATGTATAGAAATCTGTTGCATTCTTATACACTTCTAATGAAGCAGCAGAAAGTGAAATTAAGAAAGCAATCCCACTTACCATTGCACCAAAAACAATAAAGTACTTAGGAATAAACTTAACCAAAGAGTGAAAGACCTGTACTCTGAAAATTATGAAACACTGATGAAAGAAATTCAAGGTGATGCCAAGAAATGGAAAGATAGTCCATGCTTATGGGATGAAAGAACAAATATTGTTAAAATGTCTATACTACCCAAACCAATCTACACATTTGATGCAATCCCTATCAAAATACCAATAACATTTTTCACGGAACTAGAATAAACACTCCTAAAATATGTATAGAGCCACAAAAGAGGTCAAATAGCCAAAGCAGTCTTGAAAAAGAAAAACAAAACTGGAGGTATCATAATTCAAGATTTCAAGTTATGTTACAAACTGGTAGAAATTAAAACAGTATGGTACTGGCATAAAAATCGACACATAGGTCAATGGAACAGAACAGAAAACCCAGGTGTTGAGAAAACTGGACAGCCATATGCAAAAGAATGAAATGGGACCACTTTTTCTTACCATACACAAAAATAAACTCAAAATACATTAAAGGCCTAAATTTGAGACCTAAAACCATAAAAATCCTAGGAGAGAGTACAGGCAGTGATTTTTCTGACATCAACCATAGCAACATTTTTCTAGATATGTCTCCTGAGGCAAGGGAAATAAAAGCAAAAATAAACCAGTGGGACTACATCAAAATAAAAAGTTTCTGCACAGCAAAGGAAGCAATCAACAAAATCAAAAGGCAACATACAAAATGGGAGAACATATTTGCAAATAATATACCTGATAAAGGTTTACATCCAGATTTTATAAAGAACTGATACAACTCAATATCCCCTCCAAAAAAATCCAATTTAAAAATGGGCAGAAGACATAAACAGAAATTTCTCCAAAGAAGACATATAGATAGGGAATAGACACATGAAAAGATGCTCAGGATGCCTGGGTGGCTCAGTCAGTTAAGCATCTGCCTTTGGCTGGGGTCATGATCCCGGCGTCCTGGGATCGAGTCCCACTTCGGGCTCCTTGCTTGGCCGGGAGCCTGCTTCTCCCTCTGCCTCTGCCTGCCGCTCTGCCTGCCTGTGCTCGCTCACTCACTCTCTCTCCTCTCTCTCTGGCAAATAAATAAATAAAGTCTTTAAAAACAAAAAAACAACTACCTTATACTCCCAACAAAAGAACTTCCAGATATTTACCCCCCAAATACAAAAATACTAATTCAAAGGGATGCATTCACCCCTATGTTTATTGCAACATTATTTTTTTTTAAGATTTTATTTATTTATTTGACAGACAGAGATCACAAGTAGGCAGAGAGGCAGACAGAAAGAGAGGGGGAAAGCAGGCTTCCTGCCGAGCAGAGAGCCCGATGCGGGGCTCGATCCCAGAAGCCTGGGACCATGACCTGAGCCTAAGGCAGAGGCTTTAACCCACTGAGCCACCCAGGCACCCCTTATTGCAACATTATTTACAATAGCCAAACTACGGAAGCAGCCCAAGTGTCCACTGATAGATGAATGGATAAAGAAGATGCGGTGTATCTATCTAATGGAATATTATTCAGCCATAAAAATGGAGTCTTGTCATTTGCAATGACATGGATGGAGCTAGAAAGTATAATGCTAAATGCCAGTCAGAGAAAGACAAATACCACATGATTTCACTTATGTGTGGAATTTAGAAACAAAACAAATGAGCAAAGAAAAAAAAAAGAGAGAGAGAGACAAACCAAGAAACAACTATAGAGAACAAACTGATGGTTACCATGGTAGGGGGTGTGTGTGGGTGAAATAGGTTATGAGGTTTAAAGGCACACTTACCATGATGAAAAAAAATAAAAGAATAAAATGAAATGTATTTGGTCTTTGCTCTCAAAGTTCCCTGCACAGAGCTTCAAAACCTTGGGAATATCCTGAATGTTAGGAGCGTCTTTAGTTATTCATAATGAAACCCTTTTAACCTTACCTGAGTTCATGCTAACAAGGTGGCTCAAAGTGAGCCCTTGCTGGTTTCAAGGGAGTTGCCTAGAGGGTTGGAACTTTCAGCCCCACCTGGCAAACTCCAGGGAACTGAAGGAGTATAGAGGTTGAGTTCAATGGTCAATGATATTAAGCGGCAAGCCCATGCAAAGAAGCCTTGATAAAAACAAGTTGGCTTGGAGATCTTATGGGTGGGGGGCCAATACTGATTTGCTGGGAGGGTGGCTCGCCCAGAGAAGGCATGGAAACTTTGTGCCATTGCCTCCCATCCCCCACAGCGTGCCTTATGCATCTCTTACATTTATCCATTTAGCTGCTCCTGAGTTGTATTCTTTTCTCTCCCTCTCTCTCTCTCTTGAGTTGTATTCTTTTCTCTCTCTCTCTCTCTTTGAGATTTTATTTGAAGGAGAGGGAACAAGAGCAGATTCTCTGCTGCGCAGGGAGCCTGATATAGGACCCTGGGATCATGACCTGAGCCAAAGGCAGACGCTTAAAGGACTGAGTCCCCCAGGCGCCCCTGAGTTGTATTCTTTATAATGAAATTGTAATTGTAAGAATAGTGCTTTCCGGGGCGCCTGGGTGGCTCAGTGGGTTAAAGCCTCTGCCCTCGGCTCGGGTCATGACCCCAGGATCCTGGGATCGAGCCCCGCATCGGGCTCTCTGCTCAGCGGGGAGCCTGCTTCCCCCTCTCTCTCTGCCTGCCTCTCTGCCTACTTGTGATCTCTGTCTGTCAAATAAATAAATAAAATCTAAAAAATAAAAAAATAAAAAGAATAGTGCTTTCCTGAGTTCTGCGAGTCATTCTAGAGAATTACTGAGCCTGAGCGAGGTGTTGTGGGACCCTTGAGTTTGTAGTTGTCTCCGCAGGAGTGCAGGTAGCTTGGGGACTCTGTCTGTGACTAGTGTCAACGTGGGGGCACTTTTGTGGGACTGCGCTTTTAACCTTTTAGGTCCTAAGTTCAAATTCAGCTCTGCCACTTATTAGCTGTGTGATCTTCACAAGTAGCCCAACCTCTCTGAAAGTCAGTATTCCTATCCATGTAATGAGCACAGTGACAAGTGTGTCAGACTCCTACGAGATGATACAGTAAAGTGCTTAGCCCAGTGTTTGACACATTAAAAATGCTTAGTAAATATTGGCTATGATTTTTAAAATATTTTTATTAATAAAGAAGGCTTTGGGACGCCTGAATGGCTCAGTTGGTTGAGCAGCTGCCTTTGGCTCGGGTCATGATCCCAACATCCTGGGATCGAGTCCCACATCGGGCTCCTTGCTCGGCAGGGAGCCTGCTTCTCCCTCTGCATTTGCCTGCCATTCTGTCTGCCTGTGCTCGCTCTCTCTCCTTCTCTCTCTCTCTGACAAATAAATAAAATCTTTGGGACGCCTGGGTGGCTCAGTGGGTTAAAGCCTCTGCCTTCGGCTCAGGTCATGATCCCAGCGTTCTGGGATCGAGTCCCACATCGGGCTCCTTGCTTGGCAGGGAGCCTGCTTCTCCCTCTGCCTCTGCCTGCCACTCTGTCTGCCTGTGCTTGCTCTCGCTTCTCTCTCTATGACAAATAAATAAATAAAATATTTTTTAAAAATATAAAATAAATAAACAAATAAATAAATAAAATCTTAAAAAGAAAAAAAAGAAGGCTTTGTACCAGGAGACACCCTGGTGCTAATCCAAAATCACAGATAATGTTGTAGGTAAGTATCGCTGCCTGTCACCCCAGGCATAAAATAAGAAACTCATTTCCTTTCTTAAAACACAGAGGGGTCTGAAGAGTGAACAAGAACTAGAATTTTAAAAGCTAAAAGAATAAATGAGAACTACAAAGACTAAGTGATGTAGTTTTGGAATATAGGTGAGGTTCGGTGGAGTTCAGTCCAGAACCGACCACTGAGAAAGAATTCTTGAGATGTCTTTGGTGCAAAATGGTGCTCTATTAAAGCGCAGGGATAGGACCCATGGGTAGAAAGAGCTGATGCTCTGGGGTTTTGAGGGGTGGCTGATTATATACTATGGGGTTAGGGGAGATAAGGAAAAACAGGTTTTTTTGTTTTTTTTTTTTAAGATTTTATTATTTATTTGACACAAAGATCACAAGTAGGCAGAGAAGCAGGCAGAGAGAGGGGGAAGTAGGCTCCGTGCTGAGCAGAGAGCCCAATGCAGGGCTCTATCCCAGAACCCTGAGATCACAACCTGAGCCAAAGTCAAAGGCTTAACCCATTGAGCCACCCAGGTGCCCCAAAACAGAGGTTTTGAAAGAACTTTCATGTTTTAAAAAAGACATACAGGATCCCGGAAACTTTGCTGGTTATCAAGTTAAGGTTGTTTTTCCTTTTAGCAAGGCATTAACAGTAAGATTGTTGGGAGCTTCCTGGAGGAATGTTACATTCCTGCTATCACATATCCTTGTCCATGAGCTTTATTTTTTTAATTTTTTTAAAGATCTTATTTATTTATTTTTTTTTAAGATTTTATTCATTTATTTGACGGAGAGAGATCACAAGTAGGCAGAGAGGCAGGCAGAGAGAGAGGAGGAAGCAGGCTCCCTGCTGAGCAGAGAGCCCGATGCGGGACTCGATCCCAGGACCCTGAGATCATGACCTGAGCCGAAGGCAGCGGCTTAACCCACTGAGCCACCCAGGCGCCCTTATTTATTTATTTGACGGAAAGAGATCACAAGTAGGCAGAGAAGCAGGCAGAGAGAGCGGGGGAAGCAGGTTCCCTGCTGAGCCGAGAGCCTGATGCGGGGCTCAATTCTGGGACCCTGGGATCATGACCTGAGCCTAAGGCAGAGGCTTTAACCCACTGAGCCACCCAGGCGCCCCACAATGAGCTTTAAATCTAGAAGAAATGCAACTTTATTTACATTTTCTTCTGCCTCAGCCTCCCTCAATTCTATGAAAGGGAGGATGATGTTAGGGCTTCAGGAACCAAGTTATGGGTCTCTAGAAGTTAGGCTATTGATAAGAAAGCTTTTTCCATGTAAATCACTGGGACTTTGTTTTGTTTTGTTTGACAGAGATCACAAGTAGGCAGACAGGCCGGGCGGGTGTGAAGGGAGCAGGCTCCCTGCTGAGCAGAGAGCCGACGTGGGGCTCCATCTCAGGACCCTGGGATCATGACCCGAGCTGAAGGCAGAGGCTTTAACCCACTGAGCCACCCAGATGCCCTCACTAGGACGTTTGTAAACTGAGTCAGACTCAGGTCTTGCAGGATTGTGAGCTCTACAAGTTAACTTTTTTTTTCCTTTAGGGCAGCCAGGAATGCCTGAGGAATGTCACATATATTCCACGGGGTTGGGGGGGTGGGGGGCGTGTCAGCTTCTGCTTTGTGCTCAGAATGCCTTATGTTTCCTCATCGTCGGGCCTTGCATAAATTATTTTTTCTCTTAATTTCCTAGGTCCTGAGACTATTTTGCAAGCCTCTCTAGGTGAAAGATCCTGTGGCTTCATGAAAAATATCTGGGAAAAGCTGGAGAGGGAACCAGCTGGAAATGTTGATTTGAACCATTGCTTCATATTTTGTCTGTGCTTGAAGGCCCTGAATGGCTAAAAAGTCACTGAATTTGCTGCTAAGAATTCTTTATGCTGGTCACTTGGACTGTTTCTGAAATCTTTCCCCATGACTGAAGAAGGCAAGTCCAAGAGTTCACATCCCGGCAGGATCAGGAAGCAAGCAATCCAGGAATGTGGAACAACAAACACTGCGAATGAAGGAGGCTGGGTTTGCTCCTGAAGCTTACACAATGGCTCCTTCTCCTTCCGTCCCCTCCCCTTTCCTCTCCTCAAGCTCCCATACCTCCTGGATTTCTCAGAGTCGGTTGCTGAGACCACAACATGCTGCCTCTGCTTTGAAATGGTATCAATGCAATGCTGAGCTCTAAGGACTGCTTTTGTGAAGTGTCTTTATTCTCTCCTGAGCTCTGTAAATGACACTTCCTTGGCACACGCTAGTTGCCTTATCTAGCTTGGCTTTGTATCTTTACGAGTTTATCTTGAACCCGCTTTGCAGGTCACTTTGAAAGCTTTTCTGAGTTCTATTCATTCATCTCAACTAATATTTGCATGTTATGGAGGCAATAATTTGCCTCAAACTGACTCAGAGCAGATGGGATCTCAACCAAATCCCCTCTAATTTTATCCTAAAATCTCAAGCCTTTTTTTTTTTTTTTTTTTTAAAGAGGACTTCATTTAGAAAGGGGATCCTGGAGGGCAAGGAAGGGTGCTGTCTGGAATGTGGCAGAGAGATGGAGAAGCCTGAGCAAATGCCTCCCAGAAACGCTCAGGCTAAGATTTCCATTGTTTCCCTTTCTAAATTTTGTTGCAACATAAAGGAAATCCTTGTGATTGTTTTTTATTGTGGTAAAATATACATTATATACAATTGCTATTTTGAGCCTTTTTAAGTGCATAGTTCAGAGGCATTGAGTATATTTACATTTTTCTGTAGCCATCACCACTGTCCATTTCCAGAACATTTTCACCATCTCAAACTGAAACTCTGTACCCATTAAACAACAACTTCCCATTCCACCTTTCCCCTAGTCTTTAGTAATTTAATTTCTGTTTCTGTAAATTTGCCTATTCTGGGTACCCTTTATAGAAGCGGAATCACAATATTGTCCTGCATAATGTGCCTTTGTCCTTTCTACTTAGCATAATGTCTTTAGGTTTCATTTACGTTGCAGCATGTGTCAGAATTTCCTTCCTTTTATTTTTATTTTTATTTTATTTTATTTTTTTTTAAAGAGTTTATTTATTTATTTGACAGAGAGAGATCACAGGTAGGCAGAGAGGCAGGCAGAGAGAGAGGAGGAAGCAGGCTCCCTGCTGAGCAGAGAGCCCGATGCGGGCCTCGATCCCAGGACCCTGAGATCATGACCTGAGCCGAAGGCAGCGGCTTAACCCACTGAGCCACCCAGGCGCCCCGTGCACGCAATTCTTGATCTTGGGGTTGTGAATTCAAGTCCCATGCTGGGGATAGAGAAGAAAGAAAGAGAAAGAAAGATAGAAAGACAGAAAGAAGAGGGGAAGGAAAGAAGGAAGGGAGGAAGGAAGGATGGGAGAGAGGAAGGAAGGAAGGAAGGAAAGAAAGGGGATAGAAGGGTAGAAGTGAGAGAGAGAGGAAGGGGGAGAAGAGGGAAGGGAAGAAGGAAGAAAGAGAGATCCTTCCAGCCTCGGGTCATCTTAGACTGCTCTCCTGTTGGGGCCATCCAACACCTATGGCAAGAAGGTGGTGGGCACAAAGAAGATGAAAAATTGCTAGAGGCTCCAACTCATTAAGAAAAGTGAAAAGTACATGCTGGGGTACAAGCAGACTGTGATGATCAGACATGGTAAAGCAAAACTGGTCATCCTCGCCAACAACACTCTGGTCTTGAGGAACTGAAATAGCATACTGTACCATGTTGGCCAAAACTGGTGTCCATCACTACAGTGGCAATAATACTGAACTGGGCACAGCATGTGGGAAATACCACAGAGTATGCGCTCTATCATTGATCCAGGTAATTTTTCTCTGTTTTTTTTTTTTTTTTTAAGATTGATTGATTTATTTATCTGACAGAGAGAAAGAGAGCACAAATAGGTAGGGAAGCAGGCAGAGTGGGGTGGTGGGAAGCAGGCTCCCTGCTGAGCAGAGAGCCTGATGCGGGGCTTGATCCCAGGACCCTGAGACCATGACCCAAGCCGAAGGCAAAGGCTTAACCCACTGAGCCACCCGGGCGCCCTCGGGTGATTCTAATATTGTTAGTAGCTTGTCGGAACAGACTGATAAAAAGTAAATCGTGCAAAATTTTTCTTTAATAAAACAGGCCAGAGCTTGTTTTAAAACTGTTAAATATATAAATACATATTTGTAACTAAAATATGTAAGTATATATATTTAAATATATAATTTTAATTCTCTCAGCAACCCTCTGAGGAAATACTGTCATCACTTCACTGACAGGTGAGGAAACTGAAGCTCAGTGAGCAGAGGTTTGCATCTGTGACTGAGGGAATCAGTTGGGCTGGAACGGGAGGCTGGAATGTCTTCAAGCTAGAGCCAGTAACCCAGAAATCAGGCAGAAATGCAGGTGGTTCTGCAGATGAGGAGGCTAAGGCCAGAGAAGAGGACAGCGCTGGCTCAAGGTCACACAACAGATTAGTGACAGCTTTGGAACCAGAATTCAGAACTCTGATCTATGCTTTTCCCCCTTGCATTGTACCTGTGGTTCTCAAACTTTGGTGCATCAAAATCCTCATTATAGGAAGGGTGCCTGGCTGGCTTAGTCAGTTAAGTGCTAGACTCTTTTTTTTTTTAAGATTTATTTATTTATTTATTTGACAGAGAGACAGATCACAAGTAGACAGAGAGGGAGGCAGAGAGAGAGAGAGAGGGAAGCAGGCTCTCTGCTGAGCAGAGAGCCCGATGTGGGACTCGATCCCAGAAACGTGAGATCATGACCTGAGCCAAAGGCAGCGGCTTAACCCACTGAGCCACCCAGGCGCCCCAAGTGCTAGACTCTTGATTTTGGCTCAGGTCACGATCTCAGGGTCATGAGATAGAACCCCATGACTGGCTCTGAGAGTCTGTGTGGAGCCTGGCTAAGATTCTCTCTCTCCCTCTACCTCTCCCCCTGCTCATGCTCTCTCTCTCCAGAAAAAAAAATAATAATAATAATTTTTAAAATTAAAAATCCCAATATAAAAAAACTCCTGGGCACACCCACCCCTAGAGTTTCAAAACCAAAAAGTCTGGAATCTGCATTTTAGGCAAACACTCAGGGGCTCCTGGGACAATAGAATCATTGTCGTGGGCCAAGACATTTGTTTATTGACAACTTCCACTAAGTTCCACAGAGCTCCCCAAGTGTTCTTGGGACCAAGAGATTAAGAACTACCTTTAAGTCACCCAAGCACCCAGCCTGAGCATGATTTGACATTCTGGAAGGTCATCCGTCCCTCCTTGTAGCCCCATAATGCCCATCTGTTCTTCTGGGAAGACCCTCTCACTTTTTGTTCCACTGAGTGGAACAGCCCTCGCTGACTCGGAGGACCGGCTGCTCTGCACCCCTGGGGGCTGCCCTTATCACACTGTACGATGCATCACCCTTCTCCCAGACTGCAGCCACCTTGAGAGCACAGACCCTACAGAGTCTATTTCATTCACTCATTCACTCATTCATTCACTCATTCAGCAAAAATTTACTGGGAACTTTTGTGTGACAGGTAATATACTAGATTCTGGGGATGCCAGAGAGCCTGTCTGTTTCTCACCATTCCCTAGTCCAGGGGAACAGTGGACATTGTTGGTGCCATAGTCCATCCTTCTGCACCCTCGACTGCCCCGCTCCAATCCATCCTCATGCAGCAGAATTTCAAACAGGAATATGATCATGTGACTCCCTTACTTGAAGCCTTCCAAAGGCTTTTAATGATTCTTAGGATGAAAACTGAAATGCTTAGTTTTAGGACCTTAGGCTGCCTGTCCCAAACTGCTCACCTCTGACCCTTTACTTCCAGCCCTGTTCCTCTCCCTCCTAGTTTGCCCTGCAGTCACCGTAGCCTTCTTCGAGCTTCTCAGCAGTCCCTGGCCTGGGACATTGGTGCCTCATCACTGACACTGAGATGGAGTGTGAGGTGCAAGATGGATATTAGGAATCTGCTTCTGTAAGTGGAAGTGGGAGGCAGCAGGCTTGGGCAGAGAAAGAAAAACCATGAAGCAGGCCTGCCAAAGCCTCAGCCAACCTCCTGGGAAGCCTTGCAGCAAATACCGCCCCAGCACTTGCTGAGTCTCGCTCAGGCACTGAACCTAGGCTTCTCCTGTCAGGGTGCAACAGCAACCTCAGGCCAGTTCTGTGCAAGTGAGGCAGACCCTAATGGCACTGGCAGGTGGAGGCAGGCTACGGACCACACCCCTTAGTTGAAGGTAAATTCTCTCCGATTTTTTTCCAGGCAAGTTTTCCCTTGATGGGTGAGGGCACATCTCCGTGTCTACCACACCCATCAGTACTGCTACCCCTTATCATCCTGCCAGGCTTCTCTGGGCAGGTTGTAGGCTACTTTGGGAAAACTTTGCTCAGACTTGAGGACTATAAGTACTCCTAAAACTATCCTTTCTCTCCCGATCCGTTTTCACAGTTTGCAATCACATGCTTGTGTGTGTGCTTATCTAACGGATGTCCACCTTTCCTAAGAAATTGTATGTCTGTGTAGGCAAGGACCATCTGTGTGACTCACTATAGTCCCAGAGCTCAGGTCAGCACCTGGCACATGGGAGGTGCTCAGTAAAAACTTAAGGAATGGCGAGCTGTACCATGTCTTGCAAACAAATGACTCTTCCAACTGTGGGTCATCAGGGATTTGCCGTGTATTTGGAGCTCTCGTCCCGCTCACAGAGAGAACTTTCATGACTGTTTCAATGAGGTTTTCTCTTTAATATTTAGAAGCTGCTCCTGCTCCATGCCAATCTGGTGTAGAGGGCAATTTTTTTTTTTTAAGATTGTATTTATTTGATAGAGAGAAACACAGCGAGAGAGGGAACACAAGCAGAGGGAGTGAGAGAGGGGGAAGCAGGCTCCCCAACCAGCAGGGAGCCCGATGTGGGGCTCCATCCCAGGACTCCAGGATCATGACCCAAGTTGAAGGCAGCTGTGTAACTGACAGAGCCACCAGGTGCCCCCGTAGAGGGCAAAATTAAGCCACAGTTCACTCTATTACCACCATCATCATCACAACTACCACCCAAAAGCTTTTCTAGGGCTCAGTGCATTACAGTGGCAGTGCCAATTTCCAAACCTACAGAGCTACCCAAGCCTGGTCCCTGCATGTATGGACTGAAGCTCTGGGTTAGAAATCACAGTTCAGGCTCTGCACTTGACTGGGCCACCTGAATAAGTAAGTCACTTACCTCTCTGAGCTTCATCTGCAAGATGGGGATAATGCCTGCCTTTTTCACTTCATTGATGTCTATCAGGTTCAAACGCAGTGATAAGTATGAATGTGCTTTGTAAATTGTAGTAGTGTGGTTCACAGGAAAGAAAGGGAGCTCTCTTCTCATGCAGTCATCACAGGTTGGCTAAGGACATAATTGGGACATTAACCTGTTTTCTACAACGATGACGTGTGAGCCCACGTAGATGGACTGTGTACTACGCATTGTTTTCCCCAGTTTTGCAAATGGATTTGTCCTCACCTCTCTACGCCCACCCACCCTGCCAGCTCCCCTGCCCCTTCTGATCTGGGGTGGAGACTATAGGAAGTGCACCAACCCGTGGGTGAACAGAGAGGGACTGTGTTTACATTTTATGTGGGTCAAGGTTAAATGTGTTTTAGAGATAGAGGTATGTGGGTGTGTTTCTCCACAACTGGGCAGAGCAGGTGAGAACATGATGTTGAAGGCGGTGGTGTCCTTAGAGAAGTCAAGCTCCCGAAGGGTATCTTTGCCTGGAGACGGGATACCTAGCCACTGGGACAGAGGCGGGGAAGGAGACAGTATCAACAGAAGTGCTGGGGGTGGAACCATTGATAAGAAGCCCAAATAACTGTCTTTGGTGGGCAAGACAGTTTATTAACATAGGAATATTTAGAGATATTCGTGTCTGCTGCTCCCTCAATCTGCTTTTCCCCTTTATTGCTAACCAATTTATCTAATCCAAGTATATGGCAATCTCTTGATGAGGATGAGTAAGAGAGACTCACAGCACTAGGTTCCAAACTCTTGACTTTTTCAGAGTTACCTCACTGAACTATCCTCACAGTCCCAAGAGTTTAAGTGTGTTACCCCATTTTACAGATGGGGAAACTGGGCTTACAAATGCTAAGTAATGTATTCAAAGTCAGCCAAGAGGTAAGTGATTATATGTATCTATATTCAAACCCAGATTTTTTTTTCCAATTTATTAATTTTCAAACCCAGATTTTTTAGTACCTTTTCCCCTACACTGCTGTGTGTGTGTGTTTAAGATTTTTTATTTAGGGGCTCCTGGGTGGCTCAGTGGGTTGGGCCTCTGCCTTCAGCTTTGGTCATGATCCCAGGGTCCTAGGATCGAGCCCTGTGTTGGGCTCTCTGCTGGGTAGGGAGCCTGCTTCCCCCTCTCTCTGCCTGCCTCTCTGCCTCTCTCCCTTGTGATCACTGTCTGTTAGATAAAGAAATTTTTAAAAAAGATTTTTTAATTTATGTATTTGACAGAGAGAGAGAGAGAGAGATCACAGTAGGCAGGGAGGCAGGCACAGAGAGAGGGAGAAAGAGGCTCCCTGCTGCGCAGACAGCCCGATGATGCCATGTGGGGCTCTATTCCAGGACCCTGGGATCATGACCTGAGCCTAAGGCTTAACCCACTGAGCCACCCAGGCGCTCCCACTGCTGTGTTTTTAAAGTGCCTCCTGCCCCCTACTTTCACACATCTAATACTGAGTGTGTGTGTTTGTTGGGGTGAGGGAGCTTTGGGCTGCTTTTCTGCAGGAAAACACCTAGACACAGAATTTCCAAGATGGGAAGGGAACTTGGGGGCATTTAACCCAATTTACTTTGCAGATAGACATCTGAGGCCCAGAGAGGGAAAGAGATTTCTCCCGCTGGCTCCCTGGATTTTGGTGTCTGACTGGTGTTTTCCATTCCAGCTCTTGCCCTACACTCACTCTGGGGGAGCCAAGGTGCCTTTGACTGGTAATACCTTTGCCAAAAAAAAATTCGACAAATATTTACTAGTGCCTACCTAACTGCCAGGAACCCTTAAAGGTGCTATGAATAGGATAAAGAGGAAACACTACCCTTCTGGAGCTAATGTGGTGAATGCAAGAGGTGGACATAAGCCCGTTAAGAGGTATCTAAATAAGATAATTTCAGATGCGTGCAGGAAATAAAGAGGTAATGAAAGTAGGGAAGAGCACAGATGGGAGTCAGGAAACCCGACCACCTGGTACCTGCCTGGTGCTGATCCTTTAATTCTCACAACCACCCTTAGAGGCTAGGGTCAGATCTCCGCTTTGCTGACAAGGAAGCTGACGTTCCGAGGGGTAAAGAGTGGCAGTCAGGTCCCAAACTCCTAAGCTCCACTTCCTACCAGCTCCCGTCGAGCGGCCGCGGCCACCTTCGGGCCCTGGATGATGAAACCCGGGCGAGGACTGCACCATCTCTCAGCCGTCTCCTCGCAGGTGCTCGGTAGTGGGTGGAGAGGGGGGAGGGGTCGTGGAGGGAGGGATGCGCTTCCAGACACACTGCAAAAAGCTCAAATTCGTAGGAGGCTGAAAGAGCCCCTGGCCCAGCCCCCGCCCAGCTCCCCAGCCCCAGAGCGGGGGACAAAGAGCCCGCCCAGCCCCCGGCAGAGTCCGAAGACCGTTCCCGCCTCTGGCTCGGCCCCCTATCTGGCCAGCGCGGAGCACTATGGGACTTGTAGTTCGACCACTTTCCACATCGGCTCTGGAAGCGGACTGGGGAACTACAAGGCCCAGGAGCCAGTGGGCAGGCCCGGGGCGGACCCGCCGGCTGTGGGTGTGCGAGCGCAGGGGGCCGGGCTGTGCGGGCTCTGGGTGCTGAAATGCTGCTGCAGGCGCCCAAGCCCTGGGCCAGTTTGAGGCGCGCGCGGTAGCTGGACGCAGCTAGGGGTGGCCAGGCGGCGGCAGCAGGCACGTTGCATTCGTGCATTGGGCGCAGCTTTTGCAAAACTGCTTTGGCTCTGCGGTAGCGCGGTGAAGGGTTCGAGTCGCCGGGGGATGGGCACCCGGCCCCGGAGCCAAGGTGGCTCCGCTCGCCGAAAGGGCCCTTTGGCTGGGCTTGGGGGTTGGGGCACTGGTGCCCGCCTTGGACTGTGCGCGACATGTTTGTTCTTTTTCTTTTAGTGTCAAGGTTTTCCTGGGCGGGCACGCGATGCAGCGGGCAGCGGCACTGGTCCGGCGGGGCTGCGGACCCCGGACCCCGGGCCCGTGGAGCCGTAGTCAGAGCAGCGCGGCCGCCGAGGCCTCGGCAGTGCTCAAGGTGCGGCCCGAGCGGAGCCGGCGCGAGCGCATCCTTACGCTTGAGTCCATGAACCCGCAGGTGAAGGCTGTGGAGTATGCGGTGCGGGGACCCATCGTGCTCAAGGCTGGCGAGATCGAGCTCGAGCTGCAGCGGGTGAGCGCGGGCGCCTGGGGCCGCGGGGCGGGAGGGCCCAGGGAGGCTAGGGTCGCCGAAACTGTCAGGGATTGGGGGAAAGGAGAACAGTAGTTGTTCGAGGCTGGGATCCACCCGCTGGGGCTTCCTCTCACCCCGGTGGCCAGCTCCTTCGTTCAGCCAAGGTTGGCTAAAACAAGAATGCCCTCCTCTTGTCCCTTCACCCACTGGTGCCCTCCCGGCACCTGGCACAAAGTAAGGCCCTCAGATACGGTTCACTTGTTGAATTGAATTTATCAATTATAATTGAGCGACCGGGAGTGCCAGGCACTGCACTTATGTGGCTGTCCTACCCGCGGCGGAACCAAGGTCCGTGGGGGGGGAGGTTAACAAAAACCAGTAAAGAAAGAGACAAGAGAATTTCAGATAGTGAATAAGTGCTTTGGAGAAAATAAAATGGAGGAATGGTGTAAGGGTTTGCTGGATGGGAGTGTTGGGAAGGCTGGCATGTTAGGTAGGAGGAGAGGGAGGAAGGCTCTAAGACTTAGGTTTGTTCCCAAAGCTTTTTTTCTTTCTGAGACCTTTTTGGTCGTTCTGCCAGTAAGGATTCCATGACAAGAATGGAGGTGTGGAGGAGGGTCCTGAAGGATTCCTGCCTCATTGAAACATTTTGATCTCTGGGGATGCACTCCTCCCCGGTGGGTAGTCAAAGTCTTGAGCCTTTGGAGCCTTGGTAGGATGGCCCTGGACTTTCTTTGTCTTGGGTGGCTGGCTGACTGCGATCTTGGCTTTCGTTTGTAGTTGCATGTAAAAGTGACCGCATCCCCAGGAGTGATTTCTCTTCCTACAACCAGGGTGACTGGGTGTGTGTAAGAGATACCTCTGTAAGATACCAGTTCTAACCTGAGTGGAATTCAGGAGGCCGAGTCAAGAGAGGCAGTGTAAAGAAAAAAAAAAAGCGAACACTGCTAAGATTTCTAAGATCTGATGAAACAGCTGCTTGCTTAAGATAGTTCTAACCCAGAATGTAGGTGGGGGAGGGTTCCTTGATCTGGCGCTCTCAGAGGCTCTAAACTGGGTGACTCTGGGGTGAGTTGATCACTTAGTGTCCCATGAATGTATGGGAGGAAGCAGTGGTGGGATCCCAGGTCTCCTGACTGAAAATAGTGAGCTGAACTAGTCAGAGTCCAGTGTCTCCCCCTGACTCCTTTCACAGCTAAGTTTAAGGTTTGGCTCACAGAAGGCTGGCTCGGCTTCTGTGCTTTCCTGGCCCGAGGTGTGAGGTGGGCCAGAGACAGAAAACACGAGTTTTGCCACTCTGCTCTTTGTGACTGGCCAACTGGAGTTGCTGGTCCTTGAGACAACAGTTTTCCCTGTTAAAGCAAAGCTGAGATTAAATTGTTCTGGGCTTATCACTTAAGCGAATTCCTCTGGTTTCAGAGCTGGTAAAGGCTCCAGGGGTTCTCTCCACCTTTTGCTAAATAGCAGCTTGGGTGTGGACTCCATGAAGTACGAGGATGATTAGAACAGAAAGGTGTCCTGTCTTTGTCTTCAGGAGGCTGACTGCCCACCTGTTCTGTGGACCTGAGCCTCTCCCCCACCACTTTTTTTTAAGAACTGGTGGGATTTTTTATCAGGCAGAGAAAAATGTGAGCATTCCATTCCACAGTGAGAGCTGTGAGCAAAGATGGAAGGTTGGGAAGTTCTGGCATTTGGGTCAGGGGTTGGTGCTGTTTGAAGAGCGGCCCCATGGCAGGAGGTTACAGGAGATGAATGAGACAGAAAAGGCGGGCTGGAGTTTGGGGGCTGGGCTCAGGACTTTCTGGGGCAAAGTGGGGGTTTTGGTGTGAACTGGGGAACCATGAAGTGGTTCCAGTAGGGCACAGTTCCATGACTGAGGTGAACAAATTTCTTGATCATTTAAGCTGGAAACACCGTGTGATTCTGGGAGGGACGATGATGCACATTCCCATAGCCTACTCCTAAGTAAGTTGAGTCTTGTATACACCTCCTTTCTGGTGCTTTCATTCAAACTTAACGCCTTCTCGTTGTATTCTCACGTTGTCCCAGTCTAGCTGCTAGAGACATAGCTCAGCCAAGCCAGCATAGCCTCCCTTAAACCTTCCATTTTGGGAGACCCCCTGTATCTACTTTGCTAGCTTACACAGTGCCCCTTCTGAGAGAGTCCTATTTTTCCCAGTCTTTTTTTTTTTTTTTTCGTTTTTTTTTGGCTTGGCTCTGCACAGCTTCATTTTTTTTTTTCTACCTCTGTTTTGAACTGCAGCGATCAAAATGGGACTGGTGTTATAAAGAGTTTGATTGGGTAGCGATGGGACGGGTAAGGATTTGTAGGGTGACTTGGGGTGAATCTCCTATCATCTCTGGGCTTTGGTTTCCCTAGTCTATAAAAGGAGAGAGGTGGCTTGGTGGGCCCAGAGATCTCCCGCCCCTCCCCCCATTCCCTGCCCCGACTTTTGTATCTCTTGTCCATCTGAAGGGGTCCTGGCCTTTATGCTGCCTTTTGGAATTATTTCACCAGGTGCTCTGCAGACAGTACTCACTGTTTGGCTGGACACGTGGTTCTGGTGTTTGACTTTGAGGTGGCTTGCTGGGCAAGTCCCATCCTCCTTCCCTCTGTGATAGGAGTGGAGAGTGCTCAGGAAAGCCTGAGGGAGGGAAGGGAAGTTGGTTAAGTGGGTGTGAAAGGGGCCATTCAACTCCAGTCCTGTCTGTGTGCTCTCTGAGAGGCCCTGTTTCTCCCTGACAGCAGCTCCAAGCTCCAAATGGGGAGAAACTATTAGCTTTTCAGATCCTGGTGTTCACTGGGAGCAGCCCTTAAAAATAAGCTGCAATTAGTAGGAGTTTTGAAAAGATCTGTCAGTTCTTCCTCAACCTACTACTTTTTTCCTTTATTGCAGGAGGGGAGGAAGTTGGCACCAGTAGAGACAGGAACGGCTCTACTTCTGTTTGCAAAGTACACACAGTTGGGGCGAAACATTCATAAATAGAGGGGAAAACTGATTGTGACTGTTAAAATCAGTGTGTGCTGCGTCTACACTGGTAAAAATGGAAGGTGCTATATACCACATGGTTATAGTTAGCTGAGAACTAAGAAACCCTGGTTGTGCCAAGCACAGGTGGTGAAATCTCACGGTCATTTTCTTCAACGTTCAATTTAGAACAAATTGGTAGTGCTGACTTCTAATAGAACAAACCCTCCCCCACCCACCCTGTCCAGGTCACCATGGACCTACATCCTGGGCTTTGCTTTACATGCTGTGGGCCTCAGAGAGGTCTTTCAGAGCACCTTGGGCTCAGTTTCTGCCTCTGCAAAATGGGCCAATTTATTTCCTCTAAAGACTAGTTTGAGATGAGAACAGCTAGAAGTCAGTTAGAACTCTTAAGAGCTGGGGTGCCTGGGTGGCTTAGTAGGTTAAAGCCTCTGCTCTGGCTCAGGTCATGATCTCAGGGTCCTGGGATCGAGCCCTGCGTCGCGCTCTCTGCTCAGCAGGGAGCCTGCTTCCTCCTCTCTCTCTGCCTACTTGTGATCTCTGTCTGTCAAATAAATAAATAAAATATTAAAAAAACCCCAAAAACCCAAAAACCTCTTAAGAGCCTTCTTCTCAAACTAATGAGAGTTGCTTGAGGAGAAGCACCAAGGAATGCCCTTTCCTTGCCTTTATGCTGAGCCTCTCTGGGTCTGGGAGTGCATTCTGTAGTGTGTGCTCTGTCTTGCCTGGTCCTTAGCTTTGCTGTCATGAATTATTCTATTTGGAGCTCATCAGCTCTCATTCCTGCTTCTTCTGTGAGTCTCTGTTTCTCTTGGTGACCCTCCCAACAGACCCCCGGAGTTCAGGGTTTCCCATCCCATGTGGACCTTGAGTACACAGACCCAAGACTTCTTGTCAGTGGGCCCTGAATTGGTTGAGCAGTGCCAGGGGCAGGCATGGGAAAGGAACATCAAGGGCTCTGTTCCAGAGAATAACTGTCCTATCCAGCCTTTCCCCCTACATGTCACATGAAATGACAGGAGCCATCCCTTGCTTAAGAAAACTGCCTTGTGCCTGTTGGAATCAGCTTTCCTCCCATCAACCTTCATAATGATGTTGGGCCTGTGAACTGGGAAGGCCATTGATAGTCTTTTTCCTTCTTGCTAACACCCTGTGAAATAGGTCATGCCTTGAGCCAGAGGGCCTATTCCCATATCCCTACGTAAGCTGAACGGAGGGGAAGGCCTTCCTCTAGGTAGGACATTATCTCAGCTGCCTGCCTGCCCCACCCCAAGCCCAGGGAGGCAGCGCTGGGTGGGATGTAAGCAGGTGGATTATCTAGATGTGCTCCTGGGTACTGTGAGAGGGAACGGGGATCTGCTGACCTGATGGGCTCCTGGGGGCTGGGCTGAGGCAAGGTCACTATTGGGTGTGCCAGTCAGACCTGGATGAGTCAGTGTGGGCAGGAGTCAGTCCCTGGCTCCTTTTTATTTCCCATCCCATGTGGACCTTCAGTGCTTTTTGGTAAGAATCTGCTCCAGAACAGCCTCCTTTATTTGGGGGCCTTTGGCTGGGCAGGCTGATCTGCTGCCCATTCAAGGGAGCCAGCTCATCCCCACCCCCACCCCCAGCTCATCCATCACAGCAAAATGTCTGGGGTCTCTGGGCACCTAGACCCAAGAAAAGAGATGCGCAGTGTTCCCAGGCTTCTTGTCAGCAGGCCCTGAATTGGTTGAGCAGTGCAGGGGGCGGGCATGGGAAAGGAACATCCAGGGCTCTGTTCCAGGCATATTCTCTCCCTGCATTGGGCTGGCTGAGGGCCCACAGCTGTGTGTTGGTTCCTGGCCCTCGACTGTGATGGATTTCATCCCTACCAAAGAATGAACTGTGCCCATACCATAGAAATTACCTGTGCTCAGCTGGCCAGGCCTAGGGGGCTGTGGCAATTTACAGGCTGACAGAAGAACCTGTGCCAGGAGCTCAGGCCAGTGCCAATGGGGGTGAGTCAGTCCTACCCCTTTGTACACCGTGGCCTGGCCCCTCCTCCACTCCCCAGCCTCCTGCCTGTGGGGTGAGCTCTGGGGCCACATGCCTCTCAGTCTGTCTCCAGGGTCCTGCTCTCACCCAGCAGAGGGTGGTGCCACCCACGGGCCTTGGCCCTCAGGACATTTAAGCTGGGACCTCTTCTCATACTGACCAGCCCTGAAGAGCTGTGCAGAAGGGACACAGGGATTTAAAAGGCCTCTTTCCCCCCATAGGCTTTTAGGCACTTACCAAGCCCTGTTTATGAAGGTCCGTGGCCAGTTCTGAGACCCCCTCCCCAGCCGGCTCTGTTCCCACCCCATGCCTTCTTGCTCCAAAACAGCCAGATAAATGGAAGAGTCTTAGGGATGGCAGATGAGGGTCAGGAAAACTTGTTTGGCAGCTACTTTTGTCCCTTAAGATCACTGTTTTTTACTTAAGGTATATATTATTGATTTTGAAAAGGCAAAGTTTTCTTTTTTTTTTTTTTTTTTAAGGATTTTTATTTATTTATTTGACAGACAGATCACAAGTAGGCAGAGAGGCAGGCAGAGAGAAAGGAGGAAGCAGGCTCCCCGATGAGCAGAGAGCCCGATGCGGGGCTCGATCCCAGGACCCTGGGATCATGACCTGAGGCGAAGGCAGAGACTTTAACCCACTGAGCCACCCAGGTGCCCGAAAAGGCAAAGTTTTCTAAAGGTGATTTAATTCACACATTGTGGGAGTTGAGAAAAGACAAGCGTCAGAACCTTAGAAAACAGGGAGGCAAACCCTAAGAGACACTTAACTCTAGGAAACAAACTGAGGGTTGCTTCAGGGGGATAAGGTAACTGGGAGATGGGCATGCAGGAGAGCATTTGATGGAATGAGCATGGAGTGTTATATGCAACTGATGAATCACTAAATTCTACCCCTGAAACTATAATACACTATATGTTAGCAAAATTGGATTTTTTATTTTATTTATTTGTTTTTAAGATTTTATTTACTTATTTGACAGAGGTCACAAGTAGGTGGAGAGGCAGGCAGAAAGAGAGAGAGAGAGAGGAGAAAGCAGGCTCCCCATCGAGCAGAGAGCCCAATGTGGGGCTCGATCCCAGGACCCCAGGATCATGACCTGAGCCGAAGGCAAAGGCTTTAACCCACTGAGCTGCCCAGGCACCCTGAATTTATTTTTTTTAAAGATTTTATTTATTTGATAGATCACAAGTAGGCAGAGAGGCAGGCAGAGAGAGAGAGGAGGAAGCAGGCTCCCTGCTGAGCAGAGAGCCTGATGTAGGACTCGATCCCAAGACCCTGAGATCATGACTTGAGCCGAAGGCAGGGGCTCAACCTACTGAGCCACCCAGGTTCCCCAGCAAAATTGAATTTAAATAAAAATACATAGAATTTCTATTTTTAAAATTTGAATTTAACATGTCCTCGAGGAAAGGGCAGCTGGAGATGGGAAGGTGGCCAGGCTTTCCATCCAGGCCACCCCTTGGTCCTGCCCCCTCCTTGCCCCACAGCTGCATTTCTCTGCCACGACCCTCCCAACCTCGTCCTTGGTCGGGCTTTGTAACATGATGATGTTTGTACTCTGCCAAGTGCTTTCGTACTGTTTGTCTCAGATAACCCTTCAGCCACCCTGGGGGTTGTCATTGAACTTGCTGCTGATTCTTAACGCTTCTAGTGGCAAATTCTGGACTTGGGAGCTCTGTGGAATCCCCTTATTTCCAGATCCCCAAAACCTCTGTCCGGAGTGCATTTTCTCATTCTCCGCAGCCGGGAGTCCTTCAGTCACCCCACCCCTGCCCCCCCATGACGTTGAGGTTGGCAGGTCTCTGAGTCCCTCCTCTCTGGGACCTCCTTCCTGTGTTGCTTGGGCAGTGACTGAGAGTTCTGCAGCCATTCTTTGCATCTTTGGTGCTTTTTTTTTTTTTTTTTTTTTTTTTTTTTAGCGAAAATCAGCCCACATTCTTTATTCTGCAAAACCAGGTTGCAAGGGAACAAGCCTAGAGGCCCCTGCTAATTGGGGGTCTTCTGGAGGGGAGGGCGGCTCTGGTGCCCCGGCCATTTATTTAGGCTGTTGAGATGGAGCCGTGCTTGGGGGCAAGTTGTGGGGGCCTTTCCCTGATGTTTGGGGGCCTCTGCTGCTGACCCCTGCCTCCCACCACTTTTGCCCCAGGGTCTTCTTTTTAGGCATCCTTCCCAGGCCAAGTTGGCTGGCAGGCCTTGGACCTGCAGCTGCCTCGGGGTGCAGCCCAGGAGAACTCCCGCAGCCTTCTTAGAAAGTGGGTGGTGGTGAGCATAATGGTTGAGAAGAGTGATCTTGGAGTCTGGCTTCAAATCCCACAACTTGTGTTTATCAATTACGTGATCTCGGACAAGTTGCTTAGCCTTTTGAAGCCTCGTTTTCCTCATTTGTAAAATGAGATTAGTACTAGTTCTTCATGGGGTGGTGGTTAAGGTTAAATGGGGCGAGCCACGTCAAGGGCTTGGCACTATGCCTGACACCTGGTGAGGCTCAAAATAGGAGTGTTTATTAATATCCTGTGGGGGCATTGCTTGGTGAATCCAGGGTCTCTGAGTCTCCAAGTAACCACCTGTTGCCTTCTCTCTGCTCAGGGTATCAAAAAACCATTCACTGAAGTCATCCGTGCCAACATCGGGGACGCCCAGGCCATGGGCCAGCAGCCAATAACCTTCCTCCGACAGGTAAGCTGGCGTTCAGGAGCAGAGGCTGCTGGGAGAGCAGGGAACTGGAGCCTGGGCGGGCCAGCCAGCTCTTCTCATTCCTGCTTCCTCCCCTGTCCAGCCCCCTCAGGACACAGCAGGCACCAGAATCCCACAGGAAGGTGCCATGGAGGTAGCAGCCCCCTCCGGTGTCTGATGTGCCCTGGGTCTCTCCCTCAGTCTCCTCCCCTTCCAAAGTTGTCTAGAATGTCTAGACTCACTTTGGGGCTACTCTTGCGTATGAGGCTCCCAGGGATACCCTTCCATAGTCTGTGGTCTCTCATACTGAGATCAGAGCATGGTTCATAAGTGTGTCAGAGAAGCAGCTTGGAGAGGTAGAGGCCCAGTGGGCTGGGAGGTGATATGTGGGGGTCCAGATACTTTCATCCCAAGTGAGACACCCCGAGTTTGAGTGTTGACTCTGCCACTTACCAGCTGGGTGGCTTTGAGTAAGGGCAAGTCACCAGAGGATTGTCTTGGAGGACAGCTGGGGGCCTCAGTGTGACACTGAGTATGAAGTACTGATCCCTGGCCCACAGAGTGTGGGGTTGGTGACCACTGTCAGCTGCTGCTCTCCTGCTTGCCTTGCTGATGTGACCCATCTTGCTCCTGAGGTCTCCAGGAGGTGGGGTTTAGTGTTTCCGTTTGGGCACCAACTGCAAGGATGCTGCATGGGCTGAAATTGTGGGATTGGTGGGCTGGCGGGAGAAAAAAATGCTAAGGGCCTCCTGAACAGAGGGAGAGACCAGCGGTGGGGAAAGCTGCTTCCTATGGAACAAAATATGGTCCTTACGTGGTTAAGGTTCGCAGGCTTGGGCAAGCAGGGCAGCTGAGCCCCGGAGGCCCCTGCCCTTTTCACCTGCTGCAGGGGCTGGCGTGGCGGGGGTGACCCTGCCCTACTCTCTGGTGGAGGGGTGCAGGGACCTGACTTAGCTTGGGGAGTTCACACAGGGTCTGGGGAAGAGAACCGAGACTGGCATTGAGCCGAGGAATGTCACTGGGGCTCCCCTCCCGTGGCCACTGCTGGTGAGCTCAGGAGCATACCAGCAGCTTGTGAACAGATGAGGCCCCAACCTGGGCCCGAAGCTGGGGAAATGGATCAGACCAAACAGCTCTGCCGGGGAAGTGGAGGCAGGAGAAGGCTGGAGGGCCCTGAGTGTCCTGGAGTCACACAGCTCTGGAGGAGAGAGTAGAAGCCGTTCCCCACACGTGTCTGGGGCTCTGGGCGTGAAGAGGCTCCTGTTGACTCAGTGTCCTCTGGCTGGCTGACTTGTTCCCAAATCCAGCTCTGGCTCTGGCTGTGGCAAACGCAGCCTCTCCTGCAGCCTTCACATGTGTCTCCTCTTCACAAGTGCCAGTGGGAGGAGGGCAAGCCGGGTCACACACCATTGTATGCATGAAGAAGTGAGGCACCAGGAAGCCAGCTCCCACCTGAAGTCCCCCAGCTGGTGGCAGAGCCACGAGCCCTCGAGTCCCCTCAGGGCTCTTGGCACAGCTTTTGCGATGCCAGCTTAGACTTGCCCGGTGAGCTGGGGTTTACCGGCACTTTTGCAAACATTTCCTTGCTTAATCCTCTTAATTTGTGAGGTTAGGGTGATTTTCTCTGTTACAGAGATGGGGAAACTGACCCGGCCTTCAGTTCTGGCCAGGAAAGGGGATGACCGTGAGCAAGGGGGCAGGGGTTGAGAGTGTGGGGGAGGACACTCAGTCTGTGAGTTAGGAAGGGGTCTGTGCTCCTTTCAGTTGGGGTTCACCTGCCTGCTCAGCCCTGGCCCCTGCTCAGGAGCCCCCTGGATCTTGTGGCCTTGGGTGTGTGCACTGCCGTCCTCTTTGGAAGAGTTAGGGCCAGGGACTGAGGGGCAGGCTCCTCCTGTTCCCCGGCTCCTCTTCTGGCAGCTCTCCCTTTGGGTCCCAAGCCCAGGTCATGATGTACCCCACCTTTCAACATCTCCTGCTGCAAAGAGCCCAGCATGCTCCTCCCCGGCCACCCCAAACTCCCCCCAGGCTGGAGCCCTCGTGGAGAGGCATGTCCCGGAGTTGTGGTCGTCACATTGTCCATGCTCAGGGTCCTCACGGCCCTCCTGGGGCTCTGGGGTTGGGGGTGCTGGGAGCCCAGCCCACGCCTCTCTTCCCCCAGGTGATGGCACTCTGCACCTACCCAAACCTGTTGGATAGCCCCAGCTTCCCAGAAGATGCTAAGAAGCGCGCCCGGCGGATCCTACAGGCTTGTGGCGGGAACAGCCTGGGTGAGCACCCTCCCCCGCCCCCCCATAGTGAGGTCCCGGAGGGCATGAGGTGAACATGCGTTCTGAGCGCGGGCTTGGGCCCTGGCCCCGAATGGAGAGTTACCCATGTGAGTGTGTGCATGTGTACGGGATTGTAACGCGCAGAGTAAATGAAAAACAGTCTTCCTCTTCGTGTCTGCTCTGTTAACCTCCCGTTAGCTGAGCAGTGAGGTAAATGCCATCTTTTGGAGGATCAGGGCACTTGAGCTGCAGGAGCCTCCGTTGGCCTGGAGTTTGGTTTCACACCTGGAAGCCAGCTTGAGTAATTGACCCTTCTGTCAGCAGAGTGTTGGTGTGTTTGTTTTAAAGTTTTATTTATTTTTTTTTTTAGAGAGCATGAGCAGGGGCAAGGGGAGAGAATCTTCAAGCTGACTCCCCGGGACCCCGAGGTCATGTTCTTGGCCAAAGTCAAGAATCAGGGTAACCTGAGTCCCCCAGACCTACCCCTCAGAGCAGAGGTTTAACCCAGTGATGGGCCTCAGTGACGGGCTGGGTGAAGTGCGGTGCGTGGCTTTGTCCAGTCTTCGTGTCTGTCACTGCTGTGGCAAGAGGTGGTCAGTTATTGGGGGATGGGAGTGCAGTGAGATGCCTGTGAATCCTGTGTGATGGCTTCCTTCCTTCTGATAGTGCTGTCCACCCTCCTATTCCTTGTGTTCCCACCTCCCTGGCCTTTGGTCCCCTTTGCTGGAAGCCCGCGCCCAGCCATCTGCCTCCTTAATTAAGGAGGGAGCACTCCGTGGAGGGAGGCCCTGGAATGTGGCCCCCGCAGATGTGAAAATGATACTCTCCCTCCCTTTGCTGTTGAGATGGATTTCCAGGCTCTGGACCTCTGGCTCTTTGTTCTCATCTCCTGTTCTTTGTTCTGTTTGCTTTTGCCCCATTCCTTTGCCCCATGCCTACAGAGGGGATCCAACTTTCCTCACCCCAGGAAAAATAGTTGTTCTGAGAGTTTTAAAATAGTTGTTCTGAGAGTTTTTTTTAGGACACGTGCCTGAACATTCTGGAACGTGGGAGAGGGATTCTTGTAGCTTGCTCAGCAGAGGGTCAGCTACCTTCCGCTTCTCTGCCACTCCCCTATCCCTCCCCTCCCTTTTTCTGTTCTTTCCCTTTCAATTAGCAATAATCGGGCCTCGGATAAACTTCATTGGCTACGATACTGCCACTGTGCAAAGCTTGTTCTTTCCCTTTAATGAGAGCCCTGTGCTTACCTTCCTTGCTGTGGTTACCCCACCGTGGTCTGTCCGAGTCTGGTCACTGTCCTTCAGGGTGTCCCTCTCAGGAAGGGACCAACTCCCCTTGCTTTCCTGCCTGCCAGACTGGGGAGGGTGTGGGCTAGCACCTTGTATGGCAAGGCCGAAACCAAAAGCTGTCAGAGAACAACCCGGCAGCCCAAAGGCTCAGCCTGCAGCCTCCTCTCCTCCTGTGCCCTCTGCCCAGTCCACAGGACAAAGGCACCAAGACTCTGTGGCCATGGGCCTAAAATTCCTGGAAGCTTCGAGGAGAGGCAGGGGAGGGAGTATTTGTTGTCTGCATGCCTGATGGGAATCCGTCTGACTCGGCAGGGAGGAGGGTTCTCTGTTCCCTGGAGGAAGCTTTGAGTTTTTGCAACTTTGTCAGCCAGGGCTTTGGAAAGGAGTTGGGGAGGCCACGTTCATGTGAGCCCCCACTTGGGGTGTTACAGCAAGAGGAAAGTTAGCCTGCATGTAGGGTTTTGGGGACTTGCACTGAGTTCTGAGGAGAGCTATGAGGAGAGGTGAGGTGGGTACTCCCTGAGCCTCTCTCCTCCTCCTTGAGCTAGGAAGTCCTCGACTCAGCTCCTGGGCTTTTGAAGGAGGTTGATGTATGTGCTAAAGCCCTTTGTCAGGTGTGGAGAGGCCCTGTCCGTGGGGGTCACTACCAGTCCCTGCCCATCCTACGGGAGGTGTTCTGTCACCTAAGCCTACCAGCCCACAGAAGTAAGGGAAATGGAAAATGTCAGTGTGCCCAGGACAGCCCTGACCCAGGTCGGGATTATTAAATACATACACAAGGTCTTAGAGCTCATCTGGATGTGTTTTAATCGTGCCCTTTAAAATGACTTTTTTGGGCGCCTGGGTGGCTCTTCCTTCAGGTTAAGGTTAAGCCTTTTAAGTTAAGCCTCTTCCTTCGGCTCAGGTCCTGATCTCAGGGTCCTGGGATTGAGCCCCACATGGGACTCTCTGCTCAGCAGGGGGCCTGCTTTCCCCTCTCTCTGCCTCTCTGCCTACTTGTGATTTCTCTCTCTGTCAAATAAACAAATAAAATCCTTAAAAAAATAAAACGACTTTTTTTAAAATTTAAGATTGATTTATTTATATGAGAAAGAGCATGTACAAGTAGGGGGAGGGGCAAAGGAAGAGGGAGAGAGAATCTCATGCAGGCTGGGTATTTGTTGTGTGCAGAGCTGGACTGGGACCTCAGTCTTAAAACCCTGAGATTATGACCTGAGCCAAAATCAGGAGTCAGATGCTCAACCAGCTGACCTGCCCCTAAAATTCTTCATAGAGTTCCTCATTTTCTGTTTGAGGAGTAATTCAGTTCTCAGGTTGTATCTTGGATCTTAAAAGGATTAAGGTGGAATCTAGACCTCCAGGGAGGTGCAGGTTCTTATCTAGCCCTCCCAGAGCACCCCTCTAGGCACTGAGGGACACTGGTGAACGAGGTGGATGGAATTTCTTTGCTCACAAAAGTTCATGATCAGATTTGGAAGAAACAAACATTAAAAAGAATTCACACAAAAACTAATCTCGGGTTTTCATGAGTTCTTGGAGAAAAAGCAGAAGAGTTATGCTATGGGTCTGTAACCAGGGATTCTAATGTAGAGGGAGGGTTTAAACCGCACATACGATTCAAATTCATGGGGGATGGTGAGTAATAGAGAACCTGCGAATGCATGCCAGACAGAAGAAATGTGTGCCAAGGCCCTGAGGTTTGAGAACTGAGTGTGATCAAGTGAAGAGGTCTGGATGGGGCCGTGTGAGTGTGGCAGTGGTGATGATGGCGGTTTGTAGGCCATGGGAGGCAGGTTGCCATGTGTCTGAGGGCAGTGGGTCCTAAGCAGGAGTGTAGTGGGGTGGACCAGGCAGGGGGATCGGTGTTCTAGCAGAGATGCACAGAAGAAATAGGTAATGGCCCCTGCCCACAAGGAACGTACAGTCAGCAGGGGGAGGCAGGCTTCATGTGTCTACAGTAAAGAACTGGAGAAAATGCAGGTGAGGAGAGAGGCTTAGTACGGTCGGTATTTTTATGACAGGCCCTGAGAGAGAGACTAGATTGGAGCTTTGACGGACCAGTGTGGTTTGGAGCATAACAGAAAGGCTGAAGGAAAGGGTGGAAGGTCCGTGGCCTTCAGGGACAGGCAGCTTGCCAAGGGTGAAGGCCTGGGAACTCGAGGAGGGTGAGCTAGAGGCAGGAAAAAGGGGAGGCTTGGCTGGTGTGGGAATGGACAGGCCCCATGGACTGAGGGCATTGAGAGAAGGCAGAGGGAAAGGTTTCTGAATATGGGAGCTCAGAAATAATCAAGTCAGTCACTCCGTAGAGGAGGGTTCTCTAATACCAGCATTTGTACCTCTCCACTATTTTAATTTGCAGAATATTTCAGATGCATTAGAATATTCCAAATAATGTAACAAAAGACCTTGAACCCACCACCCAGACTTGATTCATGTTCATGTTTGCCCGTGGGACCTTAGAGAATTGGCCTAGGCTCCCCTCCCTCCCCTTTCCATCTTAGCAGCTGGTCAGAAGGGAAGGCTGAGCGCAGAGATGCACAGATGTTGAGGCAAACGAGGGCTTCCAGGGTACAGGGCCTGGACTGATACTCACTGAAGCCCTAAGCCTCCTGGTGGTGGGTTTGTAGTAGTCTTAGAAGGAATAGGCTGGTTCTCTTTAAATGTGGCATAAAATTCAAACAGTGTCAAAGGATATAGAGTGAAGTCTGCCTCCCACCTCTGACCCCTGGCCTCCCCTTCAGCTCATCCTCACCACTTTGGGACTCCTGCCAAATGTGCCTGCACAAGTATATATACTCAAATTCTTCCTAAAAGTAGTGGCCGGACATTAAAAAAAAACAACAACTCTTTATAGAGATATTAACAAATCTATAATAAAGTGAACCAATATTGGTATACAGCTCAGATAATTTTTGCACATGTACACACCTGTGTAACCCTCACCAGATCATGACACAGAACATGTGCAGTGCTACAGAAGGCTCTTGCGGTTCTTCCGGGCTCCGTGGGACCCTGTGCAGGCAGCAGTGATCAAGACACAGGAAGTCTAGCAGTAGCGATTTACATGTTAACAGAACGTGTGTAAACCCCAGAAGGGTGGATAAAACAGGTATAGGCACATTTGACTGATGGGAAGCCAGGACCTAGAGTAACGCTTGACGTCTAACAGCTTCTCTGTGAATACCGAGTGTGTGGTTGGGTAGGGGGGTAGACAGGTGGATGGGCAGGTAGACGAATGTATAGATAGCAGATGAGCGGATGGGTGGGTGGATAGGTGGTTAAGCAGCCTGCCATGATTTCCACAGCTTAGAATAGTGGGAGTTGGGTCCTAAAGCCCCTCCCACCGCCCTGTCCCCATGTAGGTAATTACATGGATGTCGCAAGCTCCATAGAGCCAGTCATCCTGCCTCTAGTGACTGTCTCGCTTGCTGTCTTACAGGGTCTTACAGTGCTAGCCAGGGCGTCAACTGCATCCGTGAAGACGTGGCTGCCTACATCACCAGGAGAGACGGTGGTGTGCCTGCAGACCCGGACAACATTTACCTGACCACAGGAGCCAGTGATGGCATTTCTGTACGTGTGAGGGGGGCTCGCTCTCCAGTGTTTACCCCCGTGAAGAACAGCCTTCCTAGTTAGGGACAAGGATGTGAGCCTGTGCCAGTAGGGAGAAACAGGCCTGGGAGGAGGGCTTGGCGCTCTGCAGGTCCAGCTGGAGAGGAGCCATGGTCACTCGAGGGTGCCTGTCTTTCTGGTGGCATTGGCCTTTCTCTCACTTAGTTCCTGTTGGTGTTCCTCCTCTGCAAGGTGCTGTACCAGGTGCTTGGGAGACTGTGGGAACCGAACACACTTGGCCTCTGCTTACACCCTAGTGCCCGATCAGACCAGCATTGATAACACGTAGATAAATGTCATATCACAAGCTTTCAGTTTCTCTTCTGGGTGAAGAGGACAGAGTGCCCCAGGAGGAGCAGCAGGGGGTGGGGGTGGTTGTAGGGAGCAGAAAGGTTTCTTCTCAAAGGATGACTGAGCAGAGATCTGGGGGATATGTAGGCATGAACGGGGAGGCAGGGGACAGAGTGCCTTCTGAACAGAAGGTGTCAACATGTGCAGAGGCTGTGAGCTGGAAAGAGTCAGAGTGAATGAGCACATGTAGCAAGGGCCAGAGTTTCCATACGTGGGCTAGAAAGGCAGCCGGGGCCTGAGTCCTACAGGGCCTTAGTGGCCATGCTGAGGATATAGGTCATTGTCCTAAGAACAATGTCCATTGAAGCATTTGAAGGTTGGGGAAAGACAGATGGATAGGGGATAATTAGATTTATGTTAAGTTTTCACTCGGCTGGGAAAGGGATGATGGATGTGAGGGAGTGTTTAGGAGATGAGGGAGGAGGTGGCTTGGGCTGGGGGTTAGCTGTGGGCGGGGTGAAGAGGGGCTGTTGTCAAAGTGTGCTTAGCAGAAGGGCTCTGAAGTCCTGGGTCTGAGGGAGCTGTGGTCTTGCCATCCTCTGGAGCATGCGCTTTCCTGAGACTCATCAGTGCCGGTGCCTTCAATTCCTTTATTTTCTCTCCTCAGGGAGTGTGTGTGGACCCTTCCTTTGATGGGGTCATCTTGGTCTTTGGACCTCCAAGGCTCTTGTTTCTCCTGTTTGTTTAGTGCTTTAATCCTTTCAGATGCACAGAGCTCTTACGGGAGCCCAGGAAAGGGGCCCCAGCAACATTAAATGCTCTGCTGTCTTTAAGTCAGCCTCTTGTGACCGTTGGGGTTCCAGGGTTGAGGCTCAGGTCTCCAGCCATCACATCTTCCACTGTGTTGTGCTGTCAGGGCCTCTCAGTTCCCAGAGAAGCCCACATACATGCAGAGGTCCTAGAGCAGCCGAAGGAGGTGTCCTCAGGATTTTGTGAAAAGAATCAAGTTGTTGAGCTTCTGAATCCAGTGGCATTCTTGCAGCGAGAAACTGGTCTGTGTGTAAGGTGGAAACTCTTCCAGAACAGGGTTTGCGGTCAGTTATTGCCACCTCCACCCATATCCCCCGCCATGGGGTTCGGGTGGCCTGGTTTCTCAGGAGTCCTGCAAACCTTGAGCCACACAGCCCAGGAAACAACCAGATTGAAGCGCCACCTGGTGGTAGTACATAGGTATTTTATCCTGATTCGACAATCTCTTCTTTGTTCAGGGTCTGCCCAGCGGTGGGCACCGGTAATTACTAAAGGCAGATTCCTGTCCCTCCTCCCCTCCAGGACATACGGAATGAACTTAAGGGCAAAGACAGGGCCGGTTTGTGGACGACTGTTTCAAAAGGCCTCTTCAAAAAACATAGGCACTGAGTGTTTTAACTAGCTTGTTAAGAACTTAAAAGCATTTCATTTTGCTTACTTCTCACAGCAGACCTCGTTTTAAAGATGGGGGGGACATCAAGCAGCTCACATGGGGCTGCACTGAAGGCAGGCAGTGGGGTGGCTGGTAAAAGGCTAGGGTTGGGACCTCTGGGGGAGTCTTCCTGGCAGCCCCCAAAGGGTGGAGATGGGCAGTGTTCTGGAAGCCGTGACTTCTCTGTTGCAGACAATCCTGAAGATCCTGGTGTCCGGGGGTGGCAAGTCACGGACCGGTGTGATGATCCCCATCCCACAGTACCCCCTCTACTCGGCAGTCATCTCTGAGCTCGATGCCATCCAGGTGAACTATTACCTGGATGAGGAGAACTGCTGGGCCCTAAACGTGAACGAGCTCCGGCGGGCCGTGCAGGAGGCCAAAGACCACTGTGACCCCAAGGTGCTGTGTATCATCAACCCCGGGAACCCCACAGGTCTGTGCCCCACTTCTTTGCCAGTTTCTTGGGCGGTAGGGGCAGGGCAGCTGGTGTCCTACACGTCTGGTCACTAAAGAGTTAATGTGATGTTCTCTCTGCTCCCAGCTTTCTTGCATTTGCCAAGACTCTCCTTGAGGTTAATTATGCACAGCCTGTCCCCATTAATCACAGGCCTCACTTTACCTTTACTCCTAGTTGTTTTGCTGAACCAGTCATCAGAATGCTGGTGTGTGCGTTTTTGTTTTTCTTTGACACAGCGTTACTTGTGTACTTTGAGACTTGAGGAGGAAATGCCTTGTTAAAAAACAACAGCAAACAAACTGAAACACCCTGCTTCCAGAAGTCGAAAAGCACTCCTATTTTTACATATTTAAAAACAAAAACAAAAAACGAAAACCCCCACCAAACGCCCAGCCCTCCCTGTTTTGATCTTTCTGGGCCACTGGCTTCATTTGCCCCCACTGCTATTTGGATGCTCAGAACAAGGGCTCCTCTCTCCTCCTTTGTGGAGATAAATTGGGTCAGGGCCAAATCGCGTTGGAGTTGATTGTGGAGTCTGCTTCTTTGGAACATCAAATGATGCTTCAATCAGCTGAAAGCAGCACTTGAATTCCAGAGTGCAGAAAATGGGTGCGGCTGGCTGGGACACTCATTTATGTACATCAGCGCCCTGGGGGTAGGGGCACAGTCTAACCAGAATGCGGGTGGAAGGAAAATGACTACAGCTGGGCTCGCTATTGAGGTTGCACATTAGAATCACAAAGGGAGCTTTTTAAAAATGTCAAAGGCAGGGCTGCCTGCCAGAATCTCTGGGTATGTGCACCACCCCCCCTCCCCCCCGCAGCACCCCTCCATCAGTCAGTATTCCCTGTGCCTTGCATGAGAACCACTACCCTGGGACAGTGGTTCTCAGACTGTAACTTGTTAAAAATCAAACTGCTGGACTCCGCTCCAAGGTACTCTGATGTTATCAGGCAGGGCTGCGGCTTGAGAATTTGTTTTTCTAACGAGCTCCCAGGTGATGCTGATGTTACTGGTCCAAACTTGGGTTAGTAAGTCCTATATTTTGGGAAATACTCTGTATGCCTAGTTTCTATTAGAGGGTCGGTAACTTTGTAGCCAGGCATTTACTGTATCAGCTGGCTGTCTGGGAAGAAATATTTGCATTAAAGAATTTATTATTTTAGGTAAAGGGATCATGTGAATGTATATTAATATGAGTAATTTTTAAAGAGTAACTTCATGAATGGGCAGAGGCTGGTTTTGCTCTCTGGGTTCTCAATGTGTGAAATACCAGTCAGCTCTTGGAAGATGGGGGATGGAAAATAGAAACCTACCTGAGATAGCCAGGTATCTTGTCTGGACCACACGCTGTGATCACTTGGGCTGAAAGGTGTCAAGATGGAGTGGGATAATAAGCCAGGACTCAGAGTTTTAAGACTCAGAAATGTAGCTCAAGGCTGAAGGGTTTGGGTCCTAGAACTGTAAAGACCAGGGGTAAAGCAGTCCACCTGAACCAGCATCATTGCCCTGGGAACCTCGATCCCTTCCCCAGGTCTGGGTTAGAGTCCTTCCCAGAAAGTCTCTGTCCTTGGAGTGACCTTCAGCATCTCTAGCCCTGGTCTGCCTGCTGAGCAACCTCCCCGGAGAGCCTTGCCCAAAGTTTTAAAACAAAAATTCCAGGCCAGGTTCTCTTTGGCCCAAGTAGGGTCACCTGCCCATCCCTGAACCACTCAAATCGCCAAGATTCTGGCCATGTTTGTGTCCCATGCCCCTGCTGGAGTGCAGAGAGAGGCAATTCCCTGTAGGACAGCTGAGCTCTGTTACGCAAAGAAGAGAAGGCCCCTGGGCAGGATCAAACAACAGATTTTCTCATGAGGTTTGGGAAATTGGCTTTGGTTTGGCTCAGTCTCTAGTGAGAGGCACCTGGAAGACCCCTCTCCAGCCTTTCTGTGTCCAAGCCATCCCTTCTGTAAGTTGGCCTCATGTCTCCCCCTGCTGGGCACAGCTGTGTCCTGGTCCCTTAGACACCACCGCATGAGTCTAACCAGCCACTGGCTCTGGGGCATGTTCTCAGTGACTCCCAGGCACTGGAGAGAAACAAGCTCTGTCCTTGTCCTCAGGTCTGCACTGCACACCTCAGTGAAATTACTTCCCTTCTGCTGAGCAGCAGGCTTTCTGAGGTCCTGGTCCTTACTTAGTTCCTCTTTGCACACTCCTTAGCACTATGTGCCTGTGGTTTTGATATTCTTGCTGCTCAGATCTTCGCTTGCTTTCTAAGAGGATAGCCTGTGGGATCAGAGGTAAGCCTCACAGGGTTTGCAGGCAGGCCCAGCCCCCCAGGTAGCCACCACCTGTCAGTCTGTGGGAACAGTGGCTAATTCCTTGTACAATCCAGGGCCGCTGCCTTTCCAGAATCCCAGAATGCTGAGCTTCATAGGAAGCCCGGTTTGGCATTTGCTTGGCAAGAGGAGAGTTGAACCTTTGGTAAAGGAGTTGATTCATTGTTTCGATAGTTCAGAGCTGAGATCTGGTTGAATCATACTGTACTCTCGTAAGATACAACTTTTTTCCAGACATGTTCTTAATATTCTCATACAGGGAAGAATGGAGGTATTTTTATTTTTATTTTTTAAAGATTTTATTTATTTATTTGAAAGAGATCACAAGTAGGCATAGAAGCAGGCGGGGGAGGGGTGGAAGTGGGTACCCTGCTGAGCAGGGAGCCCGATCAGGGCTCGATCCCAGCACCCTGAGATCATGACCCGAGCTGAAGGCAGAGACATAACCCACTGAGCCACCCAGGCACCCCAGTGTTCTTATTTTTTTTTTTCAAAGATTTTATTTATTTATTTGACAGAGAGAGATCACACTTAGGCAGAGAGGCAGGCAGAGAGGAGGAAGCAGGCTCCCCGAGGAGCAGAGAGCCCGATGTGGGACTCGATCCCAGGACCCTGAGATCATGACCTGAGCTGAAGGCAGCGGCTTAACCCACTGAGCCACCCAGGTGCCCCTCAGTGTTCTTATTTTTAACAAAAATGTAACATAATCTGCGGATTGCTCTGCATCAAGATAGGTACATGTATATAAATAATGTGCATATTAGACACACACATACATATGCACATAGTTACGAGTAATATCCATAGACTCACATACATGCATAGTAAGGAAGCAGCCTTCTTTGGTAAGTAGTCAGCAAGCTTGACTGTAGTGTTGTTCCCTGCAGGGTATGTGGGAGCAACTCTCCCCCTCCCGGTGCCACACCTCCCAGTGCCACACCAATAGTAGGTGTCAGGAAACAGGAGAAAGTTTCAAAACTTTTCCACCTTGCAGCATTTGTTCCTTCCCCACCTCAACCCGGGGCATCTCCTGTGAACTGGGAGAGGACCGTTTTGCTTTTTGTACTCATTTCTGTAACATGGCGGGGGGGTGGGGTGGGGTGGGGGCGCGGTTAGTTTCCACTGTTCATGTTGAGTCAAGTCCTTGAAAGGGAGGACTGCCACGCGCTCCCCGTCCTCAGCGATGCATAGCTCCCACGTGGCCCCTGACAGGAGACCCCAGAGCTGGTGCTCAGGCTTGTTCATTCAGCACACACTCTGCAAATACTTCCTGAGCACCTGCTGAGTATTGGCTTTAAGGAAGCCGATGAGCCGCACAGTCCTTGTCCTGACTCACGGAGCTTGTGTGTGCCTCTTTGAGATGTTGTGGGAACTCTCCATCAGCCAGGGTGATCTCTCCACTGGCTGCTGTTGGTGTGTGGTAAGGTCTGGGGGCCACAGAGCTGATTCACTGCACCCTTCAGGTTTGTTTTCCTGTTCTAGGCTCTAGCCCAGACAGACATTCCCCCGCATACACACACACACACATACCCCTCCCGAGTTGAGTGTGAAACACGTCTCCCTCCATGTGCCTGACTTAAGTGAGTCAGACAGGTGGGGCCAACACTCAGGGGGTCCCTAGAGGTTGACTGCACCCTGTCAGGAGCAGTAACTAGGGAGGGCGATCCCAAAGGGTCATGTGGGAACACAGAACACCTGAGTGATTCTTGGTGGGGTTCATTCCAAGGGACAATTTAAACAGTGTTACAAGCTGCATTCTGGTTTTGTTGGGGATTTTTTTTTTAGGTCAGGTACAAAGCAGAAAGTGCATAGAAGATGTGATTCACTTTGCCTGGGAAGAGAAGCTCTTTCTCCTGGCTGACGAGGTAAGAGCTGCTCTTCGTTCTCCTCTGTGGGGAGTGAGGCTGAGCTTTCTCTTCTAAGGGGAGGGAGCCAGACTTGACTCTTGTGTAGCCAGAGAGAACTTTCTAGGTGTTGGAGGAGTGACTCTCACCAAGGGTGAGGATGTGCCAGCCTATGAGACTGTGACCTAAATCATCTCTATATTGGTTTGGGTCTTTGGTTCTAAACCTCAGAAAGTTAACCCAAACCACTTTAAACTTAAAAAGGATGGTAGAGGTAACAGGTGTGGGTTAAGTCCCGGGGCTCAAACCGTATCTCAGATTCTCTCGCCTACCTCGTTGGCTTCACACATAGCCCTGCTTTCTTCCCAGCCTAGAAAGAGCATTTCCTCCTGGTGATTCCCACAAAAGTCTCAGAATCGAGCCTCATTGGTGCAGCTTGGGTCACACACCCCTCGCGGAACCAGTCACTTTGGCCAGTGGTTGCAATATGCAAACTGACCAGGCCCCAGGCAAGGGGTGACGTCTCTGCCTCGGAGAGTGGGAGAGTGGTCTTTCCTGAGGGCAAGTGGAGGGACTCTCTCTCTGGAGGGGAGAGTGGATGCTGGCCGTGCATCCTGCTGCATTCCTGGGCCTGCGTGTGCTTCTGTGTTTACCATCCCATTTATAGTAGCCCGTGGCGGGGAGGGGAATCTTAATTTCATGATTGCTGCTCCTCGAAACCCCAGATGTGGAGCTGAGGCTGCCCATTCTTTTCCTGCTTTGTGAGGAAGAAACTCAGGCTTGTCAAATTCAACTTTCGTTTCTTCATTGATGCATGATTTCTGGTCAGTGGTAGCTTCTACCACATTGGTTTCCTTTCTTTCCTCACTAGAGGAACGCTCTCCAACCCCCAACGCTCTCCAGCCCCCACGTGCATACACACACTCATACTCACACACTCACAGCTCATCCACCGAATGGTTGCCCGGAGGAGCAGCCGGGTCTAAAGTTTTGTTTTGTTTTGTTAATTCCAGTATAGTTAACATATGGGGTTATATTAGTATCAGGTGTTAAAAATCTTCATTTCTGAAGGAGAGGAGGGGCAGCAGAGTGACCTTGGTGCCATGTGCAGACCTTCTCCCCTTCCGGTGTGGGAAGGGGTAGGGGGAGGAAGAGGAGGAGGGCTGTGCCTAGCTTGTTGAAGGTGGAGCTGGGCCGACTCCCCATGGGCCCACAGGGTCCCCGAAAGCCTCAGTTCCTTGAGCTCCAACATGAGTGTGGGAAGCTCATCTCCAAGGGCAGAGCAGGGTGCTTGCCTGCTGAAGGTTGACTATATGGACAGGAAGGAAGTATGTGTAGCGTCTCATGTGTAGAGTCTTGAAGGCTGGCGGTGAGACGGACAGAAACAAACAGAATGGTTCCAATGAGGATGGAGGCATAATGGGCAAGAGAGCAACACATTCGGCTCTTCAAGTGGGGACAGGGTCAGAGGACAGCTCCATGAACCGCTTCCATTATTAGTCTTATGGAAAGAGGTAGATGTTGAGGGAGAGAACTTGCTTGGGCCGATAGGAGTCCCTGACGCCATCATAGGTTCAGATGAGGGAGAAAGGTCTGGAGGTTGGGTGGAGTGTGGGTGAATGGGAGAAATCAAATGGACATACAGCCCAAAGCCTTTCCTCCTGACATATTCTGGAAGGTTCTTTTGGTATGGCTCGTTTTGGAAATAGCATCAGATGTTGGACTTCATAGCATACTAGGCTGAGCCTGGGCACCCGTGCCCTCCCTGGTTGGCAGCCTGCATGGGCTCAGGCCTCTTGGGGGAAGTTGGGTGACTGTCCTTGTCCTGTCCTCTCCCGCAGGTATACCAGGACAACGTGTACTCTCCAGACTGCAGATTCCACTCCTTTAAGAAGGTGCTTTACGAGATGGGGCCCGAGTACTCCAGCAACGTGGAGCTTGCATCCTTCCACTCTACCTCCAAGGGCTACATGGGCGAGTACGTCGGCTTCCACCTCCCTCCCGCTGCCTCTGGGCCTGCCCTGTACCAGCAGCCTCTCTGCCTTGCCCCACAGCCAGTGCACTACAGCCTCTGCTGATCCAAGAAGCAGGAAGGAGTCAGGCCACATCTCCCCCCACCAGGAGAGCCCTGTGGTGTGAGGACAGCCCTTGTGCAAAGAGGTTCTTAAAAAATAAGGTCCTGCTTGAAAGAAACTTGAGCCCAGTAAATGATGCAGATGAAAGCAGGGCCCACAACAGCTTCCAGAGCTAGTGTTTTCTGCCAGCCCTGTGGCTGCGGCTCCAGCATTGAAATCTTGAGTGGCCTGGGAAGGCAGGTTAAGTGCGTGAACGCCATGAGGCTAGGGGAGCAAGCTGTCTGTGCCCCCCACCCTGGCACTGGGGGCAGAGTCTGCTTCACTCCTGTCGTGGTTCATCCAGCTAATGCTTACGGATGGCCTGCTGTGAGTCCTGTGCTGATCTCTGCCCTGAGGGGACAGCAGCCAGCAAACCACGTGTGCAAACCGTGGCAGTCCCTGCCCCAAACACCTGGGGCCTAGTGAAGAGAGAGAGGCAGTAGACAAGTAAAATTGTGTGTCAGGTGGACAAAAACAGAAGAAATGGGAGTGCCAGGTGGTAGGGGCAGGGTCGCTGAGGAGGAAGGAGGGAGCTGGGCAGGTATCTGAGGGAGGAGCGTTCTAAGAGAGGGAACAGCATATGCTTGAACCCTGAGACGTGCCTGGAATCTTCTGGGAAATGGGGCTGAAAAGCAGTGCATGAGGGGGAAAGGGGCAGCTGTTGAGACCAAAGAAGTCCTGGGAGTCCTGATCACTAGGCAGGATGGGAGCCGTTGGAAGATGAGAGCAGGGTGTGAACTCCCCTGACTGAACGTTTGACTAAACGCTGTGCGGTTGCTGTGTCGTAGGGGCAGGAACAGAGACTTGCAGCCAGCTGAGGTACTGTGGGCCAGGACAGAGAGGCAGGGGAGACCCTGGGTCCTGATGTGTTTGAAGGTGGAGTGGACTTGATGGATGATTGTGAGCGAGGAGGCAAGTTTCATTTCCAAGCTGTTTATTACTCAAACAGCAGGGAAGAAGGAGATGCCATCAGTGGATGAGGAAGGCTGTGGCTGAAGCAGATTTGGGGGAAAGATGGGGAGTTGTTTTTTTGATCTGTTAAATTTTCAAATGCCCATTGGATGTCCAGATAGAGATGGATGTGGGAGTCCCCAGCTCGGGGCCGATAGCCTGCTGCTGACTGAAGTTTGGGAGATGCGGTGAGTGCGCGTTGTTAGATCTCTGAGCCTGGACCTCCCACAGGGAAGGAGCATAGATAGACAGGAGGTCTAGGGACTGGTCTAGGCCCTCACTGCCCAGAATTGGGGGGAGAAAAGGGGAAACTGCAAAAGCTGAGAAGGGAAGACTAGGGCATTCATGCCCCCAGGCACTGGTGGGGGAGGGTCCTTGCATGCACCAGGTGTAAGGATGGGGGAGGGGTCTCCCTTGTTAAGCTGGAAACCAGTGGAACTGTGAAGCTGGGAGAAATATTTTGGCCAGATGGCCGGAGCTGTACCTTTGGGATGACCGCCCAGCTGGCTTTATTTGATGTGGGCAGGGGTTAATTCATGCTGGTCTTCTGGTCCACGTCCTAGCCGTGCTTTATCTTTGCTAGACTCCTGTGCTGGGTAGCTCTTTTCCTAAATAAGTCTGTTCTCTGTGAACTCATTTTTCACGCTCCAGTGTTTTTATCACATAACTAGCCATCTGTCCGTCTGTGTTATTGATTACCCTTTTAACAGTCTCCCGGACGTAGGCATCCTGAGTTAGGCCCTGCAGTCCTCAGATGTGCTCACCTGAGATGAGACCGCTCTTCTCAAGTGGATTTTCTTTTTTTTTAAAGATTTTATTTATTTATTTGACAGACAGAGATCAGAAGTAGGCAGAGAGGCAGGCAGAGAGAGAGAGGAGGAAGCAGGCTCCCTGCTGAGCAGAGAGCCCGATGCGGGACTCGATCCCAGGACCCTGAGATCATGACCTGAGCCGAAGGCAGAGGCTTTAACCCACTGAGCCACCCAGATGCCCCTCAAGTGGATTTTCTGCTCATCAGCCGAGGATTAGGGAGGAAGTTCTTTCTTTCAGCCTCTGTTAGGGGAAACCTCTCGGAGATGCCAGAGTTTATCTTCTTGCTTCGGGAAGACGCAGCTGATGGCTGAGAGGGGAACTTGCCTTTGCCGGGTCAGTTCTGCAAGCTGATTCCAGCGGCATTTTACGGAGTGTCTCGTTGGGTCAGGGGCTCTGAGGTTGAGGGTGTGGGGTATACAGAGGAGGGTGAGACTAGATTCCTGCCTCAGGGAGTCTGCGTTTCTGGGGTCTTTCGTCTGAACTTACCTATCACAGCCCAGAAGAGGGGGCATGGCTCTGGAAAGTGGGACTGCTTGGGCCGAGTTGGTTCTGAAAGGATTTTTGTTTTTTTTAACTCCATGCATATCTCCGCTCCCATTCATGTGACTTGACTCTGTATCAGTCAGGATCCTTGTGGTGACAACTAATGGAAAGTCCACTCGAACTGACCTGTCCCAAGGAGGCTTTTTCTTTTTTTTTAAAAATAATATTGGCAAGAAGCCATGAGTCTTGAGGATGCCGATGGGCCTGGTCTCTGATCTCTTGGTCTCGTTGTCTTTCTCAGCTCTGCTGTCCTTTCGGTTGACTTTGTTTTCAGGCAGCAGGAGGTTCCAGCAGAAGTCCTCAGGCTCTGCTCATGGCTCCGTTGAATCTGGACCCGCCCCTGGCGCCTGTGTGGGCCTGAATCCTGGGCCGTTGTATTAGCTAGGCCTCAGACGAAGCTGCTTTAACAAAGAGGCCCCTAAGTACAGGGGTTAAAACAAGGTGAAAGTGTATCTGACTGTGACGTAATAGCCCAAAGGCAGGGGAGGTCAGGACAGTCTGACCTTGGGGTCATTCACGGAGGAGGCCTCTGCCTAGTCAACATGCGGCATCTCTACACTGAGGCTGCTCCTCCAGCATCTCCATGTCTCCCGAAGTGGGAAAAAGCAAGAAAAAAGAGGGGAGAGCATGCTTTTTCCTTATAAGGAAGTGATGTGGACTTTGCCCATGTCACTGCCGTTCACCTTATATTGCGAAGAACTCGGCCACACCTGGCCACTCAGTGTTAGGCATGGGCATGCTTACAGAACCTTCTGGCTGACCGACTGCCCGTAGTTGAGGCCTCTCTGTGACTGGTGGGTCCTTCTCCCTTCTTCAACCCTGCAGGTGTGGCTACAGAGGAGGCTACATGGAGGTGATCAACCTGCATCCTGACATCAAAGGCCAGCTGGTGAAGCTGCTCTCCGTGCGGCTGTGCCCGCCAGTGTCCGGACAGGCTGCCATGGACATCGTCGTGAACCCCCCAGTGCCTGGAGAGGAATCCTTTGAGCAGTTCCACAGGGTGAGTCGCCTGCCTTTGGCCTAACTGCGGTCTTTGCAGCTCGAAGGGATCCACTCAGACCCTTTCAGCTGCAAGGGAAAAAAACCCAGCCAGCTAGTTTAAACAAAATGTGTGGGTCACGTAACCAAAGGTCAGTTCCCAGCTGTTCCAGGCTCGCATTATTTTAAAATGTGGTAAAATACACAGAATGTAAAATTTACCATTTTAACCATTTTTAGCCAAACAGTTTAGTCCATAAAATCCATTTATACTGCTATACAGCCGTCACCACTGTTGATCTCCAGAACCTTTTCCTCATCCCAAACTGAAACTCTGTCTCCATTAAACACCAACTCCCCATTTCCCTGTCCCCCCAGCCCCTGCTAACCTCAGTTCTGCTTTCTGTCTCTATGACTGGGACTCTTCTAGGTACTTCGTCTCAACGGACCCATACAATATTTGTCTTTTTGTGACTGGTTTTTGTCACTCAGCGTAATGCCCTCAAGGTACATCTGTGTCATAGCATGTGAGAATTTGCTTCCCTTTAAAGGCTGAATGATACTCCCTTGTATGCGTGGACCATGTTTCATTCACCTGCAGGCCACAGCTTCATGCCTCAGTGCAGCAGCGGTCCTGGAAATGGTTCACCTCTGAGCCAGTCACTGATTTGCTTTGCCTGGGGTCACGTGCCCTATGCACACCACACAGATGGAGAATGGTGCCCAAAATAAAGAGTATGGGCCATCTCCTAGAAGCATGTTCTAGAGCATTCCATCCAGGGCCAAGTCCATTCACACTTCTGGGCTGGGATGGGGTTTTCTCGTTTTCAGGAAGGACCTCCTATGCAAGAACAGAAGCCATGACACAGCCTATGTAGGACCTACCTATTGCCCAGAACCCCCTATACTTGGGTGCCTTGTGTGCCCTGGGGCTGTGGGCAGCCTTTGGGGCTGAGCACCCAGGGAAGAAGTTCCTGGAGAGGGATGTGTTTCGCCCACCTCCCTGGTTTGCTGTGTTCATGCACACGAGCTCACTTTTCACCCTGCTGCTCCGTTGCCTCCGCATTGAAGGGACCATTCCTAGTGGCTGGAGCCATTCCATGATGCCCAGAGAGAATGCTGACTCCCGTGTTTTCTGTGTGTCCTCAGGAGAAAGAGTCTGTCCTGGGAAATCTGGCCAAAAAGGCTAAGCTGACGGAAGACCTGTTTAACCAAGTCCCGGGAATTCATTGCAACCCCTTGCAAGGAGCTATGTACGCCTTTCCTCGGATCTTCATCCCCAGCAAAGCCGTGGAGGCAGCTCAGGTCTGGGGTGCTGGGCTGGGGCACACTTGAACTTGCTTGGAATTGCTGGTTTGGGGGCTGTTCTTGTCTTAGGGAGCAGAAGTGCTGACTCTGGGGACTTGGAATATTGCAGACTGTTCTGCCAGCTGGTGCATTCAGCATAAAGATAGCAGGCTCTTGGAAGCCCAGCCCCGCAGCATGCTGTGGTGAGGGGCAGAGGTGAGGTCAGCCCCAGCTGGGCAGACCCAGCGGATCTGGGCTCTGTGAACTCCAGTGTTAAGAAGGCAAGTGCCCCACGTGTGACATGATGCATTTAACAATGAAGAAGCCATGACAGCATCCGCTCTGTGCAGCGACTACCCTAGGGCAGCACGTGTCCAAACTGCAATGTGAACATGAAATCACCTGGGGGGCTTGTTACAGTGCCCCCGTGCTGGTGCAGGAAGTCTGCGGAGGGCCTGGGATTCTGTGTGTGCGGCATTTTCAGGCCATGCCACAGACCGTACTTTGAGGATCAAGGGACAGAGCAATATATATATTTTTAACTTCATTTTATTTTTTCAGTGTTCCAAGATTCATTGTTTGTGCACCACACCCAGTGCTCCACGCAATATGTGCCCTCATTAATGCCCACCACCAGGCTCATTTTCCTTACCCCCCGCTTCCCCTCCAAAACCCTCAGTTTGTTTCTCAGATTCCACGTCTCCCATGGTTTGCAGAGTATTGCAGTATTTCTGAAAGTGTCCTCATGCTCCCCAAACCTCCTCAATACCCACTAAACATTCAGAATCTGGGCCCTCCCCCACTCAGCCCTACTGAGTCAGAATCCCGGGTGCTGGAGCCCAGGAACCCATTCAGCAGGTTGTCCAGACCAGAGGGGAGAAGCTCTGTGAACAAAGCCCCTGTGGAGCTGATCTCTGAAAGCCACCCTGGGCACAGCGTTTGGGGCCTCGTCATCAGAGGCTTATGAGCTTGGCATATAGGAGCCGCCGCCAAAGCCTGCTGCCGGGGTGTGGGGCCCAAAGGAAAGAAACTGTCAGTCCTGGGCGAGGAACAGAAGTACCATAGCCTGTGGCCATCCTGAAGTAGCCTTCAGCTTCCTTGTTCCTTGTACCTGCTTCCGGCCACGTCCACTGTCCTGCCTTGAGCCTTGCAGGGAGGGGAGAAGGGCCCCGCTGTGGGAGAGAGCCTGCCGCTGCAGAGGTTACTTGCCTTCGGGTGTTCAGTGGTGTGTTTTACAAAGCCATACACGAACCCTGAGTTCTGCCCTGTTCCCACAGGCCCATAAAATGGCCCCCGACATGTTCTACTGTATGAAGCTCCTGGAGGAGACCGGCATCTGTGTCGTACCTGGCAGCGGCTTCGGGCAGAGGGAAGGCACCTACCACTTCAGGTACCTCTGTCTTGCACCATGGGGCTGGTCCCAGGTTGGTCTTGGAAAACTTGGGCATCTGTGTGTGCAGCATTTTCAGGACGAAAGCACAGGCTGGTTCCAGAGATGGCAGTATGTGCGGTTCACGCCCCTGCTGCAGACCCCCTGCCCAACCCCATTCTGCCTTGCTGCAGAGCCATGCTGAGAACTGGGTCTAGGGATTTAGGAACACTGTGGGTAGATCCCAAGGTCATCTGCTTGACCACTCTTGTCTCCCTCCACCCCACCCCGCCCCGTCTCCATCTGTATTGTACCGTCTGAAATATTCCTGGTAGGCTGTTTTGTTTTATCTCCCTGTCCTTTCTCAAGTGCACGCAGTAGCATACAGTGTCCAGGTGCCCAGGAGCTCATCCAGAAGTCTGCAGAGGTATTGCATCTGAAAACAGTGGGATGAGTTTTGCTTACTGAGATGCACTGCCCCGTGGGTGCCGACCCTGCTGGGATGGCAGCCTGGGGAGCAGGGATTTCCCCACCAAGGCCTGTTCGGTTCAGAACAGCACCTTCTCCACTCAGTGCTCTCAGAGGTCTCCTGCAGCAGATGCTAAAAAAAGAAATGTCATGAGCTTAGTTAGCACCTTGGAGCCAAGACCTGACTCCAATCGTGGGCTGTGTGCCCCGGATGGACAGACATGTGTGGTTGGCCTCTCCCCGCTAGTTAGGTTCACCTTGGCAAGTGGTGACTCATTCAAGAAACAGTTAACTGGAGAGGGCTGCCTTTTGGGGATGGGGAGCATAATGGCAGTATTAGAGGAAGGAGTTAGTTACCATGGCAACTTGGGAGTTCCTTTGGAGGGAGACTTGTGACAGAGGTTCGTTCTCCCCCTGAGATTTTAAAAGGGCCTGCCTAGCAGCAGGAACAGCTCATTCTGTATCTGTAGGAAAATGCAGTCATTGTCTAGAGATTGTATGGACCGGTCAGAACGTCGTCCTGGCCTGCCATCACAGGTGGATGCGTCAGGGAGCCTCTGCTGCCATCTTCCTGCTTTTGGTCCTATGTGTTACTTGGGTAGAAAGAACACGCATGATTTGGGGTGGCGGGGTGGGTTCAACAAGTTCCAAGTTCTGTCCTGGGGCTGGTGCTTTCGCAGCGAAGACCAGCATCCCCCTCCCACTGCTTGCCTACACCTCCTCCTCTCTACAACTCAGGTGAAGGAAAGAGCTGCTGGCTTCTTTCCTCTCCCCTTTTCCAGAGCAACTTGTGTCCAGGCTAACTGCTGTCCTGTTTCCTGACAGAATGACCATCCTCCCTCCGGTGGAGAAGCTGAAGACGGTTCTACAGAAGGTGAAGGACTTCCACATAAAGTTCCTAGAGAAGTATGCATGAGGACTGCTTGGGCCCAAAGGGAGACCCGCTAGTCAGGCCTTCCCCCTGATGCCCACCCATGCCAGACTGAACTTGCCTTCCCTGGCGACTCTGCCTCAGACCTCACAAAGGTCACTGGTCGCTTTCGTTGTCATTCTGCCCCAAGAGACTTCTTTCTTTGTGCCTTGATGTTGGGAGCACTTCTCTTCCGAGCAGTGTGATTGAGGATATCTCACAAGTCCTGTTTTTTTGAAGCAACCAAAGTAGAGGGGACTTGCTCAGCACATGTGGCCGGCGTTCTCTGAATCCGTTGTTGTTCTTTTGGAAAGGTCATTGGAGTTTAAAACAACCAGGGTATATTGGGCGAGAGATGTTTTGGATCTGAAGAAACAAGGTGTGGGGAATGTATGACAATCATGGCGAGGACTGGAAATCCTAAACTCCCCACCGTGATCTGTGAAATAAAACCCTTAGTGGTGTGAAAATCTAGTTCTTCAAACAGGAGAGGCTGGAAGTCCACTGGAGGCTTAGAAAGGGCCCACCATTCTGGCCTGCAGGCAGGTGGCCTGTCTCTCAGACAAGAATGGTGAAAGGAGCAGCAGGCTGGTGACACTGGGTGCCAGGCTAGGTCGTGACAGGTACTGGGGGCTATGGCCAAGGTTGACGGGTCCTGCAGGGGAGGAGTGGGCGTGAGCCAGGCTCCCAGTTGAGCCGGGTCTCCCCTTGGGAACACACAGCAGGTAGTGAGGACTCTGCACAGAGAGCAGCAGGTAGTGAGAGCTTTGGGGGTGAAGCAGGCTTAGGCTGGGACCCCCGTCTGACAGTTCTCCCTGGACTCGGGGATGCAGGGTACAGCCCAGCAATATCCCCGTCGTCGTGTGACAGATCTGTCTGCCTTTGTGTGGCTGCATCCTGCTGTTAGCCCTAAGCCGTCTCCACCAAGGGCTCCCTTGAGCCTTTACACACATCGCCCCCTGTTGGTGACAGCGGGGACAAGGAAACACTAAAACTGTCCCGATGAGGGAGGGGCATCCTCAAGGACTTGACCACAGCCAAGCCCCCGCCACCAGTCCCCTCCTGTAGTGTCTGTTGTTTCAAAACGAATTCAGCCCATTTCCTAGCTCACAGTTGGCCAAAGTGCCTGGTAGCTTGGCTGCTGTGGACAAGTACATGTCATTGGATTGGAAGTTTATCAAATTATTTTAACTTAATGCCAAGTGTTTTGCCTCCACGTCTGCTGCTGGCTCCCCTCCCAGACTCTGCATACCCTCCTGGGGCATCAGTCCTTTCTGCACCAGGCCTGCTACTTCCGTGGCATTAGCAGAGCTGGGTGGGGCCCTGACCCGCACTCCCCAAATGTTGGGGCTCTGGGAACAGCAGGTTTCTCTGAGAGCCCCTTCCCTTAGGGCCCCCTCCTACCAGTGGCCTTCCCCAGTAGGCAGTGAGGGAAGCCAAAGCCAGCTCAGGAGCCTGGGGACCCACAAAGTCCCAAACTGGAATCAAAGGCACCAGAGACACGAATATGAAGAGGCGTGAGCTTTGAAGGCAGCCTCCTACGCTGAAATTTCTGTGCTGGGCCCATGCAGGGGAAGGCAATAGGAAACTGCAAACTGTCCCTACTTGCTAGCATTATAGTCCCTGTGAAGAAAGTAGCCACAGTCCCAAGTAACAAAGGGAATGTTTTGGAACTTTTCCTTCCTTAAAAATTGAGAAAATTGCACTTGTGCGTGTTGGATGGTACATAAAAGCAGGATGTGCCCCGAGTCATGAGGTTTCTGGTGGAGAGGTTACATAGTAGAAGCTAGTCTATTTTTTATATTTTTGTAACAACTGCTTTTTTCATGGGGGGACAAGGGGGCTAGTATTTATAGTCTTAACAAGTCCAGTAGTTTTTCTATGAATCTCTTCAGATTATAAATAACACCTAAAAACTTTGCAACGTTTACAAGACTTTTTAAAAGACGCTGTATGCACTTGGTTTGCTTTTAAAATAAATAAATAAAAATGTAAGAAGGTCAGCTGGCTTAGGAGGTTAACTTCATCCAGGGGAGGAACGCTGATCGTGATATATTGGGTACCGCCAAAGAAAGTCATTTGTCATTTGGGGTCGCACTTTAAATCTATACCTGCAGAATTTCGTTGTTCACCTAGATCCACACATGGGGGATGCGGGACTATACCTTGGGTGGCCCATCACCTCGTACCTTGAGGCCCAGCTGGTGGTTGTCCCAGTGTTGTGTGGTTTTGCAGGAAGAGCTGACAGGCCTGCCTGTCCCTGTTCTCTGACTTAGATTCCCATAGGCATCTCCTGACAAAGGTACTTAATGCTAGCTCTGCTGGAAATTTCTATACAATAAAATACATGTCCAAAATGGTGACCGTGTTCATTTTTCCTTGTAGTTTACGTCTACCTAGCAGATCCCAATCTAAACGCAAGCAGATGTCACCAATTGTACATCTTCACTCTGTAATTTACGTTTCTAGCACTTGAATGAACATTTTCCCCCAGTTCTACAGACTTCAGTCACGACTTCTCAATCTCCATTTCCTTCTAGATGTCAACCCCACACCCCCACCCCGCCCTGCCTGCTTAGGGCTTTCTCTTGTTTGAGGTGGGAAAATGTGGATTCTTTAAATGCGATGGTGTTAAAGTGAATGCAGCCTTGGCTGTCCAGTGAAAGAACGATGAGCTGTGAGGCCCGTGGGGAAAGGAGGAGTCATCTATACGGGGGATTTCATTCCTTTTCCTCAGCCTCTCCCAGATCCACATAAGTTTTGATGTGTGGTTTTGAAATTCAGAACTTATTTTTCACTAAACTAAACTAAAATTTGTATGTCTTTATTAAAGAAAGATTGGGAGATGGAGAAGAAAAAAAGTAGGATTCTTTCAGCTGGAAGAAATGGAACCTTTGGGGCGCCTGGGTGGTCCAGTGGGTTGTCTCTGCCTTTGGCTCGGGTCATGATCTCAGGGTCCTGGGATTGAGCCCCACATCCAGCTCTCTGCTCAGCAGGGAGCCTGCTTTCCCCTCTCTGCCTGTCTCTCTGCCTATTTGTAATCTCTCTCTCTCTCTGTCAAATAAATAAAATCTTAAAAAAAAAAAAAAAGGAACCCTGAAGTAGGAGAGGAATTGTATTCAAGTCATGGAGGGAAGCTGGCTTAGATTCTCCTGTTTACTCTGTTAAATGCAAAGACTGTCCTGTCTAGCTGCGTGTTGAAAAATTCTGGGAAAGGACGTTGGCTGCCTTGGTCCATGTGCCTTTCCCTGAATCAGTCTCTGTGGCCCTGGGGGCTTCGGCTGGCCCTGTGCTTGCTCATGGAGGTAGAAAAGGGGCTTGGAATTGCCAGCCCCATCAGAGCCATTGGAAGAGAAGCTGCTTTCTGTAGGACAGGGGTGCATCATTTACTACAGGTGGCTCTTTAGAGAGGGACTAGGGGAGGGAATGGTGTGTGTTGGGTGGGTTGGTTAAGGGCCATTACTGGTTGATACCCAAGGGGACTATCTTCCCTCATCATTCATACATTTTGGGAACGTACACATCTTGTCTGGAGACTAAACTTGGTGTAGCGTATTACATAGTTTATTAAATAGGAAGAGATTAGACTATTCTGTATTATTTTTGGTATTGATTTGCTGTAACACACCTAGAAAGCCTGCAGCAAATGTTTGGTAAGTACCCATGAGCTACAGACTCCTAGGGAATGGGGAGTTAGTAAGATGTGGTCACTGTCCTTGAAAATCCATAAATAGAATGGCCAACAGACAGTTCAGTACTCAAATTCTATCCACCCAGTGTGCTGGGCTTGAAAGCAATATGTGGGTCAGGCACAGGAGAAGGAGGTGATCCTGTTCTCTACTGATTTAAGAAACATGCCTTTGTGGGACGCCTGGGTGGCGCAGTTGGTTAAATGACTGCCTCCGGCTCAGGGCGTGATCCTGGAGTCCCACATCAGGCTCCCAGCTCCATGGGAAGTCTGCTTCTCCCTCTGACCTTCTCCTCGCTCATGCTCTCTCTCACTGTCTCTCTCTCTCAAATAAATAAAATAAAATCTTAAAAAAAATAAAATAAAATAAAATAAAAAAAAAAGAAACATGCCTTTGCCCACCTCTCAATGCCTTTGAGGAATGCCAGATATCTTTTGCCTTCATCCTGCCCCCAAGCCAGGAGGACCCTTCTCCCCAAGAAACATGAAGATGGAACTTTCAGCCAGGTACCCACCCAACTCTCTAAAGAGGCTCAGGTCAGCTGGAGTTTCCTATTAGGATTCCTTGCTCTCACTTAAAACAAACAAATAAACAAGCACAAAAGAACTTAGCCTTTTTTTGTCTCCTCCCCAATTTCATCTGCCTTTGCTCTGAATGCAAATACTGCAACCATCCCTTTGAAGTCCTTTTTTTTTTTTTTTTAAAGATTTTATTTATTTATTTGTCAGAGAGAGAGGGAGAGAGAGCGAGCACAGGCAGACAGAGAGGCAGGCAGAGGCAGAGGGAGAAGCAGGCAGAGGGAGATCCCAGGACGCTGGGATCACGACCCGAGCCGAAGGCAGCTGCTCAACCAACTGAGCCACCCAGGCGTCCCCCTTTGAAGTCCTTTTAAAGATACTAAATTTTGAAGATCTTAAAAGATTTTGAAGATTCTTAAACATCTAGAATCCTAATGGTAGCTGACAAGTTCAGACCACAAAAGTATCCATTACACAGAAGTGTAAAACTCAAAAATACTCTATCAAAGTAAACGTTCATGTGGAAAAGCTAGAAAATGAAGAAAAGTTCAGAAAATTTGAAATCCCTAAACAGAGTTCATCAAGCCTAGCATTCTGGGAGATTTCCTTACTGCCCTTTTCCTGAGAATATTTTTAACGTGGTGGAGATGTGTATGTGTGTGTGGTTTGGATCCTAACTTTGTCCCCCTTCAGCATCACAACATATTAATAAAACTGCCTAATGAGCAGTTTCCATGGCTACCTCATCTGCTCTACGGGTTATTCCATCATTTAGTTAGCTGCACTCATAAGCATTTAGATTGCACATAATTCTTGGTTTTTAAAAATAATGATGCATAAGGGTGACTGGGTGGCTCAGTGCGTCGAAGCCTCTGCCTTCAGCTCAGGTCATGATCCCAGGGTCCTGGGATCGAGCCCTTCAGGGCTCTCTGCTCAGTGGGGAGCCTGCATCCCTCTCTCTGCCTGTCTCTCTGCCTACTTGTGATCTCTGTCTGTCAAATAAATAAGTAAATAAATCTTAAAAAAAAATAATGCATAATCAGCATCCTTAAGATGGTATCACACCTCCCTTATCCTTGTATTTAGGCTTATTGGGGAACATTCTTAGGACTGGGTGTTTGCCATAAGTTTCAAGAGCCTCACCCCCAGGCAGAGCCCAGAATGTGAGAGACCATGGAGTGTACCTTACTGGTTACGGGATCACTGAGCCCCTGTTACCATCTATAAAATGGAGGTAATAAAATCCACTTATGGAGCAATAGGATAAATTATGAGCATTATATGGGGAAAAAATTGTGTGTGAGATGGAGTGTATGAGAGTGATTTAGAATAGTTCTTGGCAAGCAGCGCTTCCCATGATTATCTCCATTTTAGAGCAGTGCTGATAGAATACATGTTTGATAATGTTGAAATGGAATGGGAAAATACGCCCTTGATATGCCAGATGCAATATGAAAATGACATTTAGAAGAAGTGAGGACCATTTGCCAAAACTTCGGAACATTCTGCTAGGCAGAGTACACTGGTTATTTTTTTTTTTGTCAGTGGTAAGTTTTCGTTTTTCCGTTTTGTGGTTTGTTTGTTTTGGTCACAGTTTCTGAAATAGAAATTCCTCGAGTCCAGTTACACTAGAATCTTTTTTTTTTTTTTAAGATTTTATTTATTTATTTGACATACAAAGATCACAAGTAGGCAGAGAGAAAAAGAGGAGGAAGCAGGCTTCCTGCTGAGCAGAGAGCCTGATGTGGGGCTTGATCCCAGGACGCTGGGATCGGGATCATGACCTGAGCCGAAGACAGAGGCTTTAACCCACTGAGCCACCCAGGCAGGCACCCCAGTTACACCAGAATCTTTATGAGATAGGTCCAATTTAAAAATCACGTTTGACAACTCTAGAGTAACTTGTTTTCAGTGTGGGTCCGTCTTGACTGGCTGACACCAATTAGGAACTGGGGTTACTGGACTCCTCAGTATTTAGATGGGACTGTGCCCTCCCCCACAAGACTTCTGTGGGCCTGTATTTCTTTATGGTTAAGCTAAGCTGCTACTTGCCGTTGCTGACTTTAAACTTTAAAACAGGATACCCGGGGCACCTGGGTGGCTCAGTTGGTTAAGCAGCTGCCTTCAGCTCAGGTCATGATCCCAGCGTCCTGGAATCGAGTCCCACATCGGGCTCCTTGCTCAGCGCGGAGCCTGCTTCTCCCTCTGCCTCTGCCTGCCATTCTGTCTGCCTCTGCTCGCTCTCTCCCCCTCTCTCTCTCTGATAAATGAATAAAATCTTAAAAAATAAAATAAAATAAAACAGGATACCCTCAGTTTTTTTGGTCAGCACCATGGCATACATATTGGGTACCAAAACCCCACTCAAGGAGATAGAGTATGTAAGTTAGGACTCTTTGGGCTCTATATGACAGAAGAAGTAGTTAAGAACGGGGTAAATCAAACCTGCATTTCTCAGCCTCCCTCGCTCCTGTATGTGGGCATAAATGCCATAAAAAGTGGCCATAAGGGGCACCTGGGTGGCTCAGTGGTTAAGCTGCTGCCTTCGGCTCAGGTCATGATCTCAGGGTCCTGGGATCGAGTCCCGCATTGGGCTCTCTGCTCAGCAGGGAGCCTGCTTCCCTCTCTCTCTCTCTGCCTGCCTCTCCGTCTACTTGTGATTTCTCTCTGTCAAATAAATAAATAAAATCTTAAAAAAAAAAAAGTGGCCATAAATTTAATGGGACATACTGTCAGGTGGTGGCTGCTGGAAACCTCCCTTGCAGAAGGCTACCTCACTTTTATCGCTTTACGTCCTTGTCCTCTCTCCTGTAGCTACTTGGAATGTAGCTGTAATGGGGGGCATCTAAGCCATGACAACAAGGACAACATGTCTGTGTGTAATATATACTGTGTGAGATTTAGCTTTCATTGTTGCTATTGTTTTACTCCCCCCTAGTCTAAGGACACGATCTTTTGGGCTTTCAGAAACATTTGCCTAGATGGCTTGATTATCTCATCATAATGTTACTTACTAGGTGAGCTTAATAAGTGTTGGCAACATTCATAGATAGCTTGAAGCTTCTCATCATTCATGCTGGGTACATTGCTCAGTCATGGAGACACAGTAGTGAACAAGACACAGACCTATGATTTATAAGGTTAACAAGGACCCAGGCTGGTAAGAGAGGGGTATGAATTTGTACAACCTTTTGGAAGGACAATTTGACACTGTCAACATTAACTATGTACATGCCGACTTCAAAATTACAGGAACCAAGACAGTATGGCATTACTGAAAGGACAGATGAAATCCAGAAATAGACTTGTACATTTATCACTGTAGCTTAAAAAAGACCACACACACACACACACACACACACACACATATACGTACATATATATCTTTGATACACTTGTATGGACAACATACTTCTCAGTACAAAGTATCAAGTGGAAAGAAAAGTCTCTTCAACAGATGGTGTCACAGCAAAATTTGAGATGGATCAAGATGTGAGCTAAAACTATAAATCTCCTAGAAGAAATTATAAGAATATCTTATACCACTTTGAGATAAGTAAATATTTCTTAGCACAAAAAGGCACAGATCATAAAAAGAAAAAATTGATACATTGAACCACATCAAAATTAAGAACTTCTGCTTTTAAAAGAACACCATTAAGAAATGAAAAGACAAGCCACAGGGAGAAGACATTCTCAGAACATAAATCTCATAAAGGACTTGTATCAAGAATATACAAAGAACTTCAAAATGTCAGCAACAAGACAAACAACCCAATTAAAAAACAGAGGAAAGCCTTGAACAGACGCTTCACAAAAGGAGATACACAAATGGCCAATGAGCACATGAGAAATGCTCAACATCATTGGTACTTGAAAGGAATGCAAATGAAAACTACTAAAATAGGGGCGCCTGGGTGGCTCAGTGGGTTGAGTCTCTGCCTTCGGCTCCGGTTGTGATCTCAGGGCCCTGAGATGGAGCCCCACGTTCAGCTCTCTGCTCAGCAGGGAGCCTGCTTCCCTTCCTCTCTCTCTGCCTGCCTCTCTGCCTGCTTGTGATCTCTGTCAAATAAATAAATAAATAAAAATCTTCAAAAAAAAAAAAAACTACTTAAATACCATTCGAGTGACTAAAATGAAGATTATTGACACTACAAAAATGTTGAGGAAGAGGAACACCCACAATCTTGATCATGGGAATGAAAAATATTCCCATCACTTTGGAAAACCAATAGCTTCCTCCAGAGTTAAATGCATCTACTTTATGACCCAGCAATTCCACTCCTAGCTAGGAAGTTACCTAAGAGAAACGAAAGCACTTGTCCATGAAAGCCTTGTGTAAGAAGGCTTCGTTTGGGATTCCCCTCCCTGCACTGTGACCTAAAACCTCTTGGTAGGCAGAAAGCTGGGGCACCCTATAGCCCACTTCATTTGTTTCCCATCTCTCAGGAAACACTATCTTGTGCTACCTATTGTTTAATGTCTGCAAACTATTATTTGATGTGGGTTTTTTTTCCCCCAGCTCTTTAGGTTGTTTAAGGTAGTTGGGTAAATCCACTCTGTTATCCATCATGGCCTGGAACAAAGTTCTATTTCATGTCTTCATAGGGCCATGGGTTACACTGGTATACTCATGTGTCTAAAACATACTGAACTGTCCACTTACGACTTGTGTGTATTTCACTGTATGTAAATTATAACTCAGTAGACTTAATGGGGGTAGGGGGAATATGTATGTCCCTTGATCTAAAAATTCTACCTTCAGGAATTTATTCCAGAGCATTTTCTCACAAGTGAAAGATATATGTATAGGGATGTTCTATGCAGCATTGTTGGCCATAGAAAAGGGGGTGGGAAGACCCAAGTATCCATTAATAAGGAACTGGTGTGTCTCTTCAAAGGAATATAGGAATAAAGGAATATAGGAATACCATGTAACTGTTCATCCAGATGAGTATATCTACATCTACTGACATGAGAAGTCATTCAGGATACACTATTAACCGGAAGTACCAGTTGCAATTGCCTTACATAGTATGGTGATGGACAGTATTATCTGATCAGACTCACCTTGTCTATACTCTTCCCTGGGAATACTCTTCCCTCCCCCAAGTAAGGGAGCTGCCTTACTCTTTAAGTCTGTAAACCTCTGATCTTGGATGGGTCAGGAAGTCCGTTCTGTAACATGAAACAGAGTCTAATTCTCCAAAAACTGTAACGATTAAAACAAAACCATGGAACTCAAGCCCCAAAGACAACATGAATCTTGTTTCATGGAGGAAGAGTGGTCTGGTTAGAACCAATATTCAGGGCGCCTGGGTGGCTCAGTGGGTTAAGCCGCTGCCTTCGGCTCAGGTCATGGTCTCAGGGTCCTGGGATCGAGTCCCACATGGGGCTCTCTGCTCAGCAGGAAGCCTGCTTCCCTCTCTCTCTCTGTCTGCCTGCCTCTGTGTCTACTTGTAATCTCTCTCTGTCAAATAAATAAATAAAATCTTTAAAAAAAAAAAAAAAAAAGAACCGATGTTTTTTTTTTGTTTTTTTTAAAGATTTTATTTTATTTATTTGAGAGAGAGAGACAGTGAGAGAGAGCATGAGCGAGGAGAAGGTCAGAGAGCGAAGCAGACTCCCCATGGAGCTGGGAGCCTGATGTGGGACTCGATCCCGGGACTCCGGGATCACGCCCTGAGCCGGAGGCAGTCATCCAACCAACTGCGCCACCCAGGCGTCCCAAGAACCGATGTTCACAGAGAATCTGAGATGAGAGTCCATGGCCCAAAGACTCATCTCTAACTCTGCACTCCTGATTTCTTGTATTTTGAGGGCCAGTAAATCCTCCCATTTGCCCACATTAGCCTGGAATTCAGTTTTTATTGCTTGCAGGCAAACCACATCTTCGTATATACACAGGGGAGAAAGGAGTTACCTAGATCTGGATTGTAGTTGCTTAAACTACTCAGCTTGTTTTTTTAGCAAAGAGAACCGGCAGGAGGAAAGGGTATGGCCACAGCTGTCCACAGCTGTAGCCAGTTTTGTCAGAGCAGGAACTGAAGCCAGGGCTTCAGCTATTTAAAGGTAGATCATGTGGAATTTTAAAATTACTATTATTGAAGTATAGCTGATGTGCCACATTGTATCAGTTTCAGGTGTACAACAGTGAGTTGACAATTCTGTTCATTACTCAATGCTCACCCCAATCAGTGTACTTACCATTTACCATCTGTAACACATAAAGTTATTACAATATTATTGACTATATTCCCAGTGTTGTACTTTCCATCCTTGTGATTTACTTATTTTATAACTGGAAGTTTGTTCTTTTTAATCCCTTCTATTTCATTTATTCCCTTATCCTCTCCCCTCTGGCAACACCAGTTTGTTCTCCATATTTATGAGTCTGTTTCTGAGATTCCACATATAAGTGAAATTTCATGGTATTTGTCTTTCTCTGTCTGACTTATTTCACTCAGTACAATACCCTTTAGGTCCATCCATGTTGGTGAAAATGGCAGGACCTCATTCTTTACCATGGCTGACGAATATTCCATTGTATAGAACTCACATCTTCTTTATCCATTCGTCTATGGATGGATGCTTAGTTTGCTTCCATGTCTTGGCTATTGTAAATAATGCCGCAGTAAATATAGGGGTGCAAATATCTTTTCAAATTAGTGTTCTGTTTTCAATGGAGAAACACCCACAAGTGGAATTACTGGATTTTGAGCAGGGAGCAGGAACCTGAGGGGGAACCTTGAGATAGCACTGTACCTCCACCATGACTGTTACAGAAATCAGTCTCTCTCACTTTCTCTCTCGGTCTCTGTCTCTCAGTCTCTCTCTCTTTTTTATTTATTTTTATTTATTTTTAAGATTTTATTTATTTATTTGAGAGGAGAAAGAAAGAGCATGAGCGAGGAGAAGGTCAGAGAGAGAAGCAGACGCCCCATGGAGCTGGGAGCCCGATGCGGGACTCGATCCCCGGACTCCGGGATCACGACCTGAGCCGAAGGCAGTCGTCCAACCAACTGAGCCACCCAGGCGTCCCTCTCTCTCTTTTTTAAAAGATTTTATTTATTTATTTATTTATTTATTTATTTATTTGAGAGAGATGAGAAGGGAGAAGGTCGGAGGGAGAAGCAGACTCCCGGCAGGGCTGGGAGCCCGATGCGGGACTCCATCCTCCAACTCCTCCATCAAAACCCAAACCAAAGGGGGCGCCTGGGTGGCTCAGTGGATTAGGCCTCTGCCTTCGGCTCAGGTCATGATCCCAGTGTCCTGGGATCGAGCCCCGCATCGGGCTCTCTTCTCAGCGGGGAGCCTGCTTCCCCCTCTCTCTCTGCCTGCCTCTCCGCCTACTTGTGACCTCTCTCTCTGTGTCAAATAAATAAATAAAATCTTAAAAAAAAAAAAAAAAACCAAAGGCAGTGGCCTAACCAACTGAGCCACCCAGGCACCCAGTCTCTGCGTCTCTCTTAAAGACAAGGGATTTCCCCCCATAATGTTGTTCTGTCCGAGGAATTCTGAAGAATTGTTAAATTGGTAAAAAGTTGCAAGCTCTTATTTGTCCTCAGGGTATTGTGTATCTGTCAGACTTCGTATTTAATTGCTTAATGTAATCAGTGTGTTCCTGGGCAGGGGGAAAGGAATGTATAAATCAAAGAATTTTTCAATTTTTAAAATTGCTGCTTTTAAATAATAGATGTTATGTTTATCATAAAAATTAGAAGACATAGATTAGAAAAAAGAAGAGAAAATCACTCGTGAAAATATGAATATAATCTGGGTAGTTCAGTATGCAAAGAGTTTGGTGTTCATTTTGATAGGCATGATAATGGTATTGTAAACGCTTAAGAAATGTCCATTTTATATTTTTAAATTTATTTTATTTTTTTAAGGATTTTATTTATTTGAAAGAGAGTTGGGGGAGAGGCAGAGGGAGAGGGATAAGCAGACTTTGGGCTGAGTAGGGAGCCTGATGCAGGTTCAACTTGGGGCTCGATTGTAGGACCTGAGCCAAGGTCAGATGCTGAACCAACTGAGCCACCCAGGCACCCCAAAATGTCCTTTTTAAAGATGCATTTTGAAGTATGTAGGGATAAAATCCAAAGATATCTGATACTTGCTTTAAAATACTTTAGGAGGGCGCCTGGGTGGCTCAGTGGGTTAAGCCGCTGCCTTCGGCTCAGGTCATGATCTCAGGGTCCTGGGATCGAGTCCCGCATCGGGCTCTCTGCTCAGCAGGGGGCCTGCTTCCCTTCCCCTCTCTCTGCCTGCCTCTCTGCCTACTGTGATCTCTCTGTCAAATAAATAAATAAAATCTTAAAAATAAAAAAAATAAAATACTTTAGGAGAGGGGTGCCTGGGTGGCTCAGTGGGTTAAGACGCTGCCTTCAGCTAAGGTCATGATCTCAGGGTCCTGGGATCAAGGCCCACATCCAGCTCTCTGCTCAGCAGGGAGCCTGCTTCCCCCTCTCTGTCTACCTGTGATCTCTCTCTGTCAAATAAATAAATAAAATCTTAAAAAAAAAATACTTCAGGAGAGAGTCAGTTTTTAAAAAAAGAATAGTTGAAGCAAGGTCAGCCAAATGTTGATAATGAATGACCTGGGACAATGGATGCAGAGCAGTTCATTATGTGATTCTATTTGGTTGTACTTTTTGTAATAAAAACATTTTTAAACATACGTAAATGTGAAACACAAAGAAACCCATCATTTTCAACTTTGTGTATCTTCTATCTGAACACTTATGCAGGCAGGTATTTTTAAAACAGTACCATACTGAAGGCATTTTCTATTACATAATTAACATCATGTCATAAAACATTCTTTAAAACATTGTGTTTTGGGGGCGCCTGGGTGGCTCAGTGGGTTAAAGCCTCTGCCTTCGGCTCAGGTCTTGATCCCAGGGTCCTGGGATCGAGCCCCACATCGGGTTCTCTGTTCAGCAGGGAACCTGCTTCCTCCTCTCTCTCTGCTGCCTCCCTGCCTACTTGTGATCTCTGTCAAATAAATAAATAAAATCTTTAAAAAAAAAAAAAAACATTGTGTTTTAACAACTACATATGATGCACTGAATGGATGTAACAAAACTTAATGGGGCATTTTCGTGTAATTTCCAGTTTCTCACAATCATGAATGATCTTTCAGGGAACATTCTTGTATTGAATCTTGTTGCACAGCCATCATTTCCCTAAGATAAAGGTCTCAACAGAGATTTCCAGCTGGAGAAAATGTTTAGCACCAGGGGGAGCTGGTCTCCTACAGGATCCCCACAGCCAGTTTTTTTTGTTTTTTGTTTTTTTTTCTTGTTTGTTTTGTCTGTTTTTTTTAAAGATTTTTATTTATTTATTTGACAGAGATCACAAGTAGGCGGAGAGGCAAGTCAGAGAGAGAGGAGGAAGCAGGCTCCCCGCTGAGCAGACAGTCAGATAAGGGGCTCCGATCCCAGGACCCTGGGACCATGGCCTGAGCCGAAGGCTTATGCTTAACCCACTGAGCCAACCAGGCAACCCTGTTTTTGTTTTTTTAAAGCAAACCCTCACCCTCAAACTAAGCAGCTGAGCCCATCTGCAACTTCCTATTTCAGCTTTGTGTGATGAAAGTGTGAAGGTGGGTGTGGGCTTTGCCTGGTTGGCTCAGCCGTTAACATCTGCCTTTGGCCCAGGTCATGATCCCACGGTCCTGGGATCAAGACCCGCATTGGGCTCCCTGCTCAGCTCCCCGCTTCTCCCTCTCCCGCTCCCCCTGCTTGTGTACCCTCTCTTGGTGTCTCTGTCATATAAATAAATAAAATCTTAAAAAATAAATATATATTAAAGCGGTGCCCGGGTGGCTCAGCCGATCAAGCTAAGCATTCAGCTCAGGTCACGATCCCATAGTCCTGGGATCCACACAAACGGTGGACTCTCCACTCAATAGGGAGTCTGCTTCTCCCTCTCCCTCTGCCTGCAGCTCCCCCTGCTTGTGCTCTCTCTCTCTGTCTCTGTCAAACAAATAAAATCATTAAAAAAAAAAAAAAAAGTGCCAAGGCATTTGAATGATGCCTGGTACCCAGTAACTCTTAACGGAGGCCCTGGACATATACCATTTATATAACTATATTAATCTGGAGATCCTGTGTATTGAGGGGGTGAGATGGGCGGTGGGTGGGGTGGACATGAATACCAGAATCTAGTGAGAGGTGAACTTGAACTTGAACTTGTTTCCTTCCTTATTACTTAATTGATTTTAGCCTATAGATGATTCTTTCCGGTACATTCCTGTACATTCTCATAAGCCTTGTGGTTATTTTGATATTTTTCCTGGTTTAGTACTAAGTACTACTGAGTACTCAGTTTAGTACTGGTCTAGTAGTACTCAGTACTGATCTAGTACTCAGTACTAGATCAGACTCGGTCAGGAGACTGAGAGACGCCTTGCTGGCTTAGTTGCTGGAGCATGCGACTCTTGATTTTGGGCTTGTGGGTTTGAGTCCCACATGGGATGTAGAGATTGTTTAAAAATAAAATCTTTAAAAAAAGGGGGGGGAACAGATGTTTAACAACTGACTTTGCTCAGAGATTGTTGAGATCCTAATTCAGAGTGCCTCGGGCCCAGTGCTGCCTACAAGTCCCATCCCTGATGGATACACAGTTCTCTGTCAGAAAAGGTGCTCTAAGGATGATGTCTTAATATCTCATCTGGTCAAAGATGATAGTGGAAAAGGACAAAATCACTAAGGCCAAGAGCAGAGACAACACCGACTCCCTATCCACCCCCAACAAATGTGGATAATTGATGTTTCTCAAACCCATAAGATAAAATGCTGTCACCTTCCATTCCTTTCTATATGGAAATGCTGACACTGGCATTGTCTGGGTCATGTAATTTAGGTGAGCATGGCCCCATCTCGGGCTCATCGTTGGGCATGGAACCCAGGCCCAGCATCCCTGCCCCCAGAGATGGGCTCAAGCATGGCGTATGACCCCATAGGACAATAAGTGCCCCACAAGGGACTTTTGCTGGCAGTGTGGAGAAGGAGCTGCTGCTTTGATGGGGTTGCTGACTTGGTTGTATAGCATCAGGTTGAAGGCCAAGGGCTTGGAGTTTGGACTTGAATGAGAATCTCGTCTTCATCACTTATTGGCTGTGTAATCTTTATGAAATTCCTTAATATCGCTGAGATTCGGTTTCCTTATCTATAAACTGGGGCAACAATAATTTCCACCTTCCAAGGTGGGTGTGGGGTTCGTATGACATAACCTATGAAAACACGGGCATGTACCAATCATTTCATGATGTTGGCTGGCTGTTATGACACCATCCACACCCTGGGATGTGGAGGCAGCAAGCTTCCATCCAGTTAAACCTGTTCCTCCACAGCACTATTGCTCTCTCACCAAATATGTATGTGTTTAGGTGTATCCTTTTATACTGTGTGTACACACACACACACACACACACACACACACACACATATATACGTACATTAACATATATATATGTCGATGAGCCATCACCAAATGGTGACAATACACCTGGGATTTTAGAGGAAACCAGTTTCAAATATTGGATCCTGCTGATGTAAAGCAAGAGGCAGCTTCTGGACACAGGAGCATGGTTCCCATCCATCTACGATACAAAAGGATCATTGCTGCTCTGGTCACGTGTTTTAGGCCCCGTCAGGAGATAGATTTGAGCTGGGCCACCTTTACATCGGGTAGGATGGTTGCAAAGTGACAGAAAACCCAACCCAAATCAGCTCTAATCACAAGAACTGAGAATGAGGAAGGTAGTGGTTTATTGGACCAGAAGTAGGCTAGCTTTTCCTGCATAGGGTCAGATAGTAAATATTTTAGGCTTTATAGACTACATAGTCTCTGTTGTGACTGCTCAACCCTGCTATTGTAGCAGAAAATCACCACATAAAATATGTAGAAGAATGAGTATGGCTACATTCCAGTAAAACTTTATTTATTCACAAAAACAGGTGGTGGGTTAGATATGACCCATCGGCTGTAGTTTGCTGACCGCCGGTTTTAGGGGAAAACCAGAGTATAAGTACCCAGAAGAGATAGAAAAAAAGTAGCCAAAGATATAGGAAATGCCCATTATAAGCCTTTAATGCTCCTGACATAGCCTTCATTTTCTGTCCTCTTCAAGCTAACACAGGAAAACGACATTGACCAGCTGGGCTAGCGATTAGTCTACATGGAAAGAACAAAGAGAGATTCTTTCTCTCTTGAGTCTACTATACCAGGAGTTCAAACTCAGGACCTGAAAGAAGGGTAAACTGCAAGCTGGGGAGCGTATGTGCTGAGGTTTTACTTCTTAATAAGCTGATTTCTTTCTTCCTTTTTAAGATTTTATTTATTTATTTGACAGACAGAGATCACAAGCAGGCAGAGAGGCAGGCACAGAGAGAGGAGGAAGCAGGCGCAATGCTGAGCAGAGAGCCCGATGCAGGGCTCGATCCCAGGACCCTGGGATCATGACCTGAGCCGGAGGCAGAGGCTTTAACCCACTGAGCCACCCAGGCGCCCCAATAAGCTGATTTCTTTTGCGCCAGTTCTAATTTCTTAGGCAGATCGCTGGAACCATGATTGTCCATGGATCAAGACTCTTGGACTTCCAGTGATAAGTTATTATGGACTCCTCCCCCTCCAGAGGGGTCTCGCTGTTTCTTATGCCTGGTGTGTCTTTGTTAATTGCAATCACAAAATGCTTTAGATGTAAGTATGTACTCGTCAGTGTTAGCAGGACTTAATCAGCCATTGTACACTCATGTTTTGAAATGTTTTGGTGAGATAAACATGTACACCCTTGGCAAAGGCATTCTAAGAATTTTATGTGGACCATTATTAAATAGTTTAAGGAATCTTGTGTTGAACAAGTGTAGTCATTAGTCCTCTGTGAGTAAATATGCGGAAGGACAAGGAAACTCGGTGGACAAACTCTTTGAGACCAAAGCTATTCTAATACTAAGGAGTCAGAAGGTTTCCAAAGATGATGTCAGAGCTGGTTGGTGGAGCACTGCTTCTCCATTCTTTAAGTCTTGGATCTTTCTCATGTCTGAAACATAAGCTGTGACAAGAGCCTAACCTATGGTTGAATCTCTTCTCTTCGAGAGCAAGAAAGGAAGCATCCAAAGCATAAATTCCTGTAATGAGGCCACTATAGTGGACATCTCTAAATTGTTGGGATACTCAAGGAGGATCCAACACTGTCTGTCTTTCTGGGTACCCAGCAACCAACCCTCAGGATCAAGCCACAGAGGACATAGAATTTAAAGAGCTTTAGCTACAAAACATCCTTAGACCAGGATGCCTGGGTGGCTCCGTCAGTTAACCATCTGCCTTCAGCTCAGCTCACAGTCTCAGAGTCCTAGGATCGAGCCCTGCATCAGGCACCCTGCTCAGCAGGGAGTCTGTTTCTTCCTCTCCTTCTGCTGTTCCCCTGCTTATGCTCTCTCATGCTCTCTGTCAAATAAATAATTTTTTAAAAAAAGTTTATAAAAGAAAGACATCCCTGGACCAGTGTCATGAGAAAAAGAATGGGATGAAGTGTCATCATATCTGTCATGCCACTGTGACCCATATTGACAGCGCTTGGTCACTGAGAGCGCTGGGGCAAGGTCTCAACTATGCCTTCAAAGAAATAGCTCAGCTCTCAATCTGCTTTTAGATGCCTAAGCAAGGCCAAAACCTTAGAGACTTGAGTCTACCTGTATTTTTTTTTTAAACATTTTATTTATTTATTTGACAGACAGCAATCACAAGTAGGCAGAGAGGCAGGCAGCGGGGGGCAGGAAGCAGGCTCCCTGCTGAGCAGAAAACCCCATGCGGGGCTCAATTCCAGGGCCCTGGGATCATGACCTGAGCCAAAGGCAGAGGCTTAACCCACTGAGCCACCCAGGCGCCCCTTGAGTCTAGCTTTAATCAGTTGTCCATGAGGGAAGCCCAATTCCCACTAGTATCAGGATTAGTACATAAGGCTTGATGGGCAGGTGTTTCCCTGGAACAGTACCTATACTGTCTCAGGAAGTGGCATTCCCAGGCATTCTTCTGACTGACCCTTGTGTCTCCTAAAGTTAAATATATGTTAAATATAGATCTTCACTTTATTTATTTATTTTTTTAAAAGATTTTATTTATTTGTCAGAGACAGAGGGAGAGAGAGCGAGCGAGCACAGGCAGACAGAGAGGCAGGCAGAGGCAGAGGGAGAAGCAGGCTCTCTGCCAAGCAAGGAGCCCGATGTGGGACTCGATCCCAGGACCCTGGGATCATGACCCGAGCCGAAGGCAGCTGCTTAACCAACTGAGCCACCCAGGCGTCCCCAGATCCCCACTTTAAATATAGATCCCTGTTTTATGGATTTTGGTTCTATAGGGAACTACATCATAGATTTCAGGACTGAAAATTATGCCTTAATAAAGTAAAAAAGTAAGTAATCATAACTTATTTGGCAAGGAAAATATTTCAGCATGAGATCTTTGGTACTGAAGAAGCTGAGAAATTCATTTTGGCTCTATCCTCTAATTCTAACAGGGATCTATTATTTTTTTAGAGTCCTTTTTCAGATTTAGGTCATTATTTCATATCTTCCAGATTTTAGATTAGGTTCGAAGGTCAAGAGGCACTCCTTTCATTCAATAAATATTTATTTAGGTTCTAGTATGTGCCAGTGTTTTATGCATTAGAAGCGTAACTTTGTAATCTGTGCTTTGTGTACAAATGCACAAAGACATTTATGAAGTTATTATCCATATGATTGTTTGTAATAAGAAATAACTGGAGGCAGCCTAAGTATCTATTGTGAAAATTAATGAAGGGAAAACCTCATTCAGGATGGAATCTGGGAAGGATGCCTAGCTGGCCCGGTCGAGAGAGCGAGCAACTCTTGATCTCGCAGTTATGAGCTCAAGCCCTGCATTGGGAATGGAGATTACTTATAAATAAATAAACTTGGGGCGCCTGGGTGGTTCAGTTGTTAAGCGTCTGCCTTCGGCTCAGGTCATGAACCCAGGGTCCAGGGACCGAACTCCACATCGGGCTGCCTGCTCGGTGGGAAGCCTGCTTCTCCTTCTCCCACTCCCCCTGCTTCTGTTCTCTCTCTCACTGTGTCTCTCTCTGTCAAATAAATAAATAGAATCTTTACTAAATAGATAGATAGATAGACAGAATTAAAAAAAAAAAAAAAGAATGGAGTTGGGAAAACTTGAAGGGGGAGCTCTCACAAACTTCTGTTAGAGTTTACTTTACATTCCTGAGCAAGAAGTTCACCTTACTTCCTCAGCAAGAGGGTGGAAAATTATCTCCTTGCCCATCAACACCCCAGCTAGTGAGAAACTGTCACAATTCAGCCAATGAGAAATCATCACCACCCTGAACTCTTGCTTTCCTCCAATAGACTTTTTATTTTATTTTATTTTATTCATTTATTTGACAGAGATAGATAGATCACAAGCAGGCAGAGAGGCAGACAGAGAGAGGAGGAAGCACGCTCCCCGCCAAGCAGAGAGCCTGATGCAGGGCTCCATCCCAGGACCTGAGATCATGATCTGAGCTGAAGGCAGAAGCTATAACCCACTGAGCCACCCAGGCGCCCCTCCTCCAATAGACTTTCTTTGAAAGCAACCCCTCTTAGCATCTTCATTTTCCCCTATAAAGTAATATTTCTCTCTCCTTTATTGTCCAGACTTGCCTATGGTTTGCCATTGTTTGTATGTCACGAATTAAGTCTTCTGCTATTTCCCAAATGAACTTGATTTGTTGGTAAAATAGCTGGCTATTTGATTTTTAAGGTCATCATTACCAATAGAAGATTAGATTATGGTCCATCCACACTTGATCTTAGCCAAAAGGCCAAGAAGCGATAGATCCAAACATCGGGACTGTGAGGTCATTGAAAAGATGACATAGATCATTGTGTGTCAGTATGCAAATATGGCAAATGAATAAAAAGACCTAAGAAAAGTTGTTAAATAAACTGTATCCCATTTTCACATACATAGTCATGAGAAAATGGTAAAAGTACGTCTGGGAAGAGGACTAAAGATGGGAGGTTTGCTTCTATATACATTAAACAAATCTTAAAGAATGAAGACCAATCTGTTTGCATGAATAGTCTCATTAGTATGGGATTTGAGAAGGGGATTAGTCATTTTTCAAATCTCATTTTTTAAAAAGATTTTTATTTTATTATTTGACACAGAGAGAGATATCACAAGTAGATAGAGAGGCAGGCAGGCTCCCTGCCAAGTAGAGAGCCCAGGACCGTGAGACCATGGTCTCACGTGAGCCGAAGGCAGAAGTTTAACCCTCTGAGCCACTCAGGTGCCCCTCAAATCTCATTTTTTTTTAAAGATTTTATTTATTTGACAGAGAGAAATCACAAGTAGGCAGAGAGGCAGGCAGAGAGAGAGAGGGGAGGAAGCAGGCTCCCCGCGGAGCAGAGAGCCCGATGCGGGGCTCGATCCCAGGACCCTGGGATCATGACCTGAGCCGAAGGCAGAGGCTTTAACCCACTGAGCCAACCAGGAGCCCCAAATCTCATTTTTTAATGATCATGTGCTGCCTAACAGAAAATAATTTGTAGATCACAAGAGGGGATTAGCTGTTTACACACAGATGGGTAAAATACATCACTAATGAAAGTCCTCAACTTACTACTGTTAAAGAGCTTCTTCAGGTTCTTCTCTTTAGCCTGACTTACAGTGGTACTGGCAATTGGTTCACTTTGACCAGAGATTTAACTGAACTTTCAGAAATTAAAAACAAATGGCAATTATACTAACATTCTCTAGAAGTCTGCACCAGACTATGTGGGCTTCAGAGTTCTGGCAAATCCCTTTCAACTGGGGAAGAATTAATCACAAGACTTTTGGAGTAATTATTAGATTACATGTATTTCTTTGTAATCAAACTCTAGCTATTGATACTAATATAAAATGTGTTTACTTGAAACCGAAAGAACGTAAGACTTGCAAAGTAGCAAGCCAAAAAAGGAAGTCTGGGTTTATGGATCTAACTTACTCTGTGTGGCATTAAGTAAATGGGTTGGCAAGGAGAGACAAGAAAGTGAGTCAGTATAATTAGTACTTCCAGCAAAATACATGAGACCTAATTGATACAATTGTTAACAGTAACTTCGTGTGGGCTTCCCAAGTAAAGTATCAGTTACCAGGTAGGATCCACAATGTCCTCCCTACTCCCCAGAACCAGATGATTATTGTATGCAAAAAACCAGTACCAAAATAAACACTGAAGGTTCCATCCCCAGTGTTACACATTTTAGTTAAAATTCCAAAAGCACAAGTAACAAAAGAAAAAAATAGATAAATTGGACTTAAAATTAAGAATCTTTGTGCTTCAAAGGATACTATCAAGAAAGTGAAGACAAGGGGCACCTGGGTGCTCACTGGGTTAAGCCTCTGCCTTCAGCTCAGATCATGATCTCAGGGTCTTAGGAAAAGTCCTGCATCAGGCTCTCTGCTCACTGGGGAGACTGCTTCCCCCTCTCTCTGCCTGCTGCTCTGCCTATTTTGACTTCTTTCTGTGAAATAAATAAAATCTTCAAAAAAAAAAAGAAGTGAGGACAATCCACAAAATGGCAAAAATATTTTGCAAATCAAAAATCTTGATAAAAGATAAATTGTAGGGGTGCCTGGGTGGCTCAGTTGGTTAAGTGCCTGCCTTTGGCTCAGGTCATTTCAGGGATTGAGCCCCGTGTTGGATTCCCTGCTCAACGGGAAGCCGCCTTCTCCCTCTCATTCTACCACTCTCCTCCGCTTGTTTTCTCTCTCAAATAAATAAATAAGATCTTAAAAAAAAAAATTTAAAAAGATAAACTGTGGTATACCCGAAAAATAGAATCTTACTCGGCAATGACAAGAAATGAGTTATCAAGCCACAAAAAGATATAGATGAATCTTAAATGCACATTGTTAAGTGAAAGCCAGTCTGAAAAGGCTACATGATAACTATATCACTCTAATTATATGAAATTCTGGAAGAGTGAGAAACAGAAGAGGTCACCATGGGTTCAGGAAGGGTGAGGGGGGGTTGAACTGGTGACGCACAGGGCTTTTTTAGGGTGGTGAAACGATTCCATAGGACACTGTAATAGTAGATACATGACACTACGCATCTGTCAAAACAGTGAACTTTATAGCAGTGACCCTCAATGTATGCAGATTTGAAAACATCATATAGAGGTGGTAGGGGGTGGTTCCTAGGATGACATGCAGAATATGCAACACAATCTAACTATATTACAACATATTAACAATCTCCCTGAAGGGGGTGAGGTTACTAACCTAAGTCACTTCGGAAATGAAATCTGTAAAATTGAAAGAAACTATTCTTGGCCCTGTACACTAGTTCATAACTTGTTTCCCAGGTGGGCATGGGTTTACAGTTCTGCTATCACCATCCACGTATCATCGTGGAATTCAACAACTAAGCAAATGGTAGTAGGTCAATGGTGGGAGCAAGCTTTCTAAAATGTTTCACTAAAATAACACCAGACTGATTCATGCAAATCGGCCAGTTAGAAACAAGTTCTATGCATGTGCCTTGAGAGTTTTAATGTTCTGTAGTGTTTCACTGAGATAATACTGTGAAACTGTGATAGAATAAGAAATACACATTTGGTCTTTATTCCTGGTTCCCAGCACAGAGCTCTTAAAACCCTTCAATTTCCTGATAGGGGTGGGAAAAGTGTCTTTTTTATACATAACAAGATCTTTTCACCCATACCTGACTTTATGCTAATGAGATGAGTCTTGAAGGATGGAAGCTGGTTACCAGAGGAACCAACTGTGTGATTAGAAGATTGGAACTTTCAGCCTCACCCTCCATACCTCCAGCAGGTGAGAAAGGCTGAGGTGAAGTTCAATCACAAACGGTCAAGAACACAAACAGTTCTAAGACCATTCTTCCACCACTGGTTAAGACTGGAGTGGCAGGGGGCGCCTGGGTGGCTCAGTGGGTTAAAGCCTCTGCCTTTGGCTCAGGTTATGATCTCGGAGTCCTGGAATTGAACCCCGCATTGGGCTCTTTGCTCAGTGGGGAGCCTGCTTCCCTTCCTCTCTCTCTCTCTGCCTACTTGTGATCACTGTCAAATTAAAAAAGAAAAAAAAAGACTGGAGTGGCAGGTATTGGGGATAATATTCATTTAGCCCTCTGAGCTTTCTGGGCATAGTTGGCGACTTTGCCAGCTCCAGCTGCCTTCTTGTCCACTGCTTTGATGACACCATTTAATGGTAAGACTGGTTAATAATGCATTGTAAAACCAGGAAAATGTTTTGTGAACCATTTTTTGTGTGGGCACATATGTGGCAGTTTTAGGTTATTTCAAGTTTTTTAAAAGCAGTACTTTTTAATGGAAACAACTTGGCCAAAATCTGTCACTGAATTTTGAGACCCTACATTAAAACAAAAGGTTAATGGGACAAACAAAAACAAAAATCCCATAAATGGGGGCGCCTGGGTGGCTCAGTGGGTTAAGCCGCTGCCTTCGGCTCAGGTCATGATCTCGGGGTCCTGGGATCGAGTCCCGCACCGGGCTCTCTGCTCAGCAGGGAGCCTGCTTCCTCCTCCTTCTCTCTCTACCTGCCTCTCTGCCTACTTGTAATCTCTGTCAAATAAATAAATAAAATCTTAAAAAAAAAAAATCCCATAAATGGCTGATAAATTTAATCAGCTGTGCCTATGAATGAAACCTCCACAGAAACCTTGAAGGACGGAGGCCAGAAAGCTTCAGATCCGCGAACACATCAAGGTGCTGGGAGAAGGATGTGCTCAGAGGCACGGCAACTCCACATCCCTTGCCTTGGGCATCTCCTCCCTTTGGGTGTTCCTGTGTTGTATCCTTTATGATAAACTGGCAATCTCAGAAGTAGTGTTTTCCTGAGTTCTATAAGCCATTCTAGCAACCCGAAGACGGGGTTGTGGGTACCGCTGATGAGCAGTTGGTCAGAAGTGTAGGCAACAACCTGGGACTTGTGACTGACACCTTCAGTCGGGCAGTCTAGTGGGACTGAGTTCTTAACCTGCGGGGTCTGCCCTAACTCCAGGTAGTGTCAGAAGCATTATGAGCAGAGGAAACAGGTTTTTCAACATTATACTGATTCATTCCTGCAACTAGTGCTGTGAGAAATTTTACACATATAATCAAGGGACATTTTGCAAAATAGCTGACCAGTATTCCTCAAAACCCTGTAGGTCTTCAAAAACAAAGCGAGTCTGAGGACTGTCACAGCAGAAGAGCCTTTGCAGATATGACAAATATAATGGGATACCCTGGAAGAGAGAAAGATAAAAACTAGGAAAATCTGAATAAAGTATGGGGTGGCGAAGGATTTGAATACATTTCTCCTAAGATATGCAAATAGTAAGCACATGAAAAGATGGCTAATATCATGAGACACTGGGCAAATGAAAATAAAAACCGCTCCATTACCCACTAGGATGACAGGTACTAACAAACGTTGGCAGTTAAAGTGGAAAAATTGAAATCTCATACATTGCCGGTAGGACTTAAAATGGTACAGACTTTCTGAAAAAGTTTGGCAGTTTTTCAAAACATTAAACACTTACCATGTGACCCAACAATTCCACACCTGAACAGATCTTAAAGAATTGTAAATACGTCCACACAAAAATTTATACATGAATATTCATAGTAGCATTATTCCAATGGAAAAAGCCCCAAATGCCCATCAACTGATGGATGGGTCAACAAACGCATGGTATTGCTAGCCACACAACAGATTACTACAAAGTACTGATCCATACTATGACAGGGATAAACCTTGGAAACATACTAAATAAATAGCTTACAAAAGGCCACATGTTGTTAGGAGCCCATTTTATACAAAATGAAACTAGCTTAGTGATTGTACTAGGAGCTGGGGAACAAAATGAGTAAATGCTAATGGATTTGGGTTTTTTCTTCTGGGGTGATGAAAATGTTCTGGAATTAGTGGCGATGGCTGCAAACTCTGTAAATATACTGGAAACCACTGAGTTGTACACCATTTTTAAAAAAAGATTTAACGGCACAGGAGTTATTTCAATGAAGTTGTTAAAAAGACTCTCTGTAATGTCAATACCATACATGCTTATTCTGTATACAGGTGCTTGACAAAGCAGAGCACGGCCGAGTGCATAACAGATTTTAACAAGGTTGGATTCTCCTTCCATATGGTTTTCACTATGGCCAAAAAAACCTGGGTAGAAGAATTAAAAAAGACTACACTGAACAACTCTGTTTTATAAACCTTTATTGGAAAGGCTACAAACTTTATATTGCCACTGCATTTCTTACCCTTAAAGTGATTGTGGGGAAGTAACCTTGGATACAAAACTACTATGCTGTTGAATCTTGCCCAGGCTGGTTGTAAAATATTTTTTGTACAATGGAGGTAGAGAGGATAGGGCAATAATTTAAACCTCACAGGCCTTGATTAATGCCAGGACCCTTCCCACCCCCACCACATGCCCCCCATTCAGGTTATGGTAGACCTAGAAATAAACTACAAGTATTGTGTTGAGGCTCAGGGATGGCATAATACATTTTAAAATTTTAGTTTTCACTTTTCCCTCTTTGTTCTTTTACAAATGTAAAATGTACAACTAATGTTTCTTCTCCCTAAAATTAAAGTGTGTTCTAAAAATATCTACTCTGGGAATGAAAAGAAGGTAATAGAAGATGGAAAGAGCAACACAACATCCTCTTCATAGCAGTTTTACCTGATTTTTCTCATACCAGCCTAAGAGTCTTACTTTTCTATAAAACATTAGTAATCAATGCTTCCCCCAATCTCAAATATTCAACTTAATGGAGACAGAGAATCTTTAACTTAACATTTAATGAAAACAGCATTTTAACAGGTTCTATGCAGACATGGTTCTCATATTGATTTGCTGTTACCTTATTTTTAAAAGGGTGGTGGTGGGGAGATACAGAGGCTAGGTTAACCTGGCCCCAATGCTCAGGATCGTAACTTATGAGTTACATAACTCAGATGTCCTTGACTGTACAAAGCATCAATTGAAGCCAATAAAGCCTGTTTCTACCAACATACCAAACTTTCTTTTTGCCTTTTAATACTATAAAATGGGCACATACCTGAGGCATAAGCTTCAGGCCAATGGGTTTTTAAGGGCTGCTTAAGAACCAGAATGAAGGATACATTCTCCAGTTTAAGGATACATTTTACAGTTCCAAGCATGTTCTCCTTCTAAAAATGTGACACAAAGAATAATTTATACCAACTGCTTTTTATTATCGAGTTTCAGAAACCTTTCACAAGATGGTAAAAAAAAAAGTGGAGGGGACTTTACAACCACAGCTAATGTTATTTTTTTCCATTGTTCCCAGTCAGCTCCAAACCCATTGTGTGCAAAGCCCATTTTTCCATGCATCTAAATGATAGATACAGGCTATGAAATTCTTTATTCTATTTGTAGCAGCTTACGCAGGTGCAGCCAAACACAAAGCTTCAGGACAAATTGTACACAAACTTTACAATGTGGGATTTGGATTTAAAATATGAAACATAAAATCTACACAAAACTGATAAAAATCAAGCACGGATACCAGGACTGAAACTTATAACCCATGTGTGAAAGGGAGTCTTATTTCCTTTCAAGTGCTTTATTCTGCTACAGAACAGTCAAAATGAAGATGTAAAGCTTTGTGGTTAGTTTAAATTATACACTCTGTAGATACTATACCAATTTTAAAAGTTACACATAGACCAACAGATGTCCATCAGTTCATCTGGACTGACCAGACACTCCAGCTGGATCGCTGAAAGCAAACCGGGCAAATGTGGAAAGAAAATCCACCTGTGCAATTTGTTTGCAGAGTTTACTGATGGGCACATTGCACTCCTGGTCCATGATGGCTGCTGCTTTCTTCATCAGAGCTATCATTATAGGCTTCACGCCTCTGACCACCTCCCGAGCCCCGAGTGCTATCAAATTCTTGAAGCTCTACCTCCTCTGTGTCTCCAATTATGTTTGGAACTTCTGGTCTAGATGGCAGAAGATCTTCTAGTTCCTTCACGAAAATTAAAACGAAACAAAAATGTTAAGTTTGTGAGCTATCTCTTGGCCTTCTCTCTGGATACAATCCAAAATATATGCTTCTTTGAGAGTTAAATAAATCTAGTGTACTTTAAAGCCAGAGATGACCAACTGATGACCCACAGGTCAAACCTGCAGACATCTTTTGTACATCCAAATATTGCTTAAGACACAAAAAAACAGAATTAGTTGCCAACAATTAAACACTGGAAAATTCTACCTAAGACACGCCTTCCTGCATGGAATAACTAATGCTAACCTGGGAGGCTGCCTCTTCAGGTAAGGGATCTGGTGTTTGGGTTGTCTCAATCCTCCCACAAACTTACATCCAGTCTGCTTTAATTCTTTACTATTCCCTGCTTGGCACCATCAACCCTTTTTTTTTTTTTTTTTTTTTTTTTTTTGAGAGAAAGAGAGAGAATCTTAAGCAGGTTCCATATGCAGCGAGAATCCTGACATGGGGCTTGATCTCACAATCCAGAGATCATGACCTGGGCTGAAACAGAGCTGGATGCTTAACTGAGCCACACAGGTGCCCCAAGCCTTGCCTTTAATAATCACCAGGTCAGCCCAATGATCACTCAATGTTAAAATAGCAAAATTTTACAAATTACATGTTCTAATCTTAGCACCAAAAACAAATCAAAGGTGACAAAGGACCACCTCATTATTAAACTTTTAAGTAATTTCTCGCTTATATATAGAGAGAATACTTACAGAAAGCTTGTCTGGGTTGATCCAGTTGTTTTCAGGAAACTGCACATCAAACTTTATGTAAAGATCACCTTTTTCAAAGGGATTACGATACTGTGGCATTCCTTCCCCTCGAACTACACGGACACAACCTATTATATGAGTAAATAAAAAGAAAACTATTAGAATTTTACCCAAGAAGAAAGCTGCTCAATATTTTTTTGAAAGTCACCTACTATAAAAATTTACTAACTGCAAAAACAAAACAAAACAAACAAACAAAAAAACCCCTCCACATGGAATCCTGGATCAGACAAAAATCAAGACTTACCTGGTTCAATTACTTTTCCAGGGGGGTATTTCACCACAATCTGACGTCCATCAAGGTGCTTAAATGTGAACTGAAATCCACACAGAGCTTCAACAAGTCCTATTTTATATGTCATGTGCAAATCATTCCCATCTCTCTGGAACACCTATAAATAAAGCAAACAAAACACATTAAAAAAAAAATTATGGAGCCATACCCTGTTGTGCTGTATTCCTTGAAACGATTTCAAAACCTTCATTCTACCATTCACTGTAAAAGCCAAACTGTCATCATCCCTAATTCTATAAATTTATATAAGGAAACTGAGCTATTCTCATGTAATATGCTAGGAACACCTATCAGAAAAGCACTGGAGTGACACCTGGGTGGCTCAGTCGGTTAAGCATCTGCCTTTGGCTTGAGTCCTGATCCCAGGGTTCTGGGATCGAACCCCAAGCTGGGCTCCCTGCTTGGTGAAGAGCCCGTTTCTTCTCCTCTGCCCATACCTTCCCTCACCCTCCACTGGGCTCCTGCCTCAAGTAAATAAATAAAAATCTTAAAAAAAAAAAAAAAAAAAAAAAAAAAAAAGAAAGAAAGAAAAGAAAAGCACTGAAATTGGGAAAACTGGCTGATAAAGCATAGCTGAGGCTCCAAAAACCACAACCAGGGATATTCTGCAATTGTGGCTTATTTTCTGGCCCTGCCTCTGAGCAAAAGGTGTAGACAGTCCAGGGGGATTCTGTAGAACAGATTCACCAGACATGATCGTAACAGGGGAAGGTGAGAGCCTATGTTCAACATAAAAAGCTTAACCAGTAATGCTTGGCCACTAAGTGGACTCAATATCATGCTTTACACATGTTTAATTTTACATTTAAACTCTGTAAATGTGAAAAATTTGCTTAGATGAACTTGAATCAAACAGCAGTGCTAACACTGACTAATTACACTATTAGCCTATGGCCTAAGTAATGCAAAGATAATTTAATAAAAATAAAGTATGTTTCTGAACTTTCAGTGTGTAGCAAAAATACATCCAATTGCACAAATACCTAACATAACTTTTGCTTATTAGAATTTACAACTATCTGTACTTAGCTCTTGAAATTTAAGATGAAGCAAAATTGCAAGGGAAGGTCTCACCTAGATTTTTTTCAACATGAAACAGTCTCTCCTCCAAAAAATAAAGCAGATGAACACAAAGAAAGGGAAGGAAAAATAAGACAAAAATAGAGAGGGAGGCAAACCACAAGAGACTCAGCAACAGAAACAAACTGAGGATTCCTGAACGGGAGATGGAATAATTGGGTGATGGGCATTAAGGAGGGCACTTCATGTTATATGCAACTGATGAATCACTGAATTCTACCCTTGAAACTAATAATACAGTATATGCTAACTAAATTCAAATTAAATAAATTTTTAAAAAAGATTTTATTTATTTGACAGAGAAAGAACAGTGAGAGAGAGAACTCAAGCAGCGGGAGAGGGAAGGGGAGAAGCAGACTCTCTGCCGAGCAGGGAGCCCAATGTGGGGCTCAATCCCAGGACCCTGATGAGCCAAAAGCAGATGCTAAACTGAGCTACCCAAGTGCCCCAAACAGGATGTTTTAATGTTTTTTAAAACTGCAAAATGCTAGTGTTTCTGAACATCTTGTAACATTATTGTTCCAAGGGCGCCTGGGTGGCTCAGTGGGTTAAGCTTCTGCCTTCGGCTCAGGTCATGATCTCAGGGTCCTGGGATGGAGTCCTGCATCGGGCTCTTTGCTCAGCAGGGAGCCTGCTTCCCCCTCTCTCTCTGCCTGCCTCTCTGCCTACTTGTGATCTCTGTCAAATAAATAAATAAAATCTTAAAAAAAAAAACCACATTATTATTCCAAGAACCATCTATAACCAAATACCCTTCGGTTAAAGCTACATCAGAAGTAGGGAACAAGGGCGCCTGGGTGGCTCAGAGGATTAAGCCTCTGCCATCGGCTCAGGTCATGATCTCACAGTCCTGGGATCGAGTCCCACATCGGGCTCTCTGCTCAGCAGGGAGCCTGCTTCCTCCTCTCTCTCTCTCTGCCTGCCTCTCTACCTGCTTGTGATCTCTGTCTGTCAAATAAATAAATAAAATCTTTAAAAAAAAGAAAAAAAAGAAGTAGGGAACAAGAGGCACCATGTTCTTAGAAGGGAGCTCAACTTAAAATGATTCCAACAGAAGATGATATCAGGGTTGTTTCGGTGGGCAGGGAACTCTGGTGGAGGGGTGAGTAGGCTAGAAAATTTGATGCTAAAATCTGAACAGAGAACAAATAGGAATTCGGGGAATTTTTGAAAAACCAGGTTAATGAGGAAGAACTACCAAGAACCAAACAGTAAAAGACTTAAAGCGATGATAATTTCTGAAAAACAAAGTATAAAGAAGGGACTAACATCACGATACTGTGGTTCCTTGCTGTGCAAATGCACAACTGTAGCCATTATCACCAAAACATACATACACCTGTACTGAAAGACGAATACACATGATATAAAGCAGTCTCAAAATTGAAATGTTTTCTGACTGGAAGATTTATATGTTTTGGCTATAGCACTCACCCTAATCTCATGGCCTGACAACTCCTTTAGCACAACTGCTGGAAGGTGGGGGGGGGAGCCCCAAAGTGACTATAAGCTTTTCATTAACTACTTGAGCCAAATTTTCTTAGAAGGTTAACATTTTCAGATGTTAACCTAGATGACTCAGTCAGCTGAGCATCAGACTCTTGCTTTTTCTTTTTTTAAAAGATTTTATTTATTTATTTGACAGACAAAGATCACAAATAGGAAGAGGCAGCCAGAGAGAGAGGAGGAAGCAGGCTCTCCGCCAAGCAGAGAGCCCGATGTGAGGCCTGATCCCAGGACCCTGGGACCATGACTCGAGCCAAAGGCAGAGGCTTTAACCCACTGAGCTACCCACGCGCCCCACTCTTGCTTTCTTTAGGCTTAGGCCCTAATCTCAGGGCTGTGAGACTGAGCCCCATATTGGACTCTGCACTGACCATGGAGTTTCGCCAAGATTCTCTCTCTCCCTCTGCTCCTCTTCCACCTCTCTGTCCTTCTCAAATAAATAAATAAATAAGTCTTGGGTGGGGGACCTGGGAGGAAAGGAGTTACAAATATTTCAACCTATAAGATCCTAAGGCAGAATTCTAGGAATTACTGTTTTTTACTAAGCAAGAAGCACTTGCTATCTGTAGGTTTGGCAATATCCACAAAGGGCCTAAATATATATATAGTAATTTATAGATTTGCTGAGGTAAAAAATTTATCCTGAGAAAGGCTAACATAGGAGAGAGCAAGCTACAATCTAGTTAGGGAATTAATCCAACCAATCAAATTCCCAGAATCTACATTTCAATACAGCTTTACTCTCTATTAAACTCTTTAAATGGGGGGGCCTGGGTGGCTCAGTGGGTTAAAGACTCTGCCTTCGGCTCAGGTCATGATCCCAGGGTCCTGGGATGGAGCCCCACATGGGGCTCTCTGCTCAGCGGGGAGCCTGTTTCCCTTCCTCTCTCTGCCTGTCTCTCTACCTACTTGTGATATCTCTCTATCAAATAAATAAAATAAAAATCTTAAAAAAAAAATTCCTTAAATGATTTTCAAAATTTACTTTATTTGTAGAAATCACCATCAAATGAGGAAAAATTTTTAGTACAAACTAAAATGGTGCCCTCTCTCTGCCTGCCTCTCTGCCTACTTGTGATCTGTCAAATAAATAAAATCTTTAAAAAAAAAAAAAAAAAAAGGCGTGGGGTGGGGGTCGTTGCCTGGGTGGCTCAGTGGCTTAAAGCCTCTACCTTCAGCTTAGTTCATGATCTCAGGGTCCTGGGATCGAGCCCCGCATAGGGCTCTCTGCTCGGCTGGGAGCCTGCTTCCCTCTCTCTGCCTGCCTTTCTGCCTACTTGTGATCTTTGTCAAATAAATAAATAAATAAATAAAATAAAATCTTTAAAACAACAACAGCAAAAACCTAGAAATGCGGTTGACTTGTGATATAAGAACCTTTAGAGAAACTCAAGTCAATGTGATCAAGTATGATGCCAGAACCTTGTGAAAAGCTTCTATAGTCAAGAATATGGGTGATTACTAAAGAGGTTTCTGAATAGCTCCGAATACCGTCTTCAAGAATAAAGGCCCTCAGTATATGGACTGGACTCCCTGCTTGGTGGGGAATCTGCGCCTCCCTATCCCTTTGCTGTTCTCCTTGCTTGTGCTCTCAAGTTCTGTCAAATAAATAGATAAAATCTTAAAAAAAAAAAAAAAAAAGTGCAATGGTGTAAACAAAACAATACATACTAGATCACATCGTTGGACCACTTAATTATGCCTTGAATATAACATACGATATGTACCCAAAATAATTTTTACTTTTTTAGCATTTTATTTATTTGAGAGAGAGCACAAATGTGAGAGCACAAGCAGGAGCAGTGGGGGAGGGGCACAGGGAGAAGCAGACTCCCTCCCATCTGAGCAGGAAGCCTAATGTGGGCTTGATCCCAGGACCCCACGATCATGATGTGAGCCAAAGGCAGATGCTTAACCAACTGAACCACCCAGGCACCCCCAAAATAAATTTTTTTAAAACTGCAGAACCTTTTAAGAAAAGGTCACATGGTAAACCCAGAATGTAAAACAAATCAAGAGAGCAGCACTGAAGACTGAAGTCCTATCCACCACTCACCACCCACCACCCATCAAAGGAGTTTCACAATGAAAAATGAGCTGCCTTAGATCATCTGGTCCAATGCCCTTATTTTCCATAAACAAGGAAACTGGGGTATAGAGACAACAGGATTACTTAAGATTATAGTGCTAACCAATGGCTGAGCTGGGACTAAAACTGACTCTTTTTCAGTGCTCTGACTGCACCTGCTTTGTTGGTCTACTAACAGTCAGTTCTTAGAAACTTAGCCCAACCACTTAACTTCTATGTTCAGTGTTGTTCCACAGAACCCAAAAAGATCTAACCTCTATCTTAACCATGAGACCCATTTCTGAATAAAACAAAAATTAAACAAACAAACAAAAAGGAAATTACCTCATGTTCCTTCTCTTGTAGCAAAAGTACAATGTCTCCTGGTTCCACTCCTGGGGCCTGATCTGCTTCCCCAGTGAATGTAATTCTCTGTCCATGTTTCATGCCTTTGTCTACGTGGACTTCAAGAATCTTGACTTCTTTAATCACCTTCTTCCCTTCACATTTTTTACAGCGGTCCTTTTCATTAATTACCTCTCCTAAAAAGAAAGAACATTCAAACTCCCAGCAAGAGTATTACATTGTACACTTAAATATTTTTATTAATTAAATACATGTTTTGGATTTAACCGCTATGTAAAAAGTTTTGTTTAAATTAGCATTCTTAATAACAGAAGCTCACATCTTACTACAAGTTACCTGAAGGACCCAGTTACCTGGTTCCATTTCAAGAAGAAATGTTATGAGAAATGTAATATATCTTAAACAATACTTTCCTGACTCCTGACTACACTTCCTAAAGTTCAAACAAAGCCTAAGGATCAAGGAAACAAAATGGGTAGTCAGACGCTGAAGCTTCTAAAAGTGCTACTTCATTTTTTGTCCTCAGTCTTAGTTTCATAGAAGTTTAACTCTACAGAGACAGCCCCAATAAAAACTTAAAAAAATCTTTTATGGTTCATTGGTACTTTGTATACTGTGTATGTGATTTTATTTATTTCCTAGACTAACCCCTGCCCAGACATCCTATTACAGATCTTCCTTTTATTTAGGTACACTATCATTGAGGTATTTCCAAAACCAATAAAGAGATGGCTAAATTTTAGCTGACATTGAGTATCCTCAAACCAAGTTTAGGACAACACAGTTTCTTTTCCAAGCATTCTTCTGAAACATTTAATTAGTGGTATAATCAAGTAAAACTGAAGCTCTACACAGTGCCTTGTGAAAAAATAGCATTGATTTCTACTGGCTGATTACTGGCACATTTTAATGCTTAGGTAACATGTATAATTAATGACTTCAGGGACTATTTCTAGAACACTACTCTCAAAAATTATGTTCTGTAAAACATCAATTCCTCGTAACAGTACATAGGTTAAGATTCAGTCAACTTTGGTTCCTTGATAGCAGGAACTGTTAGAGCTTTTAATAAGGTAAAGTGCACTGAGACTTTTCAGGAGGGGAATTTAATATACAGTTTCTCCCTTATTTCACCACTTCCTAGACCAATCTGGAAAAAAATGCTCTAGAACTGTGCTGCCCAATGGTAGCCATCAGCCATCTGTGGTTATTTAAATTAATTAAAATTTAAAATTCAGTTGCTCAGTCACACTAGCTACATTTCACATACTGAACAGTCTCAGGTGGCTAGTGGTGACCATACTTGACATTGCATACACAGAAAAATTTGTAGAAATATTTTATTAGAAAAATTTTGTAGAATTTTTGTATATCATTGTACATCACTCTAGAAAAAATTTATTAGATGGCACTGCTCTAGAACAGGGTCTGGCAAACTAAAACCCACAGGCCAAATTGGGTATGCCTGTTTTTCTAAAGAATGTTTAGCTGGAAGTTGATCATGTCCATTTGGTTATATATTGTCTCTAACTATAAAACCACTACAAGGACAGAGGTGGGTAGTAGTTTCAGAAATCACTCTGAGGGGGCGCCTGAGTGCCACTGCGTTCAGCTTGCGTCATGATCCCGGAAGTCCTGGGATCGAGTCCCACATTGGGCTCCCTGCTCTGGGGGGAGTCTGCTTCTCCCTCTGACCTTCTCCCCTCTCATGCTCTCTCTCTCTCAAATAAATAAAGTCTTTAAAAAAAAAAAAAAGAAAAGAAAGAAATCACTCTGAGACTAAGTATTTTAAAGCCATTCAAAACATGAAGTATAAAAAAACAAAACCAAAAACACAAAAACCCTGAAGTATCTACGTCTGTGAGAAGAGCTTCAATCCCCATTTTGCTTAAAAGCTAGCAAGCTAAAGCTTACAGTAAAATCCTTCACTTATCAAAATGATAACCGAACAATGTGCTGTCTCCCTCTTTATCAAATATAACCTTTAAAAATATAAAGGGACAAAAAAACTTCGCCCATTCTTTCGAAACTAAAGAAGACTAACATTTCACTAAACAAATCTACTGTTGTGTTCATTCACCCTATGCGTAATAGAGTAATTACTTTCATATTCGTCTTTTAGAACTCTGTATTTTTTTTAAAAGATTTTTATTTATTTATTTGATAGAGAGATCACAAGTAGGCAGAGAGAGAGAGGGGGAAGCAGGCTCTCTGCTGAGCAGAGAGCCCGATGTGGGGCTCGATCCCAGGACCCTGAGATCATGACCTGAGCTGAAGGCAGAGGCTTAAACCACTGAGCCACCCAGGCGCCCCTAGAACTCTGTATCTTTAATAAGATGAATACAAACACATGTTAAAAAAGAAAAATTAGAAGCCTCTCCAATTCCTGCATTTCCAATCCATTTCAACATAAAAGCAAAGAAGTATTGGCATGCATACCTTCTCCATTACAATCAGAACACACAGACTGCATCTGTTGTACCATTCCTGGAGCCAGCTGTCTGATCATGATGCGTACACCTCGACCCCGACAAGCACTACACTTCTGAACAGCTCCAGACTTTCCGCCTTGGCTAAAGGAAGGAAAGATGTAAGTTAGATTTTTGCCCACAGACCATACCATTGGCCATGACAAACAGGAAATGTGCTTTTCACCTTCATCTTCAACCTTCAATGACTAGTATTTAAACTTTCAAATGTATCAGAAAATGTTCTATTTGGGTAGTTTAAATCGTGAACAATTTTTACCTGGTATAGACTAAATGTGCCACTGAAAGAACAGAAATTAATTTATTTCATAAACCTGAACACACACTTACCCACTGCATGCACTACAGAGTACATTCTTGCTAAGTTGTAGTTTGGTTGTCTTGCCATTATACAGATCTTCTAAAGACACTCTGGGAAGAAAAGAATTAGGTCCAATCAAATTTTGCCAAACTCTCCTAAATATAAGATATAAATGACAGTTCGCACAGCAAATTCTACTATAACCCTTTAAAGAATTCAAAATCATCTTACATTAAGTCAACTGACGGAACTTTTGTTTTGTGACTCAAATTAGCAGAAGAATTTTATGATTATGGAGAGTATGTATGATGCTCAAAGCCACAACCTATAGGATCAGGCCAACAATTCCCTACGCTGTGTTTTCTGATAGAGCTGATAACTGAACAAACCCAAGCACCACAACCTTCTTCTGGTCTCAGGAAGGAGCCTCCATCTAATACAACCCTCTGAATGAGATACAATTATTATCCTCATTTTACAAGACAAAACTGAGCAGAGGTTAACTTGCCTTCTTGGTCACACAGGCAACATAGCTCCAGAGTCCATGCTCTACTAAAGGCTCTGGTCCCCCCAAAAACAATTTTTAGAAAGGTGACAAAGTTATATTACAACTTATAGGAGTTGTATGCAACTTAGCTTGCGTATGTCTCAAGAACAAAACAAAACAAAAAACAAAAGAGACCTTATCAACAGTGGGACAAAGAGGAGGAAAAGAACAGGTTTTCAACAGAGCCTAGAAGTTTAAGAGGTCTTTAAGTTTAAGAAGTTTAAGAAGGACCCACTGACATAACCAAAATTATACCTTTGAACAACTTTTAACAAATTTCCAAAGGGGTCTATGATTTTTTAAAAAAAGAACAGTTTAAAAGCCTATCAAAAATACAAAACTGAGGGCGCCTGGATGGGTCAGTTGGTTGGGCGGCTTCCTTCAGCTCACGTCATGATCCTGGAGTACCCAGATCGAGTCCCACATTGGGCTCCCAGCTCCATAGGGAGTCTGCTTCTCCCTGACCTCCTCTCTCCTGCTCTCTCTCAAATAAGAAAATAAAATCTTAAAAAAAAAAAAATACAAAACTGATAAAACACAATTCATCTTTATACAGCATATCTGAATTACAGGACTATTCATTTCCAAACTAACCTCAAAACAATCTATGTATATCAAGTCCCAAAAATACTATTCTTTAGGATCTGAGAGCAATGCTTTTAATATGGTTTTACTCTTCTCATTGTGTTTTAAAATCTCCTTTAGCAGTAAAGAAAGCACCTATACTATTTATTTTGTGGTATTCAAACTTTCCCAAAATCATTACCTCAAGCTAAAATTTTTATGTTCTAGGCAGTGTAAGAATAAAACACTACCAATACTTCCCAATGAGATAGCTACAACTTAATCAGACAAAAGCAATTGGCTGCATCTGTCTTTTATACCCATAACAATCTTTAACCAAATCATCTACAGAAAACAAATAGATAGCTCATTTCCTTCTTACATATTAAATTACACATAGTATACAAAACCACTACCTAAGAGGCCAGAAAAATACAGACACTTCAACAAACATGGCTTATGAAGGAAAAGTATGGGTAATGGTCTGGCCAAGCTGACACTCTCCGCCAATGATGCTAAACTGGCACAATCCTTTATAAGGCAATTTAGTTGTAGTTATCAGCCTCAAAACACTGAAGCCTGCCTGGATATCTCCGCCAAGAAAGACAATGCTGTATATAAAGATAAGTCAAAGCAGCTATTTATTACAGAAAAAAATTCGCAACATCCTCTAGAAAAGGTGAATGCTTAAATAAATCATGGAATGAAATATTATAAAGCCTCCCAAAATGAAATCCTGTAACAACAGGTAAATTTTAATACTGTTAAAAGAAAACAGCATCTACTGTATACATTGAAAAAATTTCAAAGTATTAAGAATTTATTAAGGCACAGCAAGTACTCTCCTGATCTTATTTACTTCTTAAATCACTTCTGTATCAACTAACCCACCATACTTGGAAGAATATCCAACTGATAATTTATTTCTAAGGATAAATTCTTTAAAAATATAAACAAATTTAAGAATGAGATTCAAACAATGAAGAAGTTTACACTTCCTCTTATCTACTCAAATATATAAATCAGGTAATAATGAAATATTTTAAATAAACACTTGAAAGTCTCTGGTATTTGCTAGTAAAACCATTACTGGTTCACGAAAAGACAATAAAAGACCTCACAAACTTTGCAAAGTAAAATAGCTATTTTCATACTGTAGAGGGCTCATGGGTTCACAGTCTAAGACCAAGGTCAGACACCATTCATATGTTGGCAGGTTAATGTCAGGCTAGAAGCCAGGAAGCTCCATGGAAACCAATTTGGGAGAGTTCACACTGAGGATCAAGTAATGAGTGACTGTAACATATAAACAAACTAGTCACAGTCCCACACTTTGTAAGTTTTTAAATAAAAAGTAACTTGGAAAATTTAAATACTTAAAAGAAAATAATCATTATTGTAATTTTAAATTATATAGTAACAAGTGGCTTCGGACCAATATAACAAAACCATCCGCCTCCTCAGTAGAAACATCAACCATCCTTTAAGATGTGTAGCAAAATACAGACACCCAGGTTATCAAATTCAATTTAGTCATCCAATGAGGACAGTGAGGAAATGGAAGATTTTTTTTCTGACAAAAGACAGAACATTTTTGATACCTTTAGCTTTACTAAGCATTACTACTTGAAAAAATAGTACTCAATATTTTTTTAAAAAGAAAAAAAAAGATATTCACTTAAGTGGATGCATCATGTCTTCTCCTCTTCTTCTGCCATTTCGACTTCTACTCTGATTGCCCATGAAGCCGAACAATCCCCCACCAAAAATGTGAGAGAAAATATCATCCATGCCACCACCTCCACCGCTACCTTCCCGAAGACCTTGTTCTCCATATCTGTCATATAATTCACGCTTCTCGGGATTTGACAGTACTTCATATGCAAAACTGATTTCTTTGAACTATTATATAAAAAAAAAGGCAACAAGGAAAACAATTAGATTTTCAAGTAGAGGAGTGGGGGAAAGGCTACTGGAACCTGGAACCCAATTATTCTAACAAAAGCTATAAATTACCTCTGGTTTGATTCTGGTCTTATCTCCCACCTAGACTGCCTGGAATGTTAAGCATTCCCAATACAAAACCAAAATACTCTTCATGTAAAAGTTTGGCTTAATGGGAACACATGGGACTTTTCTTTACAAGATTCCTTTTTTCAAGCAGGGCAATTTAAAACTGAAACCTCTAAGGAAAAGTCTCAAGTAACTTACTTTGTCACCAGCATTTGGATTCTTATCAGGATGGTATTCCTTGGCTAACTTTCTGTATGCCTTCAATACAAAAGAAAAATTTAAAAAAAGGTTACATACAAAATCTGATTTAACGATTTATGAATACTAAATATTAATTTTTCTGAGAAGCAATGGGTTAAAACCACAACCTTCCAAAAACATCTTTTATTCATTGAGATTGTTTGACAATCTGGATTCATAAGCTGAGAAAATCTCAATATTATTTACTAATTTATTCGCCTCAATACTGTTCACTAACCAAAAACAAAATATCGGAGAAATCGGTATTTTCATTGTCAAATGTCTCTGATGGCCAGTAGCCATACCAAGATGACTCCAGTGAACGCTAAGAAAAGATCGTTAAGTTTGTTAAAACTGCGAAACATTTTAACTAACAAGCTAAGGGTAGAGCCTCTGCTCAGGATGGCTCCTACCTTCGCTCTAGCTTTTGAAACATCAGCCAAGAGAAGCTCCTTTTATTTTTTCATGTGGAGGATTAATTAGGGTATTAGTTAATTGGAGTGACTTCAGTTTTCGTGAAATTGCATATATTTAGGTGGCTAGGAGACACAGCACTTAAGTCTTTATTCACAGACACATGAATTATATAATACAGACTAGCATTTCCGGTAAGGTAACAGGAAGTCCATTTTACTCTCAACTCGACCGTCCCAAGGCCTAAGGAGCAGTCTCATTTTTTCTCAGCTTACAAATCTGGATACTTGAAGCTCGGTGAAGACTGTGTAGGGCTCGGTCACATGCCGCAAGTGCTTTGAAATCTCGAGATCAAAGATTCGCAGCACTGCAGAGCGCAGTAAGGCCTTATATTTATTTTTAGTGTACACTCAGGTGTTTGGCTGGGACCCACGGGCTACTCCTGAAGCGGGTACAGACATCCAGGCTACCTGCCCACAGAACAATACACAGACGCACGGGGTCGGTGAGCGAAGGAGGAAGAGAGAGAGGCGCTCCTGCGGCTGCGGCACCCAGGAAACATCCCCAACTGCCCCGAGGCACCGGCGGGGGCGGCCTCAACCCGCCCGCCAGGCCCTAGACCCAGGCCGGACTCGGCTCCGAAGCCGACGACCGCGGCGTAGACTTCTCCCCTGAGGCCGAGATGCGCTGTGCGCCTCTGTCCAACCTGTTTTTCCAGGGTGATGACCTCCGCGCGGGGAGGGCCGCGCAGGCTGCAGCCTCCCGGGAGCGCCCGGCCTCCGGCGCCTGCCGGGGGAGGGAGGAAGGAAGCGCTCCCGTCGTGTTTGCGCAGGGGTGGGTTTTATTTGCTGCATTTGCGGGCGGGCGGGGCCGACGGCCCAAGGTCAGCCGAGGCCGGTCTCGCTGCCGCTGCCGCCCCCCGGCCCGAACCCGCAGCGTCCGGCGCCGGCTCGTGGGCAGCCCCGTAGCGCGGCCTGGCCGCCTCAGCCGAGCAGGCCCGCGCCCCTCACACCTTGCCCGGCCGTCCCGCTCCCCACTACCTTCTTTAGCTCGTTCTCGCTGGCGCCGGGCGGGACGCCCAGGATGTCGTACAGCTTGGTGTCGGCCACGTTTGCCATGGCGGCCGGCCGGGCAGCGCTTAGGGAAGTAGGCGACGGAGCACACGGAGCGCAGCCAGGCCCACAGCGGCGTCGGCGGCAGCGCAGGCCGAGGAAGACAGCGAGGGAAAGAGGGGCGGGGCTGAACTTTGACCCGACGCACGGCGCGCCGTGACGTCCATGCGCGGAGTCCGCCCCCAAGCCCTCGGCCCTGGCCGTTGGGGGTCGCGGTGGAGGACTCCGCGGTAGGCTGGCTTTTCGTCGGGGTCCGGTCACGCGGGCTGGGTCCAGCGTAGAAACTGAAAGAACTGTAACCCGCGCTTTCCAATAATTTCAGCTCTCTGTGAAAGGCGTTTATGGAGAGTGCTGAGGGGGATGAAGAGGCTACCCCCCTCGGTCAGCTTCGCGGGCAAGAAAACCAGGCCGGGCGCCCGCGGGAGGCCCCGCCGAGGTCGTCCGCCGATTCCGAGATGCCGCAGGTGGACCCTCTGCGTCTGGTTCCCTCGGGGTTTAAGATGAAAAACAGCACCTGAGAGAGAGAGAGAGTGTGTGTGTGTGTGTGTGTGTGTCTGTCTGTGTGTCTCTTTCTGTCCTGTGTGTTTTGTATTAAGGAATTTTTAACCATCCCTGCAACATATTGCATCGCAGAGTACAACAGTTAGCTACATTTTACCGATTTTGTTTCATTTGTCTCCTCCCGCCCGTACTCCCTAGTCTCCAGTGTTTTAAGGGAAACCATTTTATTCATAAGTGTATGTACCCGACATGACTTTTTTTTTTTTTTTTAAAGATTTTATTTATTTATTTGACAGACAGAGATCACCAGCAGGCAGAGAGGCAGGCAGAGAGAGAGGAGGAATCAGGCTCCCCGCTGAGCAGAGAGCCCGATGTAGGGCTCGATCCCAGGACCCTGGGATCATGACCTGAGCCGAAGGCAGAGGCTTTAACCCACTGAGCCACCCAGGCGCCCCCCGACATGACTTTTGAAGGCATAGCCACATTTAATGAAATTAAGTCTTTCATCTAATCCTTGTCCATGTTTGGATTTTCCCAGTTGCCTTAACGACCTTTCACAGTTGATTTGTGGTATCCGGGTCCAAATCAGGGCTGACCCGTTGCCTCTGGATCACATGTTCAAGTCTCTAACTTTATAGCATTAAAATGAGCCAACGCCAGAGCTCTAAAGGGTATAAGGCAGCCTGGCTGGACAGTTACCCGGTGATTGATGCCCATCGATTTACGTTCATTTCAGAAAATGTTTGCAGTGCACCCACCACGTGCTGGGATGGACGGTCACCTGGACTAGGGAAGGGCAGGGTTACAAGAGAAGAAGCCGCAGTGCCGGCCTTCAACTCCCTAACGGTTTATGGAGACACAAAAATAAGATGTTCTTATCCTTTGGAACGCAAACTCGTCGTAAAGACTTCAGCATAACCATCTCAGAATAATCTCTCTTCCTTGGCATTCCTCCAGCCATAGTTGTGGAGGGCCTTGAGTGTCCTGCCAAGGAGTGCAATTTATCCTGAAAATTCTGGGGAGTCATTGGTGGGAAGACATGGTACTCCTTCCACCCAACTCTTCCCTTTTCTTTAAATCCTGTCGAAAATGCTCTTCTTTCAGTGAAGTTTTACTTGATTCCACAGCCTGGTGAACACCACTTTTCTCATACGAGATTCCACTACCCTTGTTGTGCCTTTCCTAGTCGGGTCGGATGTGAAATTTGAACAGTATTTTTGTGTGAGTCTGAACTCCATTAATAGGCTGTAGATTACTTAGGGGAAATTCATTCTTCTGTACCCCACAAGGTCTGGCTTTCAATGCATTCATTAGGCCTCAGTAATTTCAGTTTCCTCACTTCCTTTTCACATTTTGAGACATTCATAAAAAGCAGTATAAAGTTGTGGAGTTAGAGCATGTGGGTTGGTAGCCTGGATCTGCCACTTACTAACAATGTGACCTTGAGCAAGTTATTTAATTTTGCGGAGTCTATTTCCTCACAAGTAAAGTTAGGTTTAATACTATTTATGTCATTGGCTTGTTTTGAGAATTAAAAGAGGTAATAACATAATTGGAACAGGAGTTAAAGCCAAATTTTAGCAATTGGTTTTTGCCCATTTGCCTGTAGGCTGTTTCCATATGTCTGTTCATTGTTTTTTATTTAAATACCTGTGTTTCCTGAGCGGAATTCCCCAGCTTCCTCCATTGCTTATGTGGAATGCCCCTCAGTCCTTTTTCATGATCTCACCTCTCCAGACCTCCCTGCTTGCCAGTTACCATACTTTCTTCATTCATCAGTTCTTGCTCCACATGAGAATATGAACTGAAAACTGTCTTTACTGCAACCTTTATGTAGTTTACCTTATTTTCTTTATTTCTGCTCATAAAGAATCAAAAAGAACTGGACTTTTCTGTTTGTTTCAGTTTTACTCAACTTTTTCTTTCTTTTTTTAAAATTTTTTAACAAGTGGAAAAAAGTCCTCACTTGGTTCAATTTTAGATATTTTAGTGAATAGCTAGGTAAATTCTCTTTTTAGCTCTAAGTTATTTTTTACCTGTCTCTAAACCAGCAACATAATTCACATTTTAATTTTGTTTTCATTTATTTGTAATAGTTACTTCATTTCTGAGTGTTAATTGTGATCAGTATTGTTATTTCTAATTTTATAAGCCAACAAGTTATTTCAGAACAGTTCTGTGTGATTCAACTGGTTTATACTCTCCCTGTCATCACATGTGAGCACTAACATTTCAGCTACTGACTTTGTGTTTTTAAGGTAGCTCTTTCATTTTAGCTCCATATTTAGCTAATGCCATGAAGGGAACAAGACCTTTATCTCACTTCATGTCTCAGGCACCATGAAATGCTGAGTCATAGTCATCTGAGGGCTATTCTCTCTGGGCAAATGATTTAAAGTTTGAAGCTGGAGTGATTTCAGATTTCTGCCAGGCTTATATTGTTGTTCAATTCCTTTTTTTTTTTTTTTTTAATTAGTTAACTTATTTATTTGACAGAGATCACAAGTAGGCAGAGAGAGAGGAAGGAAAGCAGGCTCCCTGCTGAGCAGAGAGCCCCATGCGGGGGGCCTGATCCCAGGACCCTGAGATCATGACTTGAGCTGAAGGCAGAGGCTTTAACGCACTGAGCCACCCAGGTGCCCCTGTTCAATTCCTTTTTAGAAATTTTTAAAATTTGGTGTATTTATGTAATTGTGAGGGGTTGAGGTGGGGAGGAGGTATTTAAGGACTAGGGAGGAAGTATATGAATTGTAATAGCTTTAAGGCCCTTTATATTGTTCACAACTAAAACAATACAAACCATGTAATCAATTCATTACAGACAGCCGTAGTATGTATGATTAAGTCAGTTCAGTTTTGGTTTTAGTCTTTTTTTTTTTAGAGAGAGAGGGAGGGTGGGAGCATGCATGTGTGCGTGCACACATGCGTTTGGTGGGGCAGGGAGCAGAAGGGGAGGAGAGGGAAAGAATTTCAAGCGTGTGCTGATCAGGAAGCCGGTGGCGGGGCTAGATCTCAGGACCCTGAGATCATGACCTGAGCTGAATCCAAGAGTTGGATGCTTAATTGACTGAGCCACCCAGGTGCCCCTTTCAGCCTTTTATCTAATTAGTTTTGAATGTATAGGGCAGGTGATGCCAGTTAAAATATTTTTCAGGCAATGTGAAAGAAGGTGCTCATGGCTTTTGTCAAGACGATGTTAGGACTACAGGACTGATGATGGTACTACTCTGGGCAGAAAAAGTTGTGAGGTTTAGATCACTAAATTCTTTGTGCTTCCTAAACGAGATTGTTCAGTGATGGGGCAACTGGTTGTATATGGTGTATACACGTGTGTGTGTGTGTGTGTGTGTGTGTACACACACACGTGTATATAATTGTATATGGTGAATAGCCCCACTGCTAACCTGTCAAACAGTGTCATGTCAGACCTTTTGATGTCAGTTAGCACACTGTAAAGGTCCAATTTGCTTGTGAATTAAAAATGGATGTTTATGGGGCGGCTGGGTGGCTCAGTGGTTTAAAGCCTCTGCTTTCAGCTCAGGTCGTGATCCCAGAGTCCTGGGATCAAGCCCCGCATCCAGCTCTCTGCTCAACGGGGAGCCTGTTTCCTCCTCTCTAACTGCCTCTCTGCTACTTGTTATCTCTGTCTCTGTCAAATAAATAAGTCTTTTAAAATGGATGTTTAGGGGCACCTGGGTGGCTCAGTCAGTTAAGTGACTCTTGATTTTGGTCATGATCTCAGGGTTGGGAGATCGAGCCCCACTCCACACTGGATGTGGTGCCTGTTTAAGATTCCTTTCTTCAGGGGCGCCTGGGTGACCCGATGTGTTAAAGCTTCTGCCTTCGGCTCAGGTCATGATCCCAGGGTCCTGGGGTCGAGCCCCACATCGGACTCTCTGCTCAGTGGGGAGCCTGCTTCCTCCTCTCCCTCTGTCTGCTTCTCTGCCTACTTGTGATCTTCGTCTGTCAAATAAATAAAATCTTAAAAAAAAAAAAAAAGATTCCTCTCTCCTACTCCCTCTGCTCCTCCCCACTGTTCACCATCAAGTGTCTGATACATACAGACTGAGTATGTATCAGACACTATTCAGGGTTAGGGATACAGTCATAAATAAAACAAAATTCATGCTCTCACTGAACTTATATCTAGTGGGGAAGATGGATAATAACAATAAACAAGTATATAGTATTTCAGATAATAACATATACTCTGGAGAAAAGGAAAAGGGATAAAGAATATTGGATTAGATACTATTTTTTCAAGATTTTATTTATTTATTTGACAGAGATCACAAGTAGGCAGAGAGGCAGGCAGAGAGAGAGAGAAGGCCCCGGGGGGAGCAGGCCCCCTATGGAGCAGAGAGCCCAATGCAGGACTTAATCCCAGGACCTTGAGGTCATGACCCAAGCCAAAGGCAGAGGCCTAACCCACTGAGCCACCCAGGAGCCCCGGGTTAGATACTATTTTTATTTAGGGTATTTGGGGAAAACTTAATTGATAAGATGACATTTGAATTTCTTTTTTTTTTATTAAAAAAATTTTTTAAGACTTATTTATCAGACAGTATAAGAGGGAGAGCAGTAGGCAGAGGGAGAGGGAGAAGCAGGCTCCCTGCTGAGCAAGGAGCCCGATGTGAGACTTCATCCCAGCACCCTGTGATCGTGTTCTGAGCCGAAGTCAGATGCTTAACTGACTGAGCCACCCAGGCATCCTGACATTTGAATTTCAATCCAAGGGAAGGGAGAATATTTGAGAAAACTTTCCAGGCAGTGGTCCTGCAAAGTCGCTAAGATAGAACAGGCCTGGCTTATTAGAGGAGGAAGACCAGTAATGGCTGGCACAGCAAGTTACACAGACCGTGGAAGAAGAGGTGATGAAATCACGGAAGTTATGGGAGACCCAATCAGGTCCATTACAAAGACTTTGGCTTTTATTATGTAATGAAGAGCCATTAAAAGATTGTGAGTAGAAGAAAGACCTAAACTAAGTTGCATTTAAAATGGATCACTTAGATAGCTGTGTTGAAAAGCTATTGCAGTAAAACCCAGGCTGAGAGGTGACTTGGGAGAGGAGGCAGGGTAGTATTGGTTGGATTCTGGAAATATTTTGAATATTCTGGAGATGATAGAATTAAATGTTGGGTTGAATGGAAGTGTGGTAAAAAGAAAAGTTTACGTTAAATTACAGATGCTTGTTAGACATTCAAGGAGCAGTGTTAAACGAGCAGTTAGGTTGATACGAATGGAGTTAGAAAGGGCGGTGATCCAGGCTAAAGATGTATTTGGAACCCTTTCAACACATTGATGGTGTATATAGAGAGAAAACTGGGTAAATTCACCTTGAATAGTTCTCTTGATAATTGCATGTTAGAACCTCTGGGGGAGCTTTGTAAAATGGCAGTGTCTGAGCCTCTCCTCCCAAAAGACCTGACTGAATTGATCAAGAAGTAGGGCAGGGCATTGAACTTTTTTTTTTTTTTTTTTCCAGAGAGTGGTGTGTAAAAGTAAAGGGAGAGAGAGAATCTTCAGTAGGCTGTATGTCCAGCATGAGCCCAAAGCAGGGCTTGATCTCACCACCCTGTGATCATGACCCAAGCCCAAGTCAAGAGTCAGGGAAATCTTGAGCCAAAATCAAGAGTCGGAAGCTTAACCAACTGAGCCATCCAGCTGCCCCAAGGGCACTGTATTTTTTAAAACAGTCTAAGATGATTCTGTTTTTGAACACTTTGTTTACACTTTTTAAAAAATATTGTAAGCAGTGTTTCTAGGAATAGCCTTAATAAGTCTAATTTTTGTGTATACTTTTAGTCACTCCAGTGGGACATATTTCTAGAACATTATTTTGTCAGTTTCACACATGAAGAACATGTAATTTTGTTCTGGAGCACAGTTCTTAAAATACTCCAAAGCTATGAATTTGCTTAATAAAATTTCCATGCCTTAAACATTAGAACAATTGTTATTAAACAATTGATAATACAGATTAGGAAAAATATCCAAAATCTGTAGTGACATTTAAGTGCCAAATCTTTCTCCTAGACATAGTGCTAAGAGATTTCAACATTGCTTAATCAGAAAAAAAAAAAAAATCATAATTTAAAAAAAGCAAAAAATGAGTAGAATACAGAAAGCTCATTCAATTTTGATTTAGTCATCAAGGAATTCACAATCTTGGATTCAGTTTTCCTTATCAGGCACCTTCTTTCTTAGTGAATTTCATCAAGATAAAAAATCACAATATCAAAGATACAGAAAATAAAATGTTGGTAAATAAGGATTAAGGAAACCAATTAGGAAACTTAATTGCAGGGACCCAGGAGAGAGAAAGAAAGACAACGTAGATAATGTAGGGTAGGATGGTAATAGTAAAAATGGGGAGGAATACTGATAAAGATCGATCGATCGATCGATTGATCCGGGAGGTAAGATGGGTGATCCTCATAGCTGTTTCCAGATACTTCTCTCTCCTGAATTCCTAAAATTCTTAAAAACATATAGCTTTCACTATCTAGTCATTAGACCATATCCCCTATTACCCCATATTGCATTGTCAATTTATTGACCCCTTATCAATAAGGGGGAGTCACTCCCCCTTATCTCTCAAAAATTTTAGCTCTTGGCTCACTCTCTCCCAACTCCACTACTGTCTTAATTCTTGACTTGAAATATACCTGCAAATAATTCTTCCAACACCCTGGCCTCTCAGTTAATTGAACTCACATCCAATGATCTTGTCCTCCATTCCCGAACTACTCATTTCTGTAGTTTTATAACTTTGTCATTGCCAAACTATCCTTAATCTCATTCACTGTTTTTCCATTCCTTCTAATACTCTGACTCCAACAATCTTTCAGCCACGCCAGCATTGGATTTAGCAAAGTGGAGACCATTAGTGAAAAAGGAACAAGGACTTTGAGAGTATGCAGGGGAGTGATGATAAATTTTGACAGTGAGATTTGAGCAAGGATCTATCAATGAATGGATTTTTTTTTTAAGATTTATTTACTTGACCGACAGAGATAACAAGTAGGCATAGAGGCAGGCAGAGGGAGAGGAGGAAGCAGGCTCCTTGCTGAGTAGAGAGCCCGATGTGGGGCTCGATCCAAGGACCCTGGGATCATGACCCGAGCTGAAGGCAGAGGCTTTAACCCACCGAGCCACCCAGGTGCCCCAGCGAATGGATTATTGATCCTGACCCTATAAAACTTGCTGATGGTTTTGATGTGGCTATTGAAAAGAAACGACAAGGTGACTCTAGATTTTTGACTTGACACTAAACTGGTGGTATAGTCATTTACAGAGACGAAAAAGACTAAAGGGAGAAGCAGATTTGGTAGTTATGTGAATCAAGTATTCTATTTTGGGAGAGTTAAATTTGAAATTCTAATATTTAACTAGAGATATAGGCTAAAGAATCAGACTGAATTACTTGGAACTCAGGGAAGAGGTCAGAGCTGAGATACTTTTGCAGCAGTTACCCTCTGATGGCATTCAAGGTCTAGGGACTAGGGGGAGGAAGGAGGAGAAATAGCCACGGTTTGAGTGGCCTGTAGGTTTTTATTTGAATAGGAAGGCAAAAGTAAATTCAGAGAAGGGGATGAACATATGGGAATTTTGATGGACAGTGAATTCCAGGGGAAGAATTTCAATTTTATGATAATTTTGGACCCATTCCACAGGAATTTAAGCTTAAAGTACCAGCCAATATTGCTTTGAAACCATTTCAGATCTGCTGTGATACACTTCATAAACCCTAGGATGATTTATTACAGAACTTTAATTATATTAAAAGTTTCCAATTCTAGCCTGATCAAGAGTCCTAATATATATATAAAAAAAAAAGAAAAAGAAAAAGAGTCCTAATACTTTCTTTCTAAATTTCTGGATCTAATAAATTAATTAATTAATTAATTAATTTCTGGATCTGAGGGATTAACCAGTTTCTTTTTTTTTTCCAATTTATTTATTTTCAGAAAAACATTATTCATTATTTTTTCACCACACCCAGTGCTCCATGCAAGCCGTGCCCTCTATAATACCCACCACCTGGTACCCCAACCTCCCACCCCCCCGCCACTTCAAACCCCTCAGATTGTTTTTCAGAGTCCATAGTCTCTCATGGTTCATCTCCCCTTCCAATTTACCCAAATTCCCTTCTCCTCTCTAATGCCCCTTGTCCTCCATGATACTTGTTATGCTCCACAAATAAGTGAAACCATATGATAATTGACTCTCTCTGCTTGACTTATTTCACTCAGCATAATATCTTCCAGTCCCGTCCATGTTGCTACAAAAGTTGGGTATTCATCCTTTCTGATGGAGGCATAATACTCCATAGTGTATATGGACCACATCTTCCTTATCCATTCATCTGTTGAAGGGCATCTTGGTTCTTTCCATAGTTTGGCGACCGTGACCATTGCTGCTATAAACATTGGGGTACAGATGGCCCTTCTTTTCACGACATCTGTGTCTTTGGGGTAAATACCCAGGAGTGCAATTGCAGGGTCATAGGGAAGCTCTATTTTTAATTTCTTGAGGAATCTCCACACTGTTCTCCAAAGAGGCTGCACCAACTTGCATTCCCACCAACAGTGTAAGAGGGTTCCCCTTTCTCCACATCCTCTCCAGCACATGTTGTTTCCTGTTCTGTTAATTTTGGCCATTCTAACTGGTGTAAGGTGATATCTCAATGTGGTTTTAATTTGAATCTCCCTGAGGGTTAGTGATGATGAACATTTTTTCATGTGTCTGATAGCCATTTGTATGTCTTGATTGGAGAAGTGTCTGTTCATATCTTCTGCCCATTTTTTGATGTGTTTGCCTGTTTCGTGTGTGTTGAGTTTGAGGAGTTCATTATAGATCCTGGATATCAACCTTTTGTCTGTACTGTCATTTGCAAATATCTTCTCCCATTCCGTGGGTTGCCTCTTTGTTTTGTTGACTGTTTCCTTTGCTGTGCAGAAGCTTTTGATTTTGATGAAGTCCCAGAAGTTTATTTTCGCTTTTGTTTCCTTTGCCTTTGGAAACATATCTTGAAAGAAGTTGCTGTGGCTGATATCAAAGAGATTACTGCCTATGTTCTCCTATAGGATTCTGATGGATTCCTGTCTCACGTTGAGGTATTTTATCCATTTTGAGTTTATCTTTGTGTACGGTGTAAGAAAATGGTAGTTTCATTCTTCTACATATAGCTGTCCAGTTTTCCCAGCACCATTTATTGAAGAGACTGTCTTTTTTCCACTGTATATTTTTTCCTGATTAACCAGTTTCTTAAATGAAAAAGGGAAAAAAGAACTTGATTTAATCTACCATAGAAAAATTTCATTACCTGACTTTCAGAATCAACTATTTTTTCAGTTTAATCCATATATATTTGAACATTTCTTAGACTTATAAGTCCATGAATGTAGATGTCTTGCTAACAAGAAAATTAAGATTTAAAAATTTTCTTATTAATACATTTATGTAATTTCAAAGCCTAAACTATATAAAAATTATACAAAGAGAGCTCTTGGTTCCACTCCTGTCCTTTCAATCCCATTTCCCTCACCCTGCATGGCCTATAATTCTTAACTTATCCTTCCTGTTTCTCTTGATAAAAGTCAAACAAATACAAATTTATATTCTATTTTTACTTTTCGTTAATATGAAAAGTAGAATACCACTTGCACTGCTCTACATTGGCTTTGATCACCTAATGAATCTTGAAAATTCTTCTACATCAGTACATAGAGATTTATTCCATTTTTTTCTCATTTTTTAATGGGAACATACGTTGTGAAGGCTGTATCATGATTCATTTAATTATTTATTAACAGATACTTGACTTGTTATCTGGTAATTAAGATATGTGTATGTGCCAGAGATGAAAGTGCCTTAGAAGTTATTCTTTATTTCTCATCCTTTAAAAAATAAGATCCAGTTCATCAGGGAGCATTCTATAAGACTGAATCAAGTTTTGAATTGATTTTTGGTAGTTTAATTTTTAAAGGAAGTGCTTTAATCAAAAGAAATTTTCAAATTTTCTTTAGGACAGAAGGCATTAATTTCAAATATTGCAGAATTAAAGAGTTCCCAGGGGACTATATAAAGCCATCAGCATCAGCATTTGCCATTTGAGCTCAAAGTCATTAGCTTTCTCCTATGATTCAGGGAAAGATACCTTGAAATTGAAAGAACACTAGCTTTGAATTACAGTTTCTAGGTCAAAGTAATGGAGACTACTTGAACTGTGGTTTAGCTGTGGACTTGGCTAGTGGACTTTCCCTACTAAAGAAACAAGCTCAGGTCAAACTAGCAAAATACACAGCAGTCCAAGAGGAATTTTGGTCTCAGGAATGGAAGTCCTCTTTTCCTCTAAAAAAAAACCATGCTAAAATACTGTCTCTTTAGAAAGAGGAATGCATTCTGAAATGTTATTTCAGCAAACCAAAGATAAGCCATTTAAATGCTTCTTACCTGCTTAATGGACTAGCAGACTAAGAAGGGCCATGAATGAATAACCAGCCTTATCTAGAAAGCCATCATTTCTCTGGTGGCCTGGAGTGAAGTGCCACAACCTAACTCCTGCAAGAAATTTAAGAGTTCTTTTTTCTCTTTTCTTAGCAGGATTAATGAAGGTCTAAATGTTAGCTGTGACAACGCCCCTAAAAGTTGCTCTGGGAATCCCTGCAAATTATGGCTGCTCTCTTTGGCTGAGGTGGTCATCAGTAACAACAATTAACATTTATTGAATACTCATTCTTACTAGGTACTATCGAATGGGCATGACCTCTTTTCTCTAAGGTCATGCCCCGTGAAACTTCCACACTGCCTTTTTTCCACAAATTGGATTCCTGAATTGGAAGGACATTGAGAAGTGAATGTGGTTTACCATTGATATGAAGGATTCCATTGCTCTTTGAAGATGGGAGATAAGGAATAATTGTTGGGCTCCAGGATGCTCTGTAAGGATAAGGGAAATGCCATCTGTAGATATGTGCAGACCAAAGACCATGGTTGTGCAATAAGTGTTCTTATAAAAGATTTCTTTTCCCTTAGTGCCTGTGGTTCTTGGTCATGGCACTTCGAAGAATGAACAGACAGACAAGACAAAGAGTGGTGGGGTGGGCAGCAAAGAAAGTTTATTGAACAATAGTACAAAACTCCTGAAGAGGGAGGGAATCTGAGAGGGTTGCCACCAGTTTCTGAGTGTAGGGGTTTTTATGGGTTTGTTGGTGGCTGTTCTAATCTGATTAGCCTTGCATAAGCCTGTCATCCATTCAGGATTTTTTCATCTACCTATCAGGTGGGAAAGGGTGGAGGACTCCTTTTTTAAGAATGATTTCCTCTTGGGGCGCCTGGGTGGCTCAGTCTTTAAGCTTCTGCCTTTGGCTCAGGTCATGATCCCAACATCCTATGGTCAAGCCCCACATTGGGCTCCCTGCTCAGCTGGAAGCCTGCTTCTCCCTCTTCCGTTTCCCTTGCTTGTATTCTCTCTCTCTCTCTCTCAAATAAATAAATAAAATCTTAAAAACAAAAAAGAGTGGTTTTCTCTTAGGGCAGGGCCTGTTGTCCCTGTCTGCCTTTCTTCCAACTATCCTTCATTATTCTGAGTGTGAAAGTAATTTAAAATTTCCTTCCCATTTTTCTGTAAGTTTCATGGGAGCAAGAACTTTCTCTCTCTTATTTGTCAAAGCATAGTAAGGAAGACTTTAATCAAGGTAGGGATGGGGGACTATATCGTTTGTGATACGTATGGGGACCACTGGGATAGAATTTTATAGTGTGAGAGATTGGGCTCAACTCTGAATACAGCATGGATAAGTGGGAATTTATCGCCAAGGAGCAGGTTGGGGTTAGTAGAATGAAAATCTCTAAGAGGACCCATCTGAGCTGAGGGAAGCTTCTGACTGAACTACCTAACAGGATTCTTGCAGAAGGCAGGCCATAGTGGTCAGACATCATGTGGGGTATAGTGGAGGATGAGGAACCTGATTGCATACTGAGGGTGATGAGATCTGGAGGATGGGGGATTCTGATTAACTGATTTATCAAGATTCTTGTTTAAATTAGACAAAGCAGAGATGACAGAAGTAAAAAAGTCAGACCTCATTGAAAAAGAGCTCAGTCAGGGGTGATGGAGTTTGCACTAAAATACTGTTCACAATGTGTATAAAGCAAAACTATAAAACCCCCTGAAGAAAGGTAATGCATGCGCCAATCAATTTCTTTGCTTTAGAGTATGTGCATGCTAGCATTTACCACGCTGATTATGTGCAACTTGAATGTCTAACCAGTAAGGCTTAGGCTCTTAATGAGTAGAGTTTGTGGCTTTTGTCTTTCTGTTTCCTAACAGAACACCTGGTCTAGACACTGAATACATGTTTACAGAGTGAATGTATTTTTCAGATGTATTATGTTCCCAGCCTTTTCCATAAGAGGTTTTGTTTTATTTTGCTTTGCTTTCTTTTGAGAGAAAGTGTGCAAGCACACACACAAGAGGGGTGGAGGGGAGTGGTCTCGCCACCCTGAGATCTTGACCTGAGCTGAAACCAGGAGTTGGACGTTTAACCAACTGAGCCACCCAGGTGCCCCCATAAAAGTATTTAAAAATCTTTTTGAGGGGGCACCTGGGTGGCTCAGTGGGTTAAAGCTTCTACCTTCGGCTCCGTTCATGATCCCGGGGTCCTGGGATCCGGCCCTGCATTGGGCTCTCTGCTTGGCAGGGAGCCTGCTTCCTCCTCTCTCTCTCTGCCTGCCTCTCCGCCTACTTGTGATATCTCTCTCTGTCAAAGAAATAAATAAAATCTTTAAAAAAAAAAATCTTTTTTATTATAATGTAAACACAAAGTTTTTTTTTTTTTTATAAGATTTTCATTTATTTGACAGAGGCAGCAAGAGAGGGAACACAAGCATGGGGAGTGGGAGAGGGAGAAGCAGACTTCCCACTGAGTGGGGAGCCTGACCTGAGGCTCGATCCCAGGACTCCAGGACCATGACCTGAGCCGAAGGCAGATGCTCAACCACTGACCCACCCAGGCACCCCCAACACAAAGTTTTTTGTATTAAAGAAATAGACACATTACAAATGAGAATGGGGTTCTTCTCAGAAGCATCTGCTCTTGTGCTTTTTCTGTGTATAATTCAATAAAAATTTCTTTAGATTCCTATTGACCTTTTGTTATTAATATGTTCCCTATCAGTCATAAGTTGTGCATTTGAGGATTTACTTTGTAATCAGTTTGATTTCTCTTGACTAAGAGCTTTCATGTTCTAAGTTTATAAAGCACAAAAATGGCCCTGAACACCCTCAGATCTCCACCTCCCCATTGCCTCAGCTCTTACACCTAGAATGCCCTCATCCTTCCATTTGCTCCCATCACAAACTCTAGTTTCACCCTGAACTCCCAGTTTTCCATTTCCATCCACTCATTTTATTTAGTGCCTAACTCTTAAAACCAGCCAAACGAAGTGGCTTCTAACCTACTTGTCAAATCTAACTTGGTGACTGTTATCAGAGATAACAATTTTGAAGGAAAATAAAATTAATTTTTTCTGGATCTTTTTCATTTCCCACCTCCCCTACAATAGCTGATAATTGAAAGGCAATGGAAACCTTTCCCTCACTGTCTGTCCCAGCAATTACTATTCAGATTCTCCTATGGAAAGTACTGAACCCTGCCTAGCAGGCCTTTTTCTTCGTAAATATTACTAAATCTTTTGAACTATTTGTCACTCAGGAAGTATGTGGAGTATTTAAAAAACAGATCACTCTGAGGAGACATATAAAATTTAGAACATCAGCCATGCTATAGCGCATATCAACAACCTTTATTTCAAAAGGCTAAATTAAACATGTGCCCCCAGTCAACATGTAGAAGATTCAGATTTGGTCTAAGACCAGAGTTCTTAGGGAATTAACATCTCCGTGAGACCTATAGACATGGTGTATATAAGAATAAAATCAACGCCTACCGAGCATATTATCTCTCCTAATGTACAGCCACTTGATTTTCCTTTGTATCATCTATACAGCACAAGGATTTATCTCCTGCATAGCAGGGAACGTATATGGAGATTTTCTTTTTTTTTTTTTTTTAAACATTTGGTTTTTTTTTTTGTTTATTTACTTGTCAGACAGAGATCATAAGTAGGCAGAGAGGCAGGCAGAGAGAGAGAGGAGAAAGCAGGCTCCCCCCTGAGCAGAGAGCCTGATGCGGGGCTCGATCCCAGAATCCTGGGATCATGACCCGAGCTGAAGGCAGAGGCTTTAACCCACTGAGCCACCCAGGTGCCCCCGTATATGGAGATTTTCTAGCAATTTTGTACAACCCATTTGTGTGTCCTCTTTTCAATATTTGTGGAAATCACAGTCATTGTGATTTCATTCAGTCTTTCCACGAATTTTTTTTTAAAGATTTTTTTTAATTTTTTTATTAGACAGAGAGAGAAATCACAAGCAGGCAGAGAGGCAGGCAGAGAGAGAGAAGGGGGAAGCAGGCTCCCTGCTGGGCAGAGAGCCCGATGCGGGACTCGATCCCAGGACTCTGAGATCATGACCTGAGCCGAAGGCAGCGGCTTAACCCACTGAGCCACCCAGGCACCCCTTTCCACAAATTTTTGTTGAGCACTTAGTCTGTGTTAGATACTACTGGAGACTAGAGATACGTTTTGTGCTTTCATGAGTAAAATGGCAAATTCCTTGCTCTAACCCACTTGCTTGCTCTCAGAACTTGTATTTCAGTTGGGGGCTAGGGAAAAATACAAAAAACAAAGAGTATCTAATAATGTCAAAAGCTAAGGAAAAGCCCATGAATATTGGGCTCCCTGTTCAGTGAGGAGTCTGCTTATCCTTCTCCCTCTGCTCCTCCACCATGCTTGTGCTCTCTGTCTCACAGATAAATAAAATAAATTAAAAACTAAGGTTAAAAATAGAGAGTAGGACTAAAGAGGGCTGGGAAGGCATGGGACTGGGAGCAGAAGAAGCTCTCTTAAATGGGGTAATCAGGGAAGACCTTGCTATAAAGAAGACAACTGAGCAGAGACCAGGAGGAAGGTGAGGGAACTCACCATGCTGCTGTTTGAGGGAAGAATCTTCAAGGTAAAGGGAGCAGCAGGTGCGAAGGCCCTGAATGCTAGAATGTATTACTGACCTTGGTTGATTACTTAGTTGTTTTTTGTTTGTTTTGTTTTTTTCTTCAAGAAAGCAGCCTCTTCTGACAATCACACTGAAAGAAAATAGTTGCTATTTCAGCAGGTCATTCCCATTTAGTTACCATATACATTCTACCTTCTTTTAACTTTAGAAAGGTTTAAATGGATCACCAAGATCACAAAGTCCATTTTCAATGGAAATACATTGGTAAATAAAATACATCATCATATTAATAGCTATAAAGATAGAATAGAGCCTTTTAGCCTCTGATACAGAATTCAGTCCATCTGTTAGAACCATGACCAAAATAGGGCAGTCAAGAGGCAACTCTGTTGCCTAGCCATAAAGGGTGAAACACACAGGGTAAAAAACGTGAGTTAGACTCTTTCCCATTGTTAGTGGAAAGTAGATGAGCTGGGAGTACATGATTTAGATATTTTGTTTTCAAATCAGCCTTTCTTCCCAAGGGATTGGTGATTTCAGTTTGGGTTCTTTGGGTGGCAAAGAACTCTTTGGGTGGCGAAGATCCCCTTGAGCTTTCTCAAGGTTTTATTATAAGGACTTATTTATTATAAGTTTTGACCCCTGGTATCCCAGACCAGGAGCCACCACCAGGAACCTGGGATCAGGAGCTATACAGCTATGGGAGCTGTGTGCCCCCAATTCTGGTGTCCTGCTCTGCCCGACTCTCCTTGCTTTACTTAACTTTATCTTCCTTTACCTATTCACTAATAAATAGCTGTGACTTAACAATAGCTTTTCCTTTTGTTTTGGCTAATTGCTAATATTGCTTTTATTTTTTTTTTAAAGATTTTATTTATTTATCGGGGTGGGGGGGAGAGTGAGCACAGGCAGACAGAATGGCAGGAAGAGGCAGGGGGAGAAGCAGGCTCCCTGCCAGCAAGGAGCCCGATGTGGGACTCGATCCCAGTACGCTGGGATCATGACCTGAGCCGAAGGCAGCTGCTCAACCAACTGAGCCACCCAGGCGTCCCGCTAATATTGCTTTTAAAAGTAAAGGAATACATTTGGGGCACCTGGGTGGTCCAGTCGGTTGGCCATGTGACTCTTGATTTCAGCTTGGGTCACGATTTTAGGGTTGTGAGATCAAGTCCCACATTAGACTGTTCAGCCTGGAGTCTGCTTGACATTCCCTCTCCCCTCTCCCTCTGCCCCTCTCCCCACTTGTGCATGCTCTCTCTATATAAAATAATTGTAATCTTAAAAAATTAAAGTAATACATTCATGAATAAGGAATTCTTTCTTTCTCCAGACCCTTAGCCTTCTCATCCAGTAGGCAATTTCTGTTAATAACCATCTCTTACGCTCATTGCAGACATTTCCTATGTACAGGTAAGCACATATGTCTCCATTTTCTATACAAATAAGGGCATAGAATGCAGTTTCCCATTTCCACCAAATTTTAATAAAAATTGTACCCAGAAACAGATTGGTTTACTAATTTACCTTGCTTGGCTAAAGCAAAGTTCATGTTAGAAAAAATTCAGTGAAACAGTTTCTATTTTTTCTGTATTCTTACTCATTCTTCACTTTTGCTTCTTACATTTCCAAATCCAGTGACCAACAACCCCCAAGATCACATATTTAAATTTTAGGTCGCAAAATAAGTCACTCATTTTCAATAAGCAACACGACACCACGCATTATTCATTTCAGACAACTTGACCACAGCTGTGTGTGGCCAGGAATGTGTTATTTTCAGCTTCATATATAGGCTTTGGCAAAAACCAGATCTATTTTACATTTTATACTGGGCATACAACTGAGGTGTGCAAGAAAAATAACTTTTTCAGGGTGACTGTGTGGCTCAGTCGGTTAAGCATCCCACTCTTGGTTTCAGCTCAGGTCATGATCTCAGGTTGAGATTAAGCCCCAAGTCTGGCTTCGTGCTCAGTGGGGAGTCTGTCTGAGATTCTTTCCCTCTGTCCCTCCTACTGTTTGTGTACTCTCTCTTCTTCTCAAATAAATAAATAAATCTTAAAACAAACTTTTCTGTTATTCTAGATTTCAATTTCCTCCAAGACCCCTATTTGACAGAAATTATGGAAATGTGCAGTTCCTCCCTTTCCTGTGGTTGTGTCGAGGTTCTTAGGGGCTTTTGTCATACCAGGAAGTGAAATGTGTTGTCCGCCAGTGTCCATGAGCCATTTCCCCCCATCTGCCTGGTCATTTGGTGGCATAGTGTGGTCCACGCTATCAGAGCCATTTTGCCTGTTTCCATTGTATGCCTGGGTTTGAGAAGTAACTGTCTCTCCATAGCCGCATCCTATCAGACTCCTATGCGGCCATTTCCTTTCTTCAGTTTTGCAACTTTCCCACAAAGTGGGTCACGAGCCTATCTGCTCTTAGATTCTTGGGATTTAGTGTGTTTCTTTTTGCACTTTCTGCTGGACAGCATGGGCCTCCCTTTATCCAGATTCCACTCATGTCTAAACCTTTATCACCTTTCCTCTATCTCTGTTACCTCCATGCCCCACCCAGTCTACCAGCCCTCAGTGTTTCAGTCCAGATAGACAGAGATAGGGAGGGGGTGAAGAGCAAAGTCATTAGTTTGCTGCAGTTATTGCTCTGTTAGCATTGCTTTTAGGTTTCTGTCCCTGCCCAGCTGGCCTTCCTTTCCACCTACATCTGACCCCCGCTGACCACAGCACATCAGCCCTCTCCTGTTACAGCATGTAAAGAAAAATCCATTAGAAATGCTCCACTTGTAAATAAAATCTTTTTTTTTTTTAAAGATTTTATTTATTTATTTGACAGAGACAGATCACAAGTAGGCAGAGGCAGGCAGAGAGAGAGAGGAGGAAGCAGGCTCCCTGCTGAGCAGAGAGCCCGATGCGGGACTCGATCCCAGGACCCTGAGATCATGACCTGAGCTGAAGGCAGTGGCTTAACCCACTGAGCCACCCAGGCGCCCCGTAAATAAAATCTTTAAAAAATATTTTAAAAAAGGGCACCTGGGTGGCTTAGTGGGTTAAAGCCTCTGCCTTCGGCTCGGGTCATGATCCCAGGGTCCTGGGATCGAGGCCTACATCGGGCTCTCTGCTCAGCGGGGAACCTGCTTCCTTCTCTCTCTGCCTGCCTCTTGGCCTACTTGTGATTTCTGTCAAAAAATAAATAAAAATCTTAAAAAAAAAAAAAAAAAGAAAGAAAGAAAGAAATGCTCCACTTGGTCTGCATTATTCTCCAGAGGGCTTGACTTAATAAAGGTTGGCATTCTTTTTTCTATATCACTTCAGAGGGTTAAAAGGTTCAGGGCACAGGGCACCTGGGTGGCTCAGTTGGTTAAGCCACTGCCTTCGGCTCAGGTCATGATCCCTGAGTCCTGGGATGGAGTCCCTTATCGGGCTTCCCCTGCTCCGCAGGCAGCCTGCTTCTCTTTCTCCCTCTGCCTCTCTCCCGCTTGTGCTCTCTCTTTCTCTCTCTTTGTCAAATAAATAAAACCTTTTAAAAAGGCTGGGGCAGGGCACTGTGTAGGCCTGAACCAGAGGGCAGTAGAATCTGCCCTTTGTCTACTCAAAGGAGGACAGAAACTCTAAGAAGAACGGTTGAGAAGGCCCAGGCAGGAGGCTGAGCTGCCAGGCCCAGAAAGTGTCCTGGATCAAGTCTTTGATACCAGGAAATGAAAAATTTAGGGCTGGGATGGTGTAGGGGGGGTATGGGTGGTGTCCACCTATGTCTCCCCAGGTCATACTGGTCCTCTTTACTTTCTGGACAATTGGCCTCTCTGATTTCTTGCCTTTAAAGCAACTTCCCAGATATATCTTCACCCACTCCTGTTGACTTTAGACAGAGGGATATAAAACATCATCTTGATTCAGGGCTCTAAGATATGGCAGATAATTTTAGAAATACTTCGGAGAAAATGAATTTTATTATAATAAATAGAGAAAAAGCAGGATATACATCCCATTAGGCCAAAAATAATCAGTTGTCTAGCCTTACCATAGATTAAGCTTTCAGGAAAATGTGAAACTATGTGCAGTTTTGTTCACCGTGGCGTAGACATTAAAAAGTCAATATCCAGGGGTGCCTGGGTGGCTCGGTTGATTTAAGGGTCCAACTCTTAATTCTGGTTCAGGTCATGATCTCAGGTTTGTGGGATCTTTCTCCCTCTGCTCCTACCCCCCTCTCTCCCTCCCTCTCTGAAAAAGAAAAAAAGTCAATGTCCAACATAAGTCTAAGAAGTCAGGATGAAAATATGCATCTCTGCTGTACTAGTGTTCTGCCCCGGGTGGGCTCTGTCTTCATAGCAGCAAAGTCTCACATTTCTAACTGTGCTGTCACTGCAGTCAGTAAAGGATGCAGAAAAGGCACTCTTCTCTTTCCCTCCTCCAATGCCTTTGATCCCACTATACCATCTGAGAACAGATGTTGTCCAGTCACAATGACCCTTCCAATTTAGGAAGTCTAAGCACGTAGTCTGAAGTCACTAGGACCACATAGCATCCCATTGCAACGGCAAAGGTGGGTGCTGGTTAGGAAGTGGCTTTACTTATTGCCGTGAGTACCAAGACCCAGATTTTGGCTGGCAGCTTCAAGAGTATTATTCCAAAGGTAGCACACTTTTAATGAAATGGTGTTAATTTCTTTATTACTTATTCCAAACATGTGTAGAGTGATGACTTTAAGCTGATTCATTTTGCTTCATGGTTATTTTATTTTCTCTTTCTCTTCATGATACTTCAGAGAAAATCATTTAGACCAAGAGAGTAATTGATACTGTAGATCAGGACCTGGAAATTCAATTAGCTGCAGAGAGACATGAATGGGGTAAACTGAGTGTCTTATCATTTGGATTGTGGCATTCTGGAGGACCTACATGTCAGCTGGATGAGGAAGCCCCTTTTCAGGTCCAGATAATTGTAGCCAGATGGAAATGTGAGTCCCATGTTGCCAGACTGCTCTTTTAGAAGAATATGGAAGTCTAGATTTTTATGTGAAAAAAAAATGTAAGTTATATGGGACGTACCAAATATTTGGCCTATGGGTCACCAGACTGCAACTTCTATTTTAGACTATCTGGTTTATATTCCTTTTGTTATAAAAACAAAACCAGGAGGGGCACCTGGGTGGCTCAGTCATTAGGCATCTGCCTTTGGCTCAGGTCATGATCCCAGTGTCCTGGGATCAAGCCCGGTGTCTGGCTCCTTGCTCTGCGGGAAGCCTGCTTTTCCCTCTCCCACTCCCCCTGCTTGTATTCCCTCTCTGACTATGTCTCTGTCAGATAAATAAAATCTTAAAAAAAAAAAAAAGAAACAAAACCATGAGACTCTATGAGCAAACTTCAGTAGCATGTATCAAATCAATACAAACAGAGGAATTATTTTTAATCCAGGAAAGAGTGTGGGAAATTAAAACTCCTTCCAATGGTACCTAAGTGGCTCAGTCGGTTAAATGTCTGCTTTCAGTTCAGGTCCTGATCTCAGGGTCCTGGGAGTGAGCCCCTTGGCTCCCTGCTCAGCTCAGTGGGGAGTCTGCTTCTCCCTCTGCCCCTCCCTTCCTTGTTTGTGTTCTCTCTCTCAAACAAGTAATGTTTAAAAAAAAACAAAAAAAACCTTCCAAATGGTAGCAATATTGACACCTTTCTTCAGAGAATAAGAATAGAGGAAAATTTTCACTGAAAAAATGTGCACATCTTTTAGAAAAGGACATGACAAAAGCTACTTAAGGTACCGTTGGAAAATCTGAATGCATTCTAGCCACAAAGTACAGAGGAAATGCATTTGAAGATACTAATGGGATTTAAAAATTGTTTTTATAATTCCCATTTAACTAAAAAAATCCACTCCAAATCTTGGCAAATTAGCAAATGTAGTATTGATTTATTATTAGTCTTTCCGTCAGACTTCAAACTTATGGTCGCGTTGCATTTCTGTCAGTCTTCAAGAACTGATACATGAGGGATTATGGATTCCACTTTCTATTTTTTTCAAATTAAATAATAAATCAAGTGTCAAAGTCTAGAGGACAATGGGATCATTGTCTAATAACAAATATTAGGATTATATGGCCTCAGACCACGTAAGAACAATGATATAGTTCTTTCTGTTACAATTATAAAATATATTTATGAAGGAAAAAGGTATTTTGTACCTAAGCACATGATAGATGTTTCAAAGTTATTTTATGAATTATTTTAATAAAACTTGGATAAAAGTGCTCACATTGAAAAGTGGCTCAAAGGGCATAAATGGAAGGACACTGATAAATGGCAAGTAATGGGAGAACTCAGTACTCATCAACCCTCCCATAGTGTTTATTAAAAACCCAAATGGTCAGGCGCCTGGGTGGCTCAGTGGGTTAAGCCACTGCCTTCGGCTCAGGTCATGATCTCAGGGTTCTGGGATAGAGTCCCGCACCGGGCTCTCTGCTCAGCAGGGAGCCTGCTTCCTCCTCTCTCTCTCTGCCTGCCTCTCTGCCTACTTGTGATCTCTCTCTGTCAAATAAATAAATAAAATCTTTAAAAAAATTTAAAAAAAATAAAAAAAACCCCAAATGCTGGAATAAGGAACAGACCATGCTGAATCTCTAACTGAGCAAGAGACCCTGAAGAAAATAAATATTTGGCCACCTTTTTGAAGGGAGGACGGGGTTAAGAAACAGTTTGTTCTAGAATAGTTTTAGATTTAGAGAAAAGTTGCAAAGGTAGCACAGAGGGTTCCCATAAACCCCTCCCCCAGTTTCCCCTAAGATCTTACTTCGCCATGGTACATCTGTCATGGTTAAGAAACTAACTTGTTACATTACTATTAACTAAGCTCCAGATTTTATTCTGATTTCACTTGTTTTTTCTACTAATGTCCTCTTTCTGTTCCAAAGTAACGCCCAGAATATCAGATTACATTTAGTTGTTCTGTTTCCTTACTCTTCTCTGGTCTATGAGAGTTTCTCGATCTTTCTTGTTTTTCCTGACTGACAGTTTTGAGAATTACTGATTATGTGTTTTATAGACTGTCCCTTAATTTGGATTTGTCTGATGTTTTCCTTAAATATAGAATTATGTGTTTTTAGGAAGAACATCACAGAGGTGAAGTACCCTTTTCATCACATTCTATCAGGATACATGCCATCAATATGACTTATCATCGATGATGTTAAACTTAATTATTTGGATCAGGGAGGGTTGGTCAGGTTTCTTCACTGGAAGATAACTCTTCTGTGCCCCCATACTCTCTTCTTTGGAAGAAAATCACTAAATGCAGCACATTCTGGGGGTGGGGTGGATGTTACCCTCCACTTCTAAGAGTGATGGTTATCAATATAAATTCAGGGGAAAAAATTTTCTTTTTTTGCAGGACAGAGAGAGAGATCACAAGTAGGCAGAGAGGCAGAGAGAGAGGGAAGCAGGCTCCCCACTGAGCAGAGAGCCAGATGTGGGGCTTGATCCCAGGACCCTGAGATCATGACCTGAGCCAAAGGCAGAGGCTTAACCCACTGAGCCACCCAGGCACCCCTAAATTTAGGGAAAATTTGTCTCTTCTCTTCTACTTATTTTTTTTTCAATTGTTTGTATCATTATGGATTCATATATATTTATTGTATATTTTGGGTTAAAATTCAATACTATTCTTTTTTGTTCAAATTATTCTAGCATTGGCCATTAGGAGCTCTTCTGGGTTGGTGCCTGTGTCCCTTCAACAAGTTCCCACTCTCATTTTTTTGAGTATGTTCTGATATTATAAGATGTTCCAGACTTCTCTTGTGGTTTCCCAGCTCCAGACCTAGAATCAGCGAGTTCTCCAAAGAGTCCTGGTTTCTTTTATTGGAGAATGGTGTGTAGAAAACAAGATCTCAACATAGGATGTGCTCATTGCTACTGAGGCTCTTTGAGTGGGCAGAGCTAGGAAAACTATAGATGTGTACTAACCCAGGCATGTACACAAATCTGTAATTATATCTCTGCCTACCCATCTGTGACTATATTAAGCTACCCATGAGTTCGTACTGATGCTAACTGTCCTTTCTAATGCATGCCTCTACAACACCAAGTACAATAAATTTTCTGTTATCTGACAGGGTCAAGGAAGATAGTGCCCTGGTTAATCAACTCTCCAAGATAAAGTGAGAGTTAACAAATGAGGCTTACGTGTATTTTTGATCTTCCAAAATTGGGCTAAAACATTAAAATGATTTCTAAGATAATAACAAATTTTCATATTGCACTTACTGTGTGCTTGGCACTTTACATTTATTACTCATTTTGTCTTCACAACTCTTCAAGTAGTTACTGTTACTATCCCAGTTCTGCAGATGAAGAAACTGAAGTGCAGTCTACGGCCATACCACCCTGAACGCGCCCGATCTCGTCTGATCTCGGAAGCTAAGCAGGGTCGGGCCTGGTTAGTACTTGGATGGGAGAAACTGAAGTGCAGAGTGGTGAATTTGCCACTTGCTACACGGTAAGTAGCCGAGCAGCCATCAGAGTCTGCTATGCTATGCCTCCTTAGCAAGCTTTAGTCCTTTTTTGAGGTTCAAGAGACAGTGGAGAGTCATGATTCTGTTCCTTAGTCCTAAGTGTTTTGCAGATGCATGGATATGCCACAAACAGGGTTATGATTGACTGAATGCCAAATAGCCAAGAGTTTTTGTTTCTTTGTGGTTATCTTGAGTTGCCACACTTTCTACAATGAATATTTAGTGATTTTATTTTAAGTAAAAGCTGTAAGCATCATACACATATGTAAAATAACAGTAGCAGGCTGTGCCACTTTAGTGGAGAGTCTCCATCCATGTCTCATACTAGAAGATCAGGGTTTAATTTTAATAAGGTAAAAGGCAAGTTTTTCTTATACTTGATACATTTCCTTATTTTTTTGATAAGAACCTTATATATCTCCCATTTCCTTTTGCCTGTTAGAAAGCTCATCATAGCAATTGCACAGGTCCTTATGGCCAACTCAAACATTTTCTTGGTCATAATTTAACTCACTTTTAAAAATATTAACTTTGGGGCACCTGGGTGGCTCAGTGGGTTAAAAGCCTCTGCCTTCAGCTCAGGTCATGATCCCAGGATCCTGGGATTGAGCCCCACATTGGGCTCTCTGCTCAGCGGGGAGCCTGCTTCCTCCTCTCTCTCTCTCTGCCTGCCTCTCTGCCTACTTGATCTCTGTCTGTCAAATAAATAAAATATTTTAAAAAATTAACTTTAACTTGGGTCTCAGAATATGACATAATGAGTGAATGTGGGCCTCCCTCTTGCTGTAAACAGTAAATTTTTTTTTTCAAGTTCAAATCCAAGGCCACCCTCAAAATAAAGAATTTCCCTGAGTGCCAGAAATGAAGGAAAACTCACATCAGAGCGGTGCTTAGGCAAGTCAGGGCCATGATGGCCCAGGAGACAGTGGATCTGGATATCAGCACAAACATTTTATTGGCCACAGTGGGATAGGAGACAAGGCCCCTGGTCATACGTGGTGGGGGTGTTGAACCTGGTTCCTGGGTGAACCTGGGGTCTGGAATAGCTGCACCTTGTGATTAGGGGACCAAAAACATTGCCCACCTACCCAGGCATTGGAGTTTATCTTGTCAGGGCTCTAAGTGAAAGAAAAAAGACCAACTTGAGAAGTTCAGCTCCCAAATTTCAACACATGCAACCCAATTTCACTCCTCCTGTTTGTTGTAGTAAAACAGAGTGAAATAATGACATGAAAACTAATCACAGAGAGTTGAAAGGTTTTAGTGTTCACAGAAGCAAACTCAGACCTTCTCTGGAGGGGGGTCATTTTCATATGTCCGAGCTCACAGGACATATGCCTATTTGCACACACACATGCACACACACAAACACACATACACACCCGGAGAAGATGAGCTCACATGGGGAATTGATACACCTTTGGAGAATATCAGCAGATACAGCATCAAAAGAATGAGTGCCCTTGAGAACTTGGGATAATTAAGGAATGTGAGAAATGACCCTGAAGAAAAATAAAGACTTGACCATATACGTAAGCCTTCACGTTGAAGCAGGACCTGGATGCCGAGCAGGATGAACAAACGTGACGCACCCTTGAGGTGTTGGCTTTATCAGCTAAGTTTTCATAAATTGAGTGTTCTTTTTTTTTTTTTAAAGATTTTATTTATTTGACAGACAGAGATCACAAGTAGGCAGAAAGGCAGGCAGAGAGAGGAGGAAGCAGGCTCAATGCTGAGCAGAGAGCCCGATGTGGGGCTCGATCCCAGGATCCTAAGATCATGACCTAAGCCCAAGGCAGAGGCTTTAACCCACTGAGCTACCCAGGTGCCCCTAAATTGAGTGTTCTTAAAGTAGAGCCTGTCAGACACAGAGTGCCATCTGGAAGGTGAGGAATGCCTTTGGGCAGCCCTGACAAAAGAAGCCTCCCCTTTCTAGATGCCTAAACAAAGAAAGATTCAGACCACAGAAGCCCCTATTACCTGAAAGAATCCTCCATAAGACTCTGTCCCTCAGGGCTTGGCAGACAGCTGAACGTCTGCACAGGACACTGGATTAAGTGGTTATGGGTTGACACAGGAGGAAAGATGAAAAGAACTGAAAATGAGTACTGGGTGCAGTGACATAGCTGAGCTGACCAGAGAGCTGCCCGCTCATGTCCTGCGCTACATGGAGCCGTCCACGAGGTTAGCAAAGGGCAGTTTCAGAAACGGAGGACAGGAGGTTGAGGATATTTGCCTTCAACACTTTCCTCAAGAGGAGAGGGTGTTTGTAAAAGAGAAGACACAGCACTAAACGGTCTCTGCTGTATATAATGTGTCTGTGCCTCAATTAGCTGGTTAATTTAGTCCCTGAGACAATATGATCTGCCACTTGTTTTCTTACTCATCCTTCCAAGACATAGCTGCAAAGTCCCCTCTTGGAGAAACCTCTCTTCCTACCCCCATCCCAGGTTCGGTTGTGCCCCTTCCTCAATGTGCCTTTGGTTCATGTCCATAGAGTGTCTGTCTAGTAACCCTAACAAAAAGGCCCAGTGACCTGGCATGACTTCGGACCATGGGGCCAAATGATGGGCTCTCCAGACAAACAAGGCTCCCACATTCCACCAAGTTATTCACTTGGTGCCATACAGGCAGGGGTTAAGTCAGTTGCACTAATAGAAGTTGATACACATACAGTTGATGTCAGTCAGGCAAATTGAATCCGTTCATTAAGAAAAACCACAGGGACGCCTGGGTGGCTCAGTTGGTTAAGCATCTGTCTTCGGCTCAGGTCATGATCCCAGAGTCCTGGGACCTAGCCCTGCATCGGGCTCCCTGTTCTGCGGGAAGCCTGCTTCTCCCTCTCCCACTCTCCCCGCTTGTGTTCCCTCTCTCATTGTGTGTCTCTCTCTGTCAAATAAATAAATAATCTTAAAAAAAAAAAAAAAAGGAAAAGAAAAACCACAGTTCCGGGGCACCTGAGTGGCTCAGTCAGTAAAGCAACTGCCTTCGGCTCAGTCCTGGGATCGAGCCCCACACTGAACTGAGCAGGAAACCTACTTCTCTCTTTCCCGCTGCTTGCCACTCCCCCTGCTTATGCTCTATCTTTCTGTCAGAAAAAAAAAAAAAAAAACTCTTAAAAAAAAGAAAAAAAGTCACAATTCAACAAGTGTCTTAACATGGTATAGCAAGAGTGAATTGTAAGTTCTGTTCTTCATTAACATGTTTTGGCATCATTTACATGGCTGTAATCATTTTATCTACCTTTCCCAGCAGTTTATAAAAAAAAAAAGTTGGTTTTGCAGGATTTTTAAAAATATATTTTCTGGCCAGTTCTGAAGAAAAGAGACAAATCAGGAGAGCCAGCCATCTATTTTTAATGTTTATGTACAGCTATATTATTATTATTTTTAACAAAAGATTTAAGCATTTATTTTAGCTGTTAAGTTATTGTTCTTAAAGGCTTTCTGTGGATGTTGGTGGAACACAAGAGGTATATATACTCTTTGAATAGAGATAAATACAGCCTGTATGAAATAAATCACTGCTTAAATAGATTTCTTGACTTATTAAAAGTGGTTGTTATCATAAGCCCAAGTTTTGAATTGGGAAACACATTTGTTAGAAGCACAATCTGGCATGCTCCAGTACTGAAATCAAATGCAGGGCAAGAAATTCATGAAAAATCCATTTATAAGCTCAGTGACTCTCCTTTTCATAAGCAGCAACTTCTCTCCCGAATTGGTTTAGACTCACAGCTCTTAGTGCAGGGACGGTTCTGCTCTAGAAAGTGCCAACGTGATTCCAGTCTATTAATGCCTTGGAGAGCACAGAACTGTATCTTTAATGCAGCTCTTGGTCTAATCTTCCTGCCAGAAAGGAGCCCACAAATCTCCAGGAGCCCCAATTGTTGCTGTAAAACTGCAGGAGGACAAGGCAGTCTTTTCCTCTCGAGCCACATGTGCTGGGCTGGGGCATGTGTCCAGTGTCTCTCTGTGCAGATGAGATGATAGATACTCAATTTCTGCTTCCAGGAGGTTACGGTATGAGAGGGGGAACAGGGCACGGGGTCTACAGTACATGTAGTCACAGAATAAATGGTCTCTTGGGGCAGAGATTAGTCAATAAACAAAGGACTTTCTCTATTGGGATGGTAAAAGGCTTGATTTGAAATAAGACAGGCATGATCTAAAATAAACTGGTTAACTCAGTTTATTTAAAAGCAAGTGGTGAAATTGGACCAAGGTCACAAACTGAGGCCTTAGGGGGACATTTTGTTTGGATTTGGGAGAATACAGAGGCTCTTTGTAAATGGTTCTTAAACCTAGCTGATCATCAGTCACCCAGGAAACTTTTAAAATACAAATTCTTAGGCTTGTCCCTTGATGTACTGAATTAAGTGTGGTTCGGGTGGGACCCAGGAATTTTGAGTTTGGGACACACAGGAACTTGGAGAAAATGTTCAAGCTTAGGACTGGGCAGATCTGATTTTGAATCTTGCCTTGGGCACATTTTGAGTCTTCTAAAGCCTCAGAAGCTCTAAGAACAACTTCGGGGTAAATCTATGAGACCCCAAAGATCTCAGAGGGTTGGCACAGAGGCTGGACTTTATTGGGTATTTGGTAACTGTCTTAGTCCATTTGGGCTGCTATAACAAAAATACCATAGACTTAAACAACAAACATTTTCTTCTCACAGTTCCAGGGGCTGGGAAGTCCAAGGTCACCGTGCTGAGAAATTCGGTTTCTGACGGCAGCCCCCTTCCTGGTTCATAGATGGCAGTCTTCTTGCTGCAACCTCACATTGGCCAAAGGGGTGAGGAAGCTCTCTGTAGCCTCTTTCATGAGGGCAAGAATCCCATTCATGAGGGCTCCACCCTCATGACCTAATCACCTCCCAAAGGCCCCACTTCCTACTACCATCACTTTGGGTCTTAGGATCTCAGCATATGAATTTTGTGGGAACACCATCATTTAGTCCACAGCAGTAACTGTGGGCTGCCCTCCCCTTCTTAACTTCAACACATGATGGCCTTTGGGATGTCCGTGGACTTGATGATACTCAAAGCATAATTAGATGACAATATAGCAGGTCAAGAAGCTGTCTGAATCACAAAGAGGAAGTGTGTGACATCCTGGTGAGTTATGATAAGCTCAGAGTGAACCTGCTTAAAAATGTGGCCGCCCAACCAGCCAAGCAAGCTGGCATAAGCCTTGAGGCTTCTGATTCACTGAGGGACAGCTGTTGCCGTGGATCCCCCAAGCATCTGAAATTCACGCTTCATGCTTAGGCCCTCAATATTTTCAAGGTTCACTTGATTCTCACCATAATTGGGTGGTGGGTGGCCTGCAGCTACCAACCCCTGGACAGCACCTTGCTGGCCTAAGATCATCTTCAGAGTGCAGAAACTGAGGGAAGTCAGGGGTATGTAGAGCCACAGAATAAACATGGCTTCCTGGATTATTCAAATCCTAAAGAAGCAGCACTATGTTTACACTAATAACAGCTGGTATTTATTGAGTGTTTACTTTGTGCCAGGCACTTTTATTCTAATAACGATCTTATGAAAAAAAACCTGTAAGGTAGGTACTGTTATCATTCTTGTTTTTTTATTTAATTAAATTTATTTATTTATTTGACAGAGAGATCACAAGTAGGCAGAGAGAGGAAGGAAAGCAGGCTCCCCACTGAGCAGAGAGCCCAATGCGGGGCTTGATCCCAGGACCCTGAGATCATGACCTGAGCCAAAGGCAGAGGCTGTAACCCACTGAGCCACCCAGGCGCCCCATCATTCTTGTTTTAAAGATGAGGAAAGGGGTGCCTGGGTGTCTCAGTGGGTTAAACCTCTGCCTTCAGCTCAGGTCATGATCCCAGGGTCTTGGGATTGAGTACTGCATCAGGCCCCATGCTCAGCCGAGGCTTGCTTCTTCCTCTCCCTCTGCTGTTTTCCCCTCCTTGTGTTCTCTCTCAAATAAATAAATAAAATCTTAAAAAAAAAATAAAGATGAGGAAAAACTGAGAAACAGGTTAAATAACCAGACAAACAAGTTGTTTTTTTTTTTTAAAGGTTTTATTTATTTGTTAAACAAGTATGGGGAATGGCAGGCAGAGGAAGAAACAGGTTCCTTGCTGAGCAAGGAGCCTGCAGTGGGGCTTGATCCCAAGATCCTGGAATCAGGATCTGAGCTGAAGGCAGATGCTTAACTGACTGAGCCACCCAGGTGTCCCCAGACAAAGAAGTCTTGAAGGGGAGTGAGGAATATGAAAAGAAAGGCCATTGCTAGCTGAGGGCACAGCTTGTGCAAAGGCCCTGGGGCAAAAAGAAATGGTGCATCTGAGGAAAAGAAAGGCCAGAAGAGCTGATCTCCTGAGAACAAGAAACAAGAGTCACCAGATTACACAGTTCCTCATGGATAACAGTGATTTTGTCGGTTACAAAAGTAGCAGGAAGCAATTGAGATTTTGTTTTTAACTTTTTAAAAAAATTTTATTAAATTTTATTTTTTTCCAGTGTTCCAAAAATCATTGTTTATGTACCAAATTACATTAATTTTATTTTAATTTTAAATTAAAAATTAACTTTTATTATGGAAATTTAAATATACACAGAAGCAGAACAAAATAAGAAGCCCCTAGTGCATCGCCGAGCTTCAACAATTAGCCATTTATATGTTTCAAGCAGGAAAGTGACATGATTCGCTAGCTTTATGTTCAAACCAACCAACCAACCATCCAGCCAGCAAACCAACCAACCTACCCACCCCTGCTCTGGCTACAGTGGAGAAGGAATTGGAGGGAGCGGAGTGTGCATGGAGAGGATGGTTCGGGGGGCCAATGTGGTGGTCCATGCCACGGGGAGTGTTGTGGCCAGGTGAGGGTAAACACAGGGCAGCAGACAGATAAGGAGAAATGGCAATGAGGAGCTCATGGGTGGGCTTTCCCCAGAAGCAAACTCTGATTCAAGGATTTGAGTTCAAGTAGAAGACTTGGGGTTCGGGGAATACTGACGGAGAAGTGGGGAAGAGAGATGAGGAATGCAGGACCCAGCGCACCACGAATATGTAAGACCTATTGCTCATAAATTATTAAGAATTTAAAAACAATGGCAGTGGGGTATACAACCAAGCACAGGGCCTTTTAGCACCGGTGCCCTAGGCAGCCATACATGTTGCATGGTCATGAAACTCATCCTGTCTTTGGGTATAATCCTGCAGGAAACTGGTGAAATGATATAAAACATACACCTCAGAGAGATGGGGTGGGGGAGCTCATTGCTTGAAGGCTGCTTCTGGAGAGGTCTAACCTCCTGGCACTTCCAGCCTGCCTTGTCTAGGAAAGATGGCTTTCCCTGGGTTCTTCCCGTAGATCCTGGCAGTTAGAAGATGAGTGGCATTGTCACTGAGCAGAGGTGATCAGTCCTGAGGGACACCAGCTGGATGCCCGCGGCATCTGCTGTGGGGGCTGAGGTGGGGGGAGGGGCGTGTGTCCAAAGAGACATGAAACGGCTTCTAGATTTTCAGCTTACCCACTGGAAGATCCGAGGGTCCTTCACGGAGACAGGGAGCACTGAAGGAGGAGCAGGTGGGAGCAGGTCAGGGAAACAACTGGATCTGGTGTGAATGTGGCGAGCTTGCCTCCTTCACGTGGAGCTGTTGAGAAGGCAGCTGGAGTTTTGGCCGTTAGGCTCAGGGGCTCTGCCGGCTCTGGGCATGGACAAAAAAAGTGCCTGGGGAGGGTGTGCAGGGGGTTATGGAGATGCCTGGTGTCTGCAGTCCAGAGGCTGAGGTCAGGCCACAGGCCAGCACTGGGGGCCACTAAAACCAAAATCTGCTCCCTCAGTCCCTGTTCCTGTTTTTGTTTTTTTGTTTAAAAAAAAGTTTTTTTTTTGTTTTTTTTTCCATAAAACGATACAAACTTATGAAATTGGTAAACTACCATATTTAACACAACCATTCATCCTGGTGTTAAGACCAAAAAGCATATCCCAAATTTGATCACTTCTCACCACTTCATCGCCATTTTCCTAGTCTGAGCGAGCTCTTGTCTGTAGTCGTTTTCCAACTATTCCTCCTGCTTCCTATTGCTTTACACTTTATTCTCAACATTAGCCAGTAACCCTTAAAAAAAAAAATCAGATCCCTTTAATCTATGTAAAACTATCCAATGGCTTCATCAAGCTTAGAAGAAAATTTGCTTATTACTTTGGCCAATAGAGCCCTATTCTCATCTGACTCTTTCTATTTCTCTGACCTCATTTGTCACCACTCTTGTCTTCTTGCTTATCACGCCTTTCTCATCCAAAAACCACCTTAGGAACATTAGGGAAGGCTTTCTGAGGTAGGCTCTCCTGACTTTCACCTGCTTAATATTTTTCCATGTCATTTATCACTACATGAAATAGTATGCCCACCTCTCCAGGGGGCAGCAGGGGCCATCGCCCTCCCCAGGCTCCTGTAAGTGGCTTCTTGTTCCAGCCATGGTAGAAGCAGAGAGCACCTGGGTGGCTCGGTGGGTTGGGCCGCTGCCTTCAGCTCGGGTCATGATCTCGCGTCCTGGGATCGAGTCCCGCATCCGGCTCTCTGCTCAGCGGGGAGCCTGCTTCCTCCTCTCTCTCTCTCTGCCTGCCTCTCTGCCTACTTGTGATCTCTCTCTGTAAAATAAATTAATTGAAAAAAAAAAAAAATCAATGTCAGGCTGACCTCTTGCCACTCCCCCGTGCACACCCCACAAGCCAGGCCAGGGGCTCCCTGAGGGGGAGAAGGAAGTTCTAAAATCACGGGTACAAACCCTGAAGTCGTTCTCCATCCTTATCTCCAGTATCTGTTTCCTGTTTCCTGGGTTCTCTCCGTGCAAATAAAACCCTAAGTTTACCCATGGATATTAGAACAATGAATTTTTCTCCCCGGATGGTGACATTGCAATGGCTGGAGTCTCACCAAATCTCATTACCAGGAGCAGTTAATGTATTCACAACTTAGTGCGTGGGCGTCCCGATGACATAGGTATTCTTGCATATTTCAATGTCTATTTAAAGAAAGGGTGCCCAGGCTTCATTTGTGTCAAGAGAGGCTCCTGGAAGCCACTTTATTTCTCACCATTAAAGTCAATCTGAGTTTCTAAAAAAAAGAGGAGGATAAATGAGTTGGACCTGCCAGGTCCAGGCAGCCCTGGGCTCCCAGGCCCAGTAATTGCTTCCTTATTGTTCTTTCTCATTAAAACAAAGGTCAAATCACATGGCATACAGTGTTCTCCTTTCTAGGAAAAGAAATCTCCCCAGGGGACCTGGGGAGTGGTGAGGTCCCCAGGACTGCACCCCCCCTCCCCCCAATTGTGGGTGGGGAGCGAGTTTGGGAAGAGGCTGGGGCCTCAATTTTGCCTGCTCCTCTGCTCTTCCTGGGCAGAGTCTTTTTACTTTTCTCATGCCTCAAAGGCTGTGCACACGTGAAACCACCTCTCAGGGTTTAGTGTGGGCCAGCTGAAGTGATCTGAAAAAGAGCCAGAGTGCACCTCTATGTTAGAACATTTTGATGGAAAGTGGCAAAAATGCGGATGAACATATTCTATTTGTTATTGTGGAAAATTAAACATCTAACCTGTTCATTACTTTTTTTACTTTTTACTCTAGCTATTTTGACTTAAAAACACAGCCCAAGAGAATTTATGTATTATCATTTATTATCATTTCATGCCTGTTATTACTCAGGAGTGGTATTCAAATCTTGAGCCTCAGGTGCGGCATGAACGCCAGCCCCAAATAGCCAGGAATGGTGCTGGTGTGTGTTAGCCCGATAACAATGCCGCTGTCCTGTTCACTCTGGAAGTGAAGGGAGGAAGAGGGGACATCGAGGCAGGGCTTTAGGCGCCATTTGCATTTGTCCTGGTATCTTGCTGTAAACCACAGGTGACGTGATGCTAGGGGAGAGCATTAGGTTACCATGGCATCCCCTGGAAACCCAATTCCTGGGGGCTGGTGTCTGTCTGCCTGCTTCTCTCTGTCCTCCTGATACCAGAGCAGGAGAACACAGATACCAAGGACTTGGAATCCGAAGATGGATAATCTGTGATATCGGAAATGACACTCTAAATTGGTTCCAAACACAAGGATGTTGAGTAATGGTGCTGGCGCTGATCGTTCCCTGCGGCGTCACGCTTCAAAGGCTTTTCAGCCAAATAGAGAGGCCTCATAGCCATCAAACTCTTGTCCAGTCTAATTACCATAAATCATTATAAATGGGATCTAATATTGCTAGAAACATAGATGCACAGCCATGGTCACGGGGCAGTGGGGCCAAGAGACTGTTTCGCAGAGGGAACGTGAAATCATACTGTGTTCGTGGGACCAGTCTGTGCCCTTGCTCAGGAAGTGAAGGAAATCTCTACAGAATGTTTTGTGGTGGTTACAGGTGCCATCGAATGTGGGAAAGAACTGGAATGCAGTACCACTCCAGGAGAAAAGTCAGGGGTGGTACGCTCTCAGTAGGCAGTGTTGCAGCAGTAACCATAAAGCTAAGAGCTACCACTTCTCAAGCACTGGCTTTGTTGACAGGCTTCATTCTAGGGACTTTACATCAGTTAACTACCTTATAAGGTAGGTGTGGTTTTTATTCCCGTTTTACCAGTGAGGAAGTACAAGGCATCAGTAGGCACCACTGGGTTACAACTTTCTTTAATCCATTTCACACAGTTGTTGACACCTTCTAGGTGCCTTGGGGGGAAACACAGAAGGAGATCCAACTTTAGCCCCGAAGACTCTGCCACTGTGTCCGGCAGACACAAGTTTGAAGACAATGGAGGGAGGGAGGCGCCCCAGGGAAGACTGAGGACTGGGGCTATTTGACCAGAGCCTTGAGAACTGGTAAGATTCTCCTTGTTTTCAACCCCTCGTATCCCCATGATGTGAATGGAAATTCCAGGTAAAAATGTGAAGTTTGCATCACTATTCTCTCTCTGGCCGCAAACTGGATCTCAACAGCCCCTCTGCTTATCCCAGCTTCTCTGCCTTGCCCCAGATGGTTTCCTTAGGGCCTTTGCTAGAGGGTCAGGAGGGTCGTCAGACTTAGCAAATAAAAATACAGGAATCAGTTACATCCAAATTTCAGATAAACAGCAAATAAATTTTCAGTTTTTATTAGGTCCCATGTATTACTTGGGACATACTTAAAATAAATTTTCATTTGGGGACGCCTGGGTGGCTCAGTTGGTTAAGCAGCTGCCTTCGGCTCAGGTCATGATCCCAGCGTCCTGGGATCGAGTCCCACATCGGGCTCCTTGCTCGGCAGGGAGCCTGCTTCTCCCTCTGCCTCTGCCTGCCTCTCTGTCTGCCTGTGCTCGCTCTCTCTCCCTCTCTCTCTGACAAATAAATAAATAAAATCTTAAAAAAAAAAAAATTTCATTTGTTGTTTATCTGACTGACATTCAAGTTGAAGTGGACTATCCAGTGTTTTCATCTGGAAACCCAATATCCAGTCTCTGGGAGGTCACCCTCCATACCCTCAGGTGGGCAGCCCAGGACTTGAACCCAGACCCTCCCAGTGCCCTTGTCTCTGGTCTATCTGAAATTCATTCATGAGTCCTTCAGAAGTGGCCCGAGCACCCACCCTGAAGAGAGCCCCATGCCAGACAGTCTGGGGATGAGGTGAGCTGGCAGGCTCAGCCCTGGAGAACTTTTTGTTCGGTGAGAGAGAGGGGACACATGTATTTGCAACATCGTGACAAGGTGGGAAGTACTAGGCTGAGTGGACGGTTCTGGGCGGACGTGGTCTTGGAGGGGACATTGCGGAAGGGGCTCCACCTGGAGGTGGGGGAGAATGAGGGCTGGGTCCTCTAGGGCACATTCCAGGGCGCAGTCTCTCCCTGGAAGCTTTTGTGGAGTAGAAATAAACACAGCTGGTCCCCAACGCCGGCCACCAGAGGGCGGGCTGGCTTATGAAATGACTTTCCTCCACCCAGGGGAAGAAAATCGACTGAGCTTCAAGGGCCGTTTTTCCTTTTTCTTTGCTCTGAAACCATGTTAAAGAGGAGGGAAAAGCAAGGACACATCCCCTCCTCCTTGACGGTAGAAGGTCTTCCTGAAAGCCCCACAGGAGCAAGGACGGCACCTTCTCAGGTCAGAGGAGAATCCCCAGCCCCTAGTGCAAGGCCCGACTCCCCAAGGGTGCTCAGGAAATGTGACAAGAAAAGGAAGAGGAAAGAGGGAGGAAGACAACAAAGAAGGGAGGAAGAAAGGAAAGGAAGGAGATAGGAATAGACTGAGGGAGGAAGAAAGGAAGGAGAGGGAAAGAGAAAGGAAGTAGGGGAAGAAGGAAGGAAGGAAAGATGGAGGGAAGGAAGGGAGTGAAGGAGGGAGGAAGGAAGGAAGGAAGGAGGGAGGGAAAGTGGGAGAAAGGGAGGGAGGAAGGAAGGAAAGGAGGGAGGGAGGGAGGAGGGAGGGGGAAGACTTCCTTGCTGGGCCAGGGGCACACCTGCAGGTGATGTAAGTGTATCTAGCCCAAAGACTTTTTTTTTTTAAAAGAGGGGACTTTTTTTTTTTTTTAAGATTTTATTTATTTATTGACAGACAGAGATCACAAGTAGGCAGAGAGAAAGGCAGAGAGAGGGGGGGAAGCAGGCTCCCCGCTGAGCAGAGAGCCCGATGCAGGGCTCGATCCCAGGACCCTGAGATCATGACCTGAGCCGAAGGCAGAGACCTTAACCCACTGAGCCACCCAGGCGCCCCACACAAAAGACTCTTGATGAAATACTGTTTGAAAAAGAGAACGAGTGGCCCCTAGGAAGGGAAGCACCTAGCGTCTTTTCCATTCATACATTCAGGGTATTGAGGTTTGGTCAGCAGTGAAACCGGGGGGAGGGGAAGGGGGAGGGGAAAAGAAGGAAGAAAGCAGGATGGTGGACGTGCTGTGTGACTTTGGGGAGACTGTGTAACTTTCCCTAGGCCTCCGTGTCCACATCTGTATAATGGATGTACTTCCCACCTTGTTACGGTGTTGCAAACGGATGCGTCCCCTCTCTCCCACTGGACAGGAGGTTCTCCAGGGCTGACCCTGGCGGCTCATCTCACCCCCAAACTGTCTGTCATGGGGCTTTCTTCAGGGTGGGTACTCGGACCATTTCTGAAGAATTAGATGAACGAATTTCGGGTAGACCAGAGAAGGGATCTCGGGGAGGGTCTGAGTGCAGGGCTTGGGCCAAAAGAGGTCTCCCAAAAGCTGGGCATTAGACTGTACAAAGAAACACATGACGGCCCAGCTCAGTTTGAATTTCACTGGTCAAGTGAAAAAAACAGGTGTGATCATGGTCCAGGGCTTTGTAAACTGTGAAGAGTGTACAAAAATGAGCTGTTGTCAGGGTCATTGTAACTCTCTCTCTTCCCCCTAAGAAATCAAGGGACAGACTATGTATTGAATAAAAGAAGATTTTTTTAAAAATAAAAGATTGTGTTTTTTTATAAAACAACTTGGAAGTGAAAGCTAATATCCTGTTTTGGAAGGTGACAACGAAACAAAGAAATCATCCATTGCTCTGTATAAGAAATGGCAGAGGATTTGGGGTGGGGGTAGATGGGGCAGAGAAGAGGAAAGAAGAATAGTGCGCAGTGGGCACTATGGGACAAAATGGCAGGAAGCTGATTTCTTAGTAATAATCAGTCACTCGTACACACACTTACTCTGTACTGGTCACCGTCCTAAATACTTTCACCGTGCACATACACATACCTTACAAAATCACTTAATCCATAAATGGTTATTTGTGATGGACAGTGGACACCTCCTTTCCCTCTACCTCCGTTTCAGTAAAGATCATCGGTGGGAGTGTTTAGGGAGGGGCTGAGTTGCATGTTGGGGTCAGCTCTCAGCAGAGACACAAGAACAGGCTGGAGAGTGAGGCAGGAGTCTCACTCAAACTTCAGAAGCCAGAAGTGGCAGGAGTAGGCCCTGAGGGCCACCATCCCCCAGGAGTCATTTGTGGGGGCAAATATCGGATTTCTCATGGACAAGAGATCTGAGACCCCCACAAACTTAATTTAAATTTCAAAGAACAGAATGGCTTCAACTGGTATCTGGGTTATAGGAAGCTTCCGTCAGATGCATTTCGCAGAATAAATTAACCCAGAGAGATTAGGAAACTTGTGCAAGGCCACACAGTGAGTGCCATGGAATTTGAACTACGTGGCCTAAAAAAACCCCTGGGGAAGATTTGTGCCCTAAAAATACAGTTTCTTTCACCTGGGTCCGCAGGCTGTTACAAAGCTGGAAAAGTTCCTTTAGCCCTTTCTTCTCATCAGTAAGCTCCTTGGATCCTCAGGTAATTTACGTTCTTTGGCCTGAGAAATGCAAAAGTGTTTCTTAGCTTGCCATGAAATACTACAACTAACATACGGCTATGAGGCCTGTCCTGGGCCTGAAGACCCAGCCTGGCCCTGGAAGAGCTCACAGGCACAGGAGGGGAGGAAGCTGCTCTCCTCAGGAGGGAGCTGATGAGAGGGTGTGGGTATGTGAGTTCTAACACCCAAAGCCTCCTCCAAGCTTCCCCAATGACCGTCATCCTCCAGGAGCTGGGGCAGGAGCAGTGGAGCACTGGGGAGGAGGAAAGTGTCCCTCATTTGCAACGACGGAACTTGGATCTATAAATAGTCATCAGAAATAGAGCAGAGAGAGAAGTCATTTGCAGGCTTTCATTAATTCAGAGTGGCCTTTCTGTTCCTGATGAGACGAGCTATTTGGTTCTCTCCAAACTGAAAAAGACAAAAACTACCTTGTGTCACCAAAACGTCTATTTCCCCTGGATGCCTCTTAGGATGGGGAGTCACATCTTAGGAGGCCCTTGTCAAGGGGCGTGTGCAGGCAGATGGCTGACGGATGTGGAGGAGGGACAATGAACACCGGGGTTCCTTCCCCCCTTCTCCTTCCAACAAGGCACCAGAAAAAAACTAATCAGCATCAGCAGCCAGAGGGGGAAATTCATTAGCAGATCTGGTTTTGCATAATTTAGTAGTTGGCATTAGCAAATTAAGTCTGCTTGGCTTTCCCCGTTGTAATGGTCATTAGAGAAAACGTGAAGAAAACACAGGCTCATAATCCCAGCAGTTTTCTAGAGATGATAATTAATAACAGCAATAATAAACTGCTAATAAGACTTTGCAATTTTCCCTTCTACTCATGTCACCCTGCTTGTTCTCACCAACTGTAGCAGAGGAAAGCAAGTCCGGATTATTGTCCTATTTGATGGACGGTGAAACTGAGGTCTGGGAGTTGTGTGCAGCTGGGGAGGGCATCTCTGTTTGCCTCAGAGGTGGCTGTGTGCAGGGAGTCTTGACCAGGGCGTGATCTCAGGAGAACCAGGCTCCGGCAGGACCTTCTCAGCGGGAGCCTCAGTTCTCCCCAGGCCAGAACAAATCCTATTAACAGCAACAGCAACAATCCTAAAGTTAACATTTGTTGAGTTGCTTCCAGGCACCAACACTTTACATACATACTATCTCAACAATAACTCACAGCCACCCACTAGGCAGTGACATCAGCCTCATCCACTGGTGAGGAAATTGTCTGAGAGGTGCAACAGACACCAGCTGGAGTGGCTTCCTGGTCCCTAGTGAATCTCTTTCTCTGGGAATGATCGGACACACGGGGCCCATGGCTCTGCCTTTGTCACGTGGCCCTTGGCAGACCTGATTGGGCCAGGAATGGGCAGCTGGCCTGAGCTTGGCCAATCGAAGCCCCTCTCTGGGATTTGTCACGTCAGAACAAAGGCAGGGGAAAAGTCCCCCTCTGGTGATGGCTGGTACCAGGGCAACACCGTTCTTCCCACGTGGAAGAAGTCAGGAAGGCAGATGCAGTGAAGGGGTGAGGAGGGGTGGGCAGCACCCTGTGGTATTTGAGTCCTTCCTTCTAATGGTCCCTAAGGCACATGGCTGGTCAGAAACTCCTTGTAGTAGAACTCTTTTTCTTTGAGCTGGCTAGATTTGGGTTTCTGTCTTTTGAAACCACAAGGCCTAAGCTATGACCTTGCCTGGGGTCGCCCGGGAAGTATGTGGTGTGAGAGAGACTGCAGGCTTGTCCCTTCCTCACCATGGCATCCAGGGTCTCCTGGGGCTTCCCTTTCTAGCCATGTCTGGGAGGATGGGAGATAGCAGGGCAGACCTCTAGTTTTGATGGTCCGCTGGCAGTGGGGGGTCTGTAGGTCCCATGCCCTGCAGGGGAACCATAGGGAAGGGAAAATAAGTGGAAGCTGAGTCTTTAGCTGACCGCCAAGCAATACACTAGTCTGGCACACGGCTCGATCATGCTTCCCCTGTGTTCTGGGCAGGACTGGCAGAACTGGTTATTTGGGACTTTGAATTTTTGAGAAAGAGGAGGCCACGGTCATCTTGGGATTGGAGGGAAGAGCCTGGCCTTTACTCTGGATCCCAACCTGTGACCATGACTCTGGGGCCTCCCACTCCGTAAATCAGCATGAAGAGACTCCTTGCCTTCTTCCCCTACTCCCGGTCCTCCCTAAATGTCAGGAATCTAGCAGGTGCTCTCCGGGATCTCTCTCCTCCCCATTTCCTAAGTCCTTTGTAAAAAAGTTGGCCCCAGGCTCCTACTGGACCACAGAGTGCCCCCAGTCAGGCCTCCCGAGGGGACAGCCTGAAGCATGTACCGCAGGGAGTTGGCACACAGGGGCTGCCGTTAGGCTGCCAAGGCTCAGACTGTGGCTCTGCCATGGCTCCTCGTGTGATCTCTAGGGACATTCTTTAACCCCTCCATGCTTCTGGTTTCTAAATCCATAAGGAAAAAAGGGACAATTAACAGTAAGCATCTACCTTATAGAATGAGCGTTAGGACTCAAAGTCCTATTACAAGTCAAGCGCTAACCCCAGTGAGTTCAGCCAATGTTGTTAGCAAAGATGGGGAAACTGAGGTAAAAAGAGGGAAAGTGATTCCTCCAAGGTCACACTCAGCTCAGGTCACGGTCAGAACAGGGCTGGGACCAGAAGCCAGCCCCCACCACCAGTGAGTTAGCTCCTAGAAAGCTCCAGAGAACACTGTCCTCACCCCCACACCCCATGCCCACTTCCTCAGATGCCTCCCACTGGGGTTTCACATGTGGGAAGCGCATGATGCTGGGTCGGGGCTATGTTTCTTCGGACTGGAGCTCATGAGGTGACTGAATCTATCCCGGTGAATCAGGCAGAAATTTGTGATTTACTGACATTTAGGAAAAAGCCATCAAGCCACCCCAGTCAGCTCCCTCGCTTGGAGACACAGCAGCCAGGAGGCCTATCTCCATCTCCAGGTGGAAAGACACAGGTAAAGGCCCTAGATGCCCCTCTGGTGGGGGACCGATAGGGTCCATTGTCCTGTGCTGAGGGGGTTGCCGTGTGCACTCAGTGGCGTTTGTGCAAGCTGATGTCTGTGAGCGGGACAGGGTCGGGCAGCCAAGCCCGGAGCTGACTTGCAGGAGGGTGAGGCTGAGCGGCTTGGGGAAGGGAGACCTCTCCTTTTTGTCTTCTACCTCAGAAAGCTGCTTGAATTTTTTTAACCAGTTCTTTTGATTTTTTTTACAATTGTTAAAAAAAAAAATCAATTGATAAAAATAAATTTAACAGTAACCCGAGAAGAGGTCGAAGGAGAAATAAAAGGATGGAAGGGTTCCAGAGGCCCTGCCAGTTCCCGGGAGAGGAGCTGGCCTTGGCTCTGGCATGCCTGGAGGTCGGGTGTGGCCACAGAGAGCTTGGGGGAGCGCCTCCTTGGATGGACCAAAGTCTCTGTTTCAGGAAGAAGTTTCTAGTGCACTGCGTGCACTGAAGGGTGGTTCTTCCCTTGGCAGATTCACTAGTCCCTAGTCCAACCCTGGTTCGCTGGGCTGAAAGTCTGTACGTGGTTAGTTAGCCCTTCTGAGCACACAAAACTCAGGGAAGCTAACCCAACCCTAGAGTCCTAGGACACTGTGGTAGAATCATATATTCACTGATTAGACATCAGTGAGAAGTCTAACCGGCAGACAGAGATCTGTATGGCCTGGCCAGCGCCTTTCTTCCCTGCTGGCTAGTGTGATGTGGCAGGTCTGGTTTTCAGAGGGTTTGTGGACAGACGGCAATGCCAATGACTTGTGCATTGGGAGATGGTTGAGTGAGGCAGCCCCCATTCCCGGTGTGGCCCTGACATCCTACAGAACCCCTCAGGTCAGGCATTTCTTCTTTTATTTTTATTTATTTATTTTAAAGATTATTTATTTATTTATTTGACAGAGAGAGAGAGAGAGAGAGTGAGAGATCGCAAGCAGGCAGAGAGAGAGGAAGGGAAGCAGGCCCCCTACTGAGCAGAGAGCCCGATGTGGGACTCGATCCTGGGACCCTGAGATCATGACCCGAGCCAAAGGCAGCAGCTTAACCCACTGAGCCACCCAGGCGCCCCCATTTCTTCTTTTAATTAACTGAAATTGGGCCCCCATTCCACTGGACACTGCTCAGGAGGGCATGGTCTGTCTTGGTTTGCTTTCAGAGCCAGCCAACCCCCTGTGACAGAGACATTCTGTCTTTAGACATGTTACTAGCCCTTGTCATCAGTTTCTGATAGGTCTTGCTGACTGAGGGTCCATCTCTCGATGGGCAGACAATGCATTGATTCTGCTTTGCTCTGAGAAAATTTCATAGTTTAACTCTCGGAGAGTGAACTTCCTCTTTGTTTTCAAGTCTTTGGGTGTACCCTACTTCACCCAAATCACATCCCCATTGGGCATGAGGAATATAGAGATGAATAGCACACGGTCCCTGCCTTCCTTACAGTTGGAGAGAACACAGGCCATGCTTATGACTAATGAACTACATTTCTGGGAGTCTCTTCCTGGTACAGAGGCCAGGGGGGCCAAAGGGAGCAGAAATGACCCACTTCTACCCTGTACACTGCCCAGAGGGCGTCCACAGAGGCTCCCCACTCCCGGTTCCAGAACCCGCTGCAGTGAATACACACACACACACACACACTCACTCACACACACCCCAGCCCTTACCCCAACTCCCTATGCACTGAAGGCATATTGTCTGCTTGCAAGGAGGCAGGTGGCCAGTGAAAGTCATGACTGGCCCTGGTTGGGGAAGACTCCTGCAAATCCAGAGAGATTAGTGGGGCCACCATTCTGGCATCCAGCGTGCAGGGTCTTTGGCTCACCTTCCACAACTTCCCTGGTATCCCCGCTCTCAGGCTGCCCTCCCCAGGTGACATGAAGTCCTAGGGTCACGTGGTATCTGGGTAACGCGGGCCCCAGTTGCTTTTGTGTCCTAACTCCAACTATGCTCAGCCTGGAGGTCTTAGGGATGGGAAATGGGGCTACTGCGTGCATTTTAGGAGACTGTTTTTCATGAGTTTGGTCTCCAAATGAAGGAATTGAGTTCCTAATAGTGCAATTTCACGCTTAGGCCTTCTTAGAGCTTCCAAAATCTCAACAGGACGTAGAACTTCTCTCACTGGTGGGACCTGGGGCAGACCATTTATCCCATTTGAGCCTTGGTTCCTTTGTCTGTAAAGGGGAATGGAAACACCAGAACCTACCCCACAGGGTCTTGTGGGAGTTAAGTAAGGAGATCCGCGTAAAGGCTGAGAAGTGCGTCTGTGGCCTTGTGAGGCAAGGACTCAAGAAACACCAGCTCCTCTTGTTCTGAGGGTGTGGCCTCGCTGAGTTGACTGGGTAAGCAGCATCCCTCTTTGCTTCTCTGTCTCTCTGGCTGTCCTCTAGCTCATTAGTCCCCCTCCTTAACCCCAGCCCATTTCTCAGGAAGTGTGGCACTCCAGAAGGGAGGTGTCCACAGAGGGTTTGGGAGTCTCAGCTTATGGGTCACTGGAGTTGATTTGGGTGGTGAAGCCCCAGCCCAGAGAAGGCCCCACTTTCTTCTTTTAATTAACTATGATCTTTGCCTCCTGATGCACTCTCGTCAAGAAAATTACTCTTAATCCTTTATGGCTATTTTCCTTTCCAATGAGTATCTAATTCCCGGAATGCTGCCCTAATTGTGTTGGGGTCACCAAGGAGGTAATGATGGGCTGGGTGTGTGTGCATGTGTGTTCTGGAGGGGGTTCTGGAACCAGGAGTGGGGAGCCTCTGTGGACACCTTCTGGGCAGGGTACAGGGTAGAAATGGGTCCTTCCTGCCCCCTCTTGGTCCCTCTTGGCCTCTGTGTTGTATCTGATGTGGTACCTGAGAGACCTGGCCACTCTCCTTGAGTCGCATCAGCAGACCTAAGACATGGGCTGGAAAATAGGCCTGGGTCACCTGGTGTGGCCAAGCCAGACCAGAGGTGGACTTGAACAAGAGGCCTTGTTTTCAGCAGGTGCCCAGAGAAGACTGAGTGTGACGCTCTATCTCTGGGCTCATGCCTGGAAAGGCCACAGGGGTGCCCCTGGGCTCTGTAGAGCAATTTCCTCTCTAGTCTCCTGGCTTTTCCTCAGCCCTCACATAGCCAGCTATTGTGGTCTCATCTGAAACAATGATTCCTGAAAGTATAGTCTGTGAAACCATGCATTTGATGAACTGGCTGGATTTTTATATTAAATATGTAACTATTGCAACAAAATAGTTCATGTTGCATTTCACCTAAAATCATCCCATGTCCTGCCCATGGTAGCTGCCACTCTGAAAAATCTCTGCCTGAGTTCCAGGTGAGGGAAGAGGGGCAACAGTTCACGCCGCATGCATCTGCTAAAATACCTTTTTGCTCACCTGGGAGCTGGGTGAGGACAGAGGCTGGGTCCAGTCATCTGCTCAAAACAGAGTGAGCACTCAGGGTGTGGGTACAGGAAAGTATGCAGGTTTGCATGCAGATCTGGGTTTAAAAACCAGCTTGTGCTTCATTTTCTCTCCAGTTCAGGGGACGCCAATTTATTTTGATTTTCTAGTCGGCAGAGTGGGGATAATCTCTACCTTACAGGGTTGTTGGGAAAGCCAGCTGGGATGGTCTATCCAGTGCTTAGCATGGGGTGAACTCTATGTAGATGCCAATTTCCTTCCTTTCTCTCTTTTGATATTTGATTAATCAATTTGTACCAGGCTGTTAGTGAAGAATATACCTACCTCCTCCTTCCCTGAGGGAGTTTGCATTTGCCCTCAAGGGGGATCCCAGGTGACAACAGGACAGTGGGCAGGCGCTCGGGCTGAGCCCTGCTGGTGGGCACCGGGGTCTCACTTCTCACACTCGAGACATCGCTCCTGCTGGCCTGGGGGGTAGGAGTGCAAACGGACAGCGCCTGCCTCTGGGGTTGCCATCTCAGGTCCTCGGGGGCCGGGGCAGGTAGTGAAGCTGAGCACGGCCGCACTATGCAGGTGGTAGGCTGACGGGCCTGGAGAAAGCCCAAGGGCACTCGAGTTCACAGGAAAGCAGCGGTCCTCCACTGGCCAAATGAAACAGGTTTGGCAACACAAACAAAGTAGAGCAGAAACAGACCCATAAATGCAGAGAACAAACAGATGGCCCCCAGAGGGAAGGGGCAAAGAGGAGTGAAGGGGAGTGGGGTGAATAAGAAAAAAATATTAAACAAACAAACAAATCAGGGGGCTGCTCGTCTACAGTCTCTCAAAGGGCTATTCCAGGCAGGAATAATAATCACAATATTTAACCACCAGAAGGCCTGGTTATGAGACACAAGCAACTCCCCATTTCAAGCTTTTCCATCCCCTAAAACTCTGGGTAGAGGGGAGAATGAACTTTCCCCCAGGCCCCAAGGCCTGAGCTGCATTTTACATCCAGTCTGTAAAGAGCCACTGTCCTCCTGGGCTCTGGCTGGGCTGCTTTCTGGGCCTCCTTGCCGGGGGCAGAGCAGCTGGGTGGTAGTTGCTTCCAGACTGTGTGGGAGCCTGAGCACGTGTAGCCAACCCTCGGGCGGGGGTGGGGGGTGGTTTCTATCCTAAGATAGCCCGGCCTGACTGCAAATCCAGGCCACTCTGCCATTCTAACTGCAGTTACAGTTTGGTTTTGGGAGCTCAGTCCTTGGGGATCTGAGACCTCTTTCTTCTGCCCTCTGAGCTCACAGCTCTTCCTGAAGGGCAGTTGAGCTGGGCAGGTGTGGCAGACCAGGCTGATTTAGCCTTGTCTGAGACTTGGCTTCCTATACGCCAGTCTGCTTCGGACAGTGAGAATCGTGAAGGTCAGGTACCAGGGTGTGTGTGGCTTATATTCCGTCTGGCCTGGCTGCGGCCGGTCAGTGATGCCCTATGACTGGTGACTGACCCAGCTCCAGGGATCAGCTCCTGGGGATGATCTGGTCCCTGTCCTGCCCTCCTGGAATGAAGAGTCCCTCCCACCTTATGTGTTTCAGTGTCTACACTCCATGAGAACCTGTCCCTGCCACCAGTCTGGGCAGGGCAGGGAACATTGTATTTGTGTTTTCAGTAGGAGAGGAGAGGTCAAGGGGCTTACCTCAAGTCTTACAGAAAATCAAGGATGGAGTCAGGATAAGAGCACAGACTGCGTCCAGCGCCTTTCCTTCTTTCCCACGTCTGATGCCTCTGCTGGGTTTGAATAGACACATTCCTTTCTTTTTTTGGAGGGGAGGCCAGAAGGAGAGGGAGAGGAAGAATCTTAAGCAGGCTCTACCCCCACCATGGAGCCCATCATCGGTGGGACTCGGTCTCACCACCCTGAGATCATGACCTGAGCCAAAATCAAGAGTCAGACACGAAACGGCCTGAGCCACCCCAGCGCCCTGGACACATTCCCTTCTATTAAACAGCGAGAGGGGGACAGTGAGCTGTGAACAGAGGAGAGGGGAGACAAGAGGACAGAGGTCAGCACTGTCAGAAGAGGAGAAAAGGCTGTGCCCCGAGGGAGGAGGGGTGGAGAGAACAGGGAGCAGATTGGCTGCATAAGAGAAACCAGGCAGGGGAAGAGTCGGAGGTGGGTGAAGGTTCAAGCAGATTGCCCACACCAGGGTTTCCCCTCCATTTCTGCCTGCGCTCCGGGCCTCTCACCCCGTTCTGTGGCCCAGTGCTAGGTGTAACGCCTGCCTCGGTTAAGACACTGCCTGATTGGGGCGCCTGGGTGGCTCAGTGGGTTAAAGCCTCTGCCTTTGGCTTGGGTCTGATCCCGGCGTCCTGGGATCGAGTCCCATGTCAGGCTCTCTGCTTGGCAGGGAGCCTGCTTCCACCTCTCTCTCTCTCTCTGCCTGCCTCTCTGCCTACTTGTGATCTCTCTCTGTCAAATAAATGAATAAAATCTTTAAAAAAAAAAAGACACTGCCTGATTTTGTGGCCCAGCTCTTGGAACAATCACCAAACAATCAACAAATATCTACGACTCATTTCTTAGCTGTAAGGTGCTGGATGAAGCCTTCTTGGACAACCAAGCTGAACTTTCTCTGACACTGTGCCCCGTGAGGCGCCACCAAGGATAGCAGGCCATTATTGACCTTTGATAAACTTCTTGTGTTCTGCCGTGGCCACTTCGTCTCTTCAGCTGGCCTGACGTCCTGGATGACAAACTTGCTTGTGTCTATTTCACGTTCAAGGTGAACTGACTGAGGACGGGGCCCTCAGGTCTGTGTTGCTAGGATCCTGGGCACGGTGTTGAGTCTGGATGGGAGAAGCCTACACAACCCAAAGTGCACGATAGTCACCCGGGGTCTCCTAGGACCTGTGGACCCAGAATGTTCTGCTTTGAGGTCATCACGTGTTCAAACTCACTTCTGTTCGTGGAGGCCTTTCCCAAGCTCTAGACTTTAGGACCTTGCCCTGTGCTCCTGCTGGTCCTTCTAAGTCTTCTGCATCACTCATCACTTTTTAAAAAACTGCTTGTTTAACACAAGCCTTCTCTAAGAGCTTCTGTGTTCATGAGGACAGGGACCACATCTGTCTAATTCACAATGGGGTCCTTTACGCCTGGCAGTTGGTAACTTAATATTTGTTGAATGAACGGCAGAATGAAAATTCAAATCACAGTAGGAGAGGGAAGTCGGAAGCCCGTCCAGGGAGAGCAGCAGCCTCAAGCACAGGTATGAGATGGAAGCCAGAGAGAACATGAGGGAGAGGGAGCCACTGTCAGGTATGGGATGGGAGATGGGGCCAGAAACCTATGGTTTCGGCCATAAACTGTAGCCCAGGCTGGATGCTAGGATCTGACCATAGTGGCGATAAATCTCGTGGTGAGCTGTCCAGCTTGTCAGGGACTCCAGCTGGATCGGGTATCAGCCCCCCATTGTCAGCCACCCCACTGGATACTCAGGTGTTACTAAACACTGGGTCCCAGGGGGCTGATTCTGCACCTATGGATTTTCTCTCTTGGTATGTGTGGCAGTGCTCAGCACAGATCTTGGCATTTAGTGGGACTCAGGAAATAATTATTGACCTAAAATGGACAGAACAAAGTTATATTATCCACATAAAGAGAGACAGCTGTATCTTTTAGGGTTCTCTGGTTACAAGCAAGAGAAGCTGACTTTGGCTAAATTACATACAACTGGAGAAGTGGAAGGAGTGCTCTTTGGGACAGATGGGAACGAGCACAGCGCTGGGAATGTGATATCAGAAACAGTGAGGTGTCCTGATAAGGAATAATTTGCTTCCTCTGTCCTTAGTCCTTCTAACATGAGGCCCAGGAGAGACAGCCTCCTTGACAGTCTGCCTGCAGTGGGAAGGCGGGGTGGTCCCCAAATGAAAGGGGTGTAGCTGTTCACACTCTCATCTTCTGTGCTGACTCGATGGGAACCCTTCCTGGCACTGACTGGGTTGTCTTGCTTGATCTGTTGTCAACTCGTCCTTCCCATTGGGTTGCTGTCCTCTCCCCAGGTGTTGGACTATATACCTGAAGCTTTTTGGCTTCCTGAGCTACCCTGACCTGATTCCCCCTTATTTTACATTAGCATTCATGGGTCTAGCCTTCCAACCCTTAGTTCCAGAAACTGATCCCCTCCTTGATCAGACAAATTCCCAGGAAATCTGAGATGTCAGCAACCGTAAATGTGACCTGGAAGTTAGAAGCCCAGCGGGGGAAAGACATGTTGTCAGTGTTGGTGAGTGACTGAACCATAGATTCACAGGAATAGCCTTAGGCTTCTCTGTTTCCTGGACAATACATTTTTGTTTTTTTAATTATAGAAGTAACATATGCTCATGAAAGAAAATCTAAAAAGTATGTGAAAGTGAAAAGTACCCACCCCAATACACCCACCCATTTATATTTTAGATCCAAGTCTTTTGACATCTAGTTTAGCTGGCGAGGCCATGCAGCAAACTTATGGAGAGAATGGGCTCGGGAGGTGGTAGGAGCTATGTGACTTTTCAAGGTTGATTAGCCTCCCTAAACATCACCTATTCTGGAAAAAAGGCAGATTGACATTTGCTATGTAGTAAGTACTTAATAAATCTTGGTAAATGCTCAACAAAACTTTAATTTTATTAACATCTGATGCCCTGTCCACGCTGCCATGCTGTCTGGCCCAATTATTTCCCTGAATTCCTTAGACAACTTCTCACCTCAATCCTGGCCTTGGGGTACCATCCTGTGTCTTGGGGAGTAATTTTTTTTTTTTAAGTCACTCCATGCCTTAAAAGCAAATCTAACATCCAGGAGATGATATGGAGTGATCTGGGCACAAGTGTGGGGAGGATAAAGGCAGAGTGCATGGAAGCATCACGCTGGCCCACAGCAGCTCAGAGATGACTCCCCTTCTTACCCCCTTTTCCTTCGGAAAAGTCTCATCCCACACTAAGTGCTTTGAAGCGGGCAGGGCCACATCTCCTGGTCCTACTTCTCCTAATCCACAGAGTCGGTGATCAGTCCAGGTCTAGTCAAAGAGAGAATTTCAACCCGCTGCCTCAGAACGTGGTTCAGTAATCTTAGCTGAGCCCATTAGATTCTTCCTCCAACTTTGTCTTTGGAATCAAGGTACTGGAAGGATGTCAACATGTACTTGCCATGCGGAGGAAACCTGCTTGCAGGGAGAAAGAACGAGATTGGTATCAAGAGAGTAGACACAGAGGCGCCTGGGTGGCTCAGTGGGTTAAGCCGAAGCCTTCGGCTCAGGTCATGATCTCAGGGTCCTAGGATCGAGTCCCACATCGGGCTCTCTGCTCAGTGGGGAGCCTGCTTCCTCTTCTCTCTCTGCCTGCTTGTGATCTCTCTCTGTCAAATAAATAAAATCTTTAAAAAAAAGAAAAAAAGAGTAGACACACACACAGATGAACCTGCAAGTGTCAAGTCCTAGGTTCCAGTCCCTGAATCCCTGGTTCTTGCAGAACTTCTGAATTATGTGAATCAGGATTCTTCCCAGCCAGGTGAGCCATGTACGTTTCCTTTTTCTCCTCCCTCCCCCCTTAACTGAATTGTATTAGGCTGTTGTCATTTCTAAGTCAAAGCGACCTGATTCATACAAATGTTTTGTTTGTAAAGGTGGGAAAGCAGTGTGTAATCATTTGTAATTTTGTCCACTCCGTCTCTGATGAGAAGGAACATTTTCCCCAGGTGGGTAGCACTCCCGGCACACTGACCAAGATCAAGAGAACCCCAGTCTTTTGGGACTAGAGGTTGTTGATTACTTATTCAAGGCTCTCTGGAGTTGCACTCTGTCTTATTGATTGCTGATATGCTCTCTGCAGCATTCACGTCATCAAGCAGAATTTGAGTCTCTCAAGTCTTTGGAGTTATTTGAAGAAACTGTGATCCTTTCATCTCTTCCAGTTTCCTTGGAGCTTATTCTATTCCCTTTCATCTCAGGCTCAGCACTAAGAAAAGGTGTAATCGTGTGAGATCCTGGAGTTTGGATGTGTATGAAAGTATATTGGCATATTCTGAGCAATCAAAATGAATAATGTGGCATCCATATCCTACTTGCTTTATCATCACAGTCTTTTTTATTTTATTTTATTTTATTTTTTTTAAAGCATGCCTGGTTGAATGGGACATCCCAGGGAGGCTTTTGTAGTCCTCTCTGTCTGGTGGCGGTGCAGGAACAAGGTTGGTCGCATGTAGTCAGAGACACAACAGGCTCCTACCTTACTGCCAGTTTGAGGATTCCTCTGCAGTCTGAGACTGTCTTCCCATTGTCTGGGAATTCCACCCACCTTCTCATCAGGTTGTCCCTCTCTCCTTTAGGAAACTGCTCAGAACACTTCTGAAAGCCGTCTGGCTTGATTCCTTTCAGTGCCAGTAAATCCAGCATTTGCTTTTTCTTACATGTACTTTTTTTATTTCTTTGAGCCACCGATATATTACTTGGGGGACAAGAACAATGTATCCTTAGATTTCCTTTAAGAACATCATAGAAGGGGCCCCTGGGTGGCTCAGTGGGTTAAGCCGCTGCCTTCAGCTCAGGTCATGATCTCAGGGTCCTGGGTTCGAGTCCCACATCGGGCTCTCTGCTCAGCGGGGAGCCTGCTTCCCTCTCTCTCTCTCTGCCCGCCTCTCCATCTACTTGTGATTTCTCTCTGTCAAATAAATAAATAAATAAATAAAATCTTTAAAAAAAAAAAGAACATCATAGAAAAGCTAGGGATAGGGCTCAAGACCAGTTTAATGGGTTCTAGGGTATGTCTAGATTCCATCATGGAGGTGAGGATATAGGACTGGAAGGAATATGCTTTGTGGTGTTGTACTTTCTAGGATAGAAATGCTGAGAGAGCTGTGACCAATTCAGGGTTTTCAGTTTCATTAAAATTCATAAGAAGAGATAAAAAGGATGTTTTTCCTACTCTTTATTTCATTTATCTCTGCTCTAATCTTTATTATTTCCTTTCTTCTGCTAACTTTGGGTTTGGTTTGCTCTTTTTCTAGTTCCTTGAGATGTGAAGTTAGGCACTTGATCTGAGATCTTCTTTCTTAGTGTAAGCGTTTATGGCTATAAACTTTTCTCTTTGCACTGCTTTTACTGCATTCCATAAGTTTTGGTGGGTTGTGTTTTCATTTTCATTTGTCTCAAGTTACTTTGTAATTTCCTTTATAATTTCTTTGACCCATAGTTGTTTGTGTGTTAATTTCCACATTTCTGTGGATTTTTCAGGTTTCCTGCTGCTGTTCGTTTTAGTTTCAGTCTATTGTAGTTGAAAAAGATTGTATGATTTCAGTCTTCTTAAATTTGTTAAGAATTGCTTTATGGCTAACATGTGGCCTATCCTGGGGAATGCTTCATTGTACTTGAGAAGAGGTATGTTCCGCTGCTCTTGGTGATAAAGTCTCCCTCCTCAACTACCCCTGTAGTTGGGTTCCTCTAAGGTGATGATTGTCCTTAACCTTAGTGATTGTCTTCTTTGGGGCTGCCTCACCCAGTTGTAGCAATAATCTTGTGAATAGCTTAGAGAGAATCCCCCCACACTTGACATCTGATCACCCTCAATCTCTGATCAACTTCCTTATCCCCCTACATTGCTCCCAGGTGACGTCTGGTCACTTTGGCCTGCCTTCCTGTTCAAGTCTGTTTACTAGAATCTCTCCTTATAATTTTCTATCCACTGACCCCACCCTGCTCCTCGGCAATAAATATTCACTTGTCCATGTTGTATCTGGAGTTGAACCTAGTTCAATACCCAAGTCTCTTTTCTTTTCTTTGCAACAGTTCATGAGTAAAATTTGTTTTGGCAGGCTTTGTTTTTCCTTAACATCGGGAAGAGGAATTTTTTGAATATTCACAAAGATACATATAAATGTGCAAGTGACTTTATGGCTTGATTTGTTGGCATTTGCAAATATAAACGCTACTATGATAACTTCATTGCAAACCAGTCAACCAGTGATATCCGAACAAAAAAGGATCAAGACTTCCAACCAATGTCCTAGTGGGTCTATCTAGAGCCCTAAGGGGTCAGCAGAAGTTGTGGACCCCACCAGTGATAAAGTGATAAAGAGAAAATCTTAAAAGCAGTCAGAAAGAGGCTCATTATATATAGAAACAACAAATGGCCACAGACTTCCTGCCAGAAATGATGCAAGCCAGAAGACAATAATAATCCATCTTTAAAATGCTGAAAGACAAGAAAAATCTGTCACCTTAGAATTATATAACCAGCAAACATATTTTCCAAAAATACTTTTTCAGACAAACCCCATGAGACCTATACTACAAATTGTATGGAAGTTCTTCAGGCAAAAAGAAAATGATCCCAAATAGCTACGTGAATCTTCACAAAGAAAGAGTGCAGGAAATAGTAAATATGTGGGTAAATGTAAGTGATCTCCTTTCAATAACATTTAAAAAAAGTAGTTGACTACTTAAAAGTAGTAACAATGTATTGTGGGTTTTTAGCATAAATAGAAGTAATATGTATAACAACTAATAATGGAAAGGATGGAAGGGAGAAAAAGAATGCTACTGGTATAAGGTTCATATATTACACATAAAGGGAAATAAAATTATTTGAAGGTAGACTGTATAAGTTAAAGATATGTTTTGAAAACCGTAGAGCAACCACTTAAAAAAGAAGTAAAACTGTAACAGCTAATAAGCCTTTAGTGAAAATAAAATGGAAAAATGAAAAAAAAAACAGTCTAATACAAAAGAAGGCAGGAAACAGAAAAAGAATAAAGAGCAGATGGGACAGATAGGACCCACAGAAAAAGCATAGCATGATGGTACATTAAAACCTAACTATAATCAATAATTATATTAAACATAAATGGTCTGCATTGTCTGGGTTGCAATGTGTAGGTCTATAATCATTACATTGTCAAGGATAAACTGGATATTTTCATAACAATAAAGGGATCAAGTCAACAAGAAGATAATCTTATATGAGTTATGCATATAACAGAACTTCAAAACACATGAAATATAAACTGACAGAAGTGGAAGTAAAAACAAGGCAAATGTACAAATATAGTTTAAGATTTCAAAACACTTCCCTTAATAATTGATTAAAAAGCAACAGATATAGGGGCACCTGGATGGCACAGTCAGTTAAGCAACTGACTCTTGATTTCAGTTCAGCTCATGATCTCAGCATCATGAGATCAAGCCCAGGACTGGGGTCCATGCTCAGCAGAGAGTTTGCTCCAGATTCTCTCTCTCTTCCTCTGCCCCACCCTCCACTGTCTCTCTTTCTCTTTCTGATAAATAAATCTTTTTTAAAAAGCAGTAGATATATAGAAGTCTTAAATAATGGAATGAAGACTATCGATCAACTGAACCAAATGATATTTATAGATCACTACACCCAATAACATACAGCATGCATTCTTTTAAATTTCAAATGAAATGTTTACCAAGAGAGACCATATGCTGGGCTGTAAAATAAATTTTATCAAGTTAAAATAACAGAGATCATACAAGGTGTGCTTTTTAACCATACAAGAATTAAACTAGAAATCAGTAATGGAAACTGCTAATAACAAAAGTCTAAAGCCAATGGTCAAAGCTTCCATCTTAAGAAACTGGAACAATAACAAATTAAACTGAAATCAAGAAGAATGAAGAAAGCAAAATTATAGGAGTAGAAATCAATAAATAGAAAATAGACAAATAATAGAGAAAATCAGTTAAAGCAAAGGCTCGACCTTGGTAAAAATCAATAAAATTGCAATCTAGCTGGACTGATAAAGAAAAAGGAGAGAAGATATAAATTGTTAATATCAAGAACAAAGGAGGAATCAACAAAATTAAAAGGCAACATGCTGAATAGGAGAAGATATTTGCAAATGACATGCCTGATAAAGGGTTAGTATCCAAAATATACAAAGAACTGATACAACTCAACACTCAAAAAACAAATAATCCAATCAAGAAGTGGGCAGAAGGCATGAACAGAAATTTCTCCAAGGAAGACATAGTCAACTGACACATGAAAAGATGCTCAATATCACTCATCCTCAGGGAAATGCAAATCAAAACTATGATGAGATATCACCTCATACCTCTCCAGTTAAATGGCTAAAATAAAAAAACAGAAGAAACAACAGGTGTTGACGAGGATGTGGAGAAAAAGGAGCCCTTTTACACTATGGTGGGAATAGAAACTGGTGCAGGCACTATGGAAAACAGTATGGAGTTTCCTAAAAAAATTAAGAACAGAACTATCCTATGATCCAATAATTGCACTAGTGTGTACCTACCCTAAAATACAAAACCACTAATTCAAAGGGGTGCATGCACCTCTATATTTATAGCAGCAACATTTACAATAGCCAAGTTATGGAAGCAGCCCAGTGCTCATTGATAGATGAATGGCTAAAGAAGATGTGGTATATATACACAACAGAATATTATTCAGCCATTAAAAAGAATGGAATCCTGCCATTTGCAAGGACATGAATGGAGCAAAAGAGTATAATGCAAAGCACTATTTGATTTGAATCATATATGGCATTTGAGAAACAAAACAAATGAACAAAGGAAAATATAGAGAGACAAACCAAGAAACAAACTCTTAACTCGAGAGAACAAACTGGTGGTTACCAGAGGGGAGATGGGTGGGGGGATTAGGTAAAATAGGGATGGAGATTAAGAAGAGCCCTTGTCATGAGCTCTGGGTGATATGTAGAATTGTTGAATCACTATATCGTACACCTGAAACATATAACACTATATGTTAATCATACTGATATTAAAAAAAAAGAATAAAAGAGGAGTGCTTGCTTTGGCAGCACATTACACTAAGAACAAAAAAGGAGACATCACAAGAGATCTACTGAAATCTAAAGGATAAAAAAAAGAGATTATGACTGATTTAAGTGAAATGTTCACATTCTTTGAATTCCAGAACAAACCCAAGAAGAAACAGAAAAACGAAATGGCCCTGTATCAAATTTCTAAAATGAATTTTCCATTAAAAGTCTTTAAACAGGTTTAGTCATGGCTTCACTGGTGAATTTTATCAAACACTTAAGGATGAAATAATACCAATTCTATGCAAAATCAGAAAATGCAGGAAGAAGTAAATTATTTCCCAGCTCATTTCATGAGTCTAGTATTGTCCTTAAACCAAAATCAAAGACATCACAAGAAATATTAGAATTCAATATTCATCAACATAGATACAAAAAAAAACCCTTACTAAGATATTAGAAATTAAATCTAGCAATGTATGCGAAGTATAATACACTATGAAAAGTGAATTAATCCCAAGAATGCAAGTTTAGTTTAACATTTGAGAAATCAATCAGTGTAATTTTCATATAAGAGAGAGGAAAACCATACGATCCATCTCTATAGATGCCAAGAGAGCACTGGATAGAATCCCACACCTCTGTGTAATAAAATCTCTTAGTAAACTAGGAATAGAAAGGACCTCCCTCAACCTGATGAAAAGCATCATGAAAAATGTATATCTAAATAATACTAAATGGTGAAAGACTGAATGTCTTTCCTCCCAGATCAAGAACAATAAAAGGATATCCACTTTCACTATTTCTATTCAAAATCTTACTGAAAGTCCTAGCTAATGTAAAAGGCAAAAAAAAAAAAAAAAGAGAGAGAGAGAGAGAAAATGCATGCATAATGTAAAACTGCTTTTACTCAGATATTATATTTGCATATGTAGAAAATCTAAAGGAATCTATAAAATACTACTAGAATAAATGAGTTTAGCAAGCGTGTATATCAAAGCAGTATATAAAAATCAACTTCATTTCTATTTATCAGCAACAAGCAATTGGAAATTTAGATAATGAATCATTGAACACAGAATATGATTACATTTAAATGTTTAAAGGAAAAAACAAGAATAAAACTCGGGAAAATTTCACATGCATATATCTGATATAGGACTTGTATTTAGTATATATATAAGTATTATTGCACTTAAAAAGAAGACAACCCAATCTAAAGAAAATATATTGGCAAAATATTTGTATAAAAGCCTGACCAAGGGAGGTAAAGAAGCACAACATCACTAGTCATTGGGGAAATACAAATTAAAACAATACGGTGTCATACTCATTAGCATGGTTTAAATTAAAAAGACTAATCATACCAAATGTCCATGTGCCGTAAAGCAGTTGGAATTCTCATACATTTCTAGTGAGGTTGTAAAATGGCACAACAACTTTGGGAAAACAATTTGGAAATTTCTTAAAATGTTCAACATGTACTTATGCATGATCTATTAATCCTACACTTTGATATTGATGTGAGGTATATACATATATATGTCCACCGTAAGAATTGTAGGTGAATGTACACAGAAACATTCTTCATAATAACCAAAAATTGAAAACAATCCATATGTTCAGGAAAAGAATGAATAACTTGGGGTATGCTCAACTATGGAATACTACTCAGCAATCAAAAGTTATGTACTCTTGATACACACAATAATATAGATTAATGGGAACAATATCTTCAATGAGAAAGCCAGACACAAGAGTACATAAGATACAATTCCACTTATATAATATGAATCTGTACTATGGTGACAGAAAGCAAATCAGTGGTGCTAGGGGTTAAGAGTTTAGGTGCTCAAGGGAATCTTTTGGGGGTGATAAAAAGGCTTTATATCTTGATTAATATGGTGCCTAGGTAGGTGCATACAATTATCAAAACTCATACAACTTAAATTACATGCACTTTATTAAATGTCAATTACAATTCAACAGAGTTAATAAAGAATTTAATAGTATCTGTGGTTTTTGAAAATCCCAATATGATAATTAGTCTAAAGTTATCCTGGGTTGAAAGTACCCTGGAGGCATCTCACAGAATCAAATACAAATCCCTTGGGGGATTCCCAGAGATATAAAACTTTTTTACAGATGCATTCACAATAAAAAGAAAATTAGCAGATAAGTCACCCACAAAAACCAACTACCATGTGTGTAAGTCAACAGAAAGAATAAGTAACTACAGCTTTCAAGGAATTTTGGTAATGAAATTATGGAATACACAATATAAAATATGTATAAAGTTGTTTAAAAGAGAAAAGAGAATAAAAACACAAGAAAAGAAAAAGGTACCATAGAAAGAAGAGCAGATAGATTTGGAAAAGAACTAAATTTCTTGAAATAGCCAATATAATCATTCAAGATAAGTATTCATTGGGATCCAAGAAAATCAACTACCATGAGTCAAATAGAAGTTAGAAGTTAGGGCGCCTGGGTGGCTCAGTGGGTTAAGTCGCTGCCTTCAGCTCAGGTCATGATCTCAGGATCCTGGGATTGAGTCCCGCATCAGGCTCTCTGCTCGGCGGGAAGCCTGCTTCCTCCTCTCTCTCTCTGCCTGCCTCTCTGCCTACTTGTGATCTCTGTCTGTCAAATAAATAAATAAAATCTTAAAAAAAAAAAAAAGAAGTTAGATACCATGAGCTAAAGAGAATATGTAGCAAATGGAAAATATAAAGAGATAGAAATACTACTGAGAGATTAAGAGACATGAAAGATAGAATTTTCTACAACAGAAGCTTTTGGAACCACAAGAATAATATAAAATAAATCCATATGTAGTCATATTGTATTGAAAAGGCAGGGGAAAAAAAAAAAAAGAAAAGAAAAGGCAGTGGCACCTGGGTGGCTCAATTGGTTAAGCCACTGCCTTCGGCTCAGGTCATGATCCCAGAGTCCTGGGATCAAGTCCTGCATCGGGCTCTCTGCTCAGTGGGGAGTCTGCTTCTCCCTTTGACCTTCTCACCTCTTATGCTCTCTCTCACGCTCTCACTCAAATAAGTAAGTAAAATATTTAAAAAAAGAAAAGAAAAGGCACAATAGTAAAGAATATTGTATAATCATTAAAAAGGAAAAGAGGTTATAAATAAAGGAATTTAGATTTATAAAAGAAGCCAGATCATCCTGTGATAAACACTGGGGGAAAATAACTGGCAATGTGACTTTTATACCCAGATAACCTGTCATGCAACAATGAGGAAGAAATAAAGTTTCAGAAAAGCAAGAATTGGACAGATCACTAGGTAGAGTGTCCATAAATAAATTCCAAAGAAGACAGAAGGAAAGCGAGCCAGATTTGAAGTCTGGGATGCAAGAACATATGAAGAGCAAATGAACTGAAAAACATAGAGAAAGGTCTATATATTCACTATAGAAACAAAAATATTGACCATTTGGTGGATATATAAACAAGATAGAACTAAAATAACATGTAAGATGGAAGGGGTGACTGAAGATATTATATGATTCTTGTTCTATCAGGAAGAAAGTAGGTAGATTAATTTTAGACTTGATGCATACATGAGAAAACATGAAGGTCAGTCACCAAAGTAAGTACTACTTCTCCTCCCCCTTCTTCTTCTTCTTCTTCTTCTCCTCCTCCTCCTCCTCCTCCTCCCCCTCCCCCTCTTCCTCCTCCTCCTGCTCCTTCTTCTTTTCTTCTTCTTCTTCTCCTCCTCCTCTCCCTCTTCCTCCCCCTTCTTCCCTCCTCCTCCTCCTTCTTTCTTCTTTCTCCTCCTCTTTCTTCTTCTTTTTTAAAGATTTTATTCATTCGGGGTGCCTGGGTGGCTCAGTGGGTTAAAGCCTCTGCCTTTGGCTCAGGTCGTGACCCCAGGGTCCTGGGATCGAGCCCCGCATCGGGCTCTCTGCTCAGCGGGGAGCCTGCTTCCTCCCTTCTCTCTGCCTGCCTCTCTGCCAACTTGTGATCTGTCTCTCAAATAAATAAATAAAATCTTTTAAAAAAAAGATTTTATTCATTCATTTGACCCACAGAGAGAGTATAAGCAGGGGGAAGAGCAGGGAGAGGGAGAAGCAGGCTCCCACTGAGCAGAGAGCCCAATGTGGGGCTTGATACCAGGCCCCTGGCATCATGTCGTGAATTGAAGGCATATGCTTCACTGACTGAGCCACACAGGCACCCCTATAACTTCTAACCAATGTAGACATGGGAATAATAAAAACCAAATTTGGGCCCTCTGAGGGATGGGGCCAGAAGGAGGGAGATGAAACTGGGCGATGTTAACTAGGAGTCTGAGCCAATAGTGAGAATACTCACTATTCTTTGTAACTGTCCAGAAGTCTGAAGTATTTCTTTAAATTAAATTCAACAGCTTGGGGCACCTGAGTGGCTCGGTGGGTTAAGCCTCTGCCTTCAGCTCAGGTCATGATCTTGGGTCCTGGTATCCAGTCTCACATTGGGGAGTCTCTGCTCAGCAGGGAGCCTGCTCCCCCCCACCCGCCTGCCTCTCTGCCTACTTGTGATCTCTCTATCTCTCTCTGTCAAATAAATAAATAAATAAATAAATAAATAAATTAAAGAATCCAACAGCTTCTGGTTAGTATTTGTTAAACCCTTTAATCTTTCTACAGCAGTGGTTCTCAACCAAGGTTGATTTGACCTCTCTACCCCATGGTACCTGTGGCCATATCTGGAGATATTTTTGTCAAGTGGGGGGCAGTGCTACGGGGACCTAGTGGGTAGAGGCCAAGACTGCTGGTTGACATCCCACAGTTCATAGAACACCCCCCCCCATAACAAAGAACAATTTGGCCCCAAATATAATGGTGCCAAGTTTGAGAAATACCACTCTTTTAGGATAAGAAATTTTTTCCTCCCCCTCCTATTTTATATTTTATTTTTTAAAGATTTTATTCACTTGACAAAGAGAGATAGACAGCAAGAAAGGGAACACAAGCAGAAGGAGTAGGAGAGGGAGAAACAGGCCTCCTGCTGAGCAAGAACCCTGACCCAGGGCTTGATCCCAGGACCCCGGGATCATGACCTGAGCTGAAGGCAGATGCTAAACCAATTGAGTCACCCAGGCACCAGTCTCCTTTCCATTTCAAAGGAAATGAAACTCTATTTTGAAAATCATGAGAAGCAGAAATGATATCAGATGGTGACTTCATTCACAATAATTTCATGTACATAATTATTTTCAGAAAGTAATAGTGTTTGATAAAGTCTTCAGGAAAAACAAGAACTTTGTAAATAAGCAGTGTTAAAAATTAATTTACCTTTGGTTGATTGATAAAGTGCCATGAGCAAACCACCAACTACTATAGGTTGCTTTCGACTGGAAATTATGAGATGAGGTTTCTATGAAATAGTTCATTGCTTTCATTTTCTCCGTCAAGTAAGGGACAAAAAAGGTAACCGAGAAAGAGGTCGTATTGTTCTTTTGTTTTCTTGTTAGTGGCACATTAGTATTCGACAGTGGTTCTGTACTAAATTCTGGGGCTGCTACTGAAATGTCGTCATTAAATTCTGAGTTTACACATCTGGCACGCTGCCGAAATGCAGCTCAGTGTGTTATAGTGTAGACTACAGTCCAACAAATCAATGCTTTTCGATTGTGGCTTTATGTAAACCTGCAATTAAAAACAGCGTGCAATCACTTCTTTGCCTACCTGATGAGGGGAAGAGGAGCAAGTTGTTTTCCAGGGTGAAGAGGTGAGAATGCCAGCTTGAAATAGAAGCATTCTCTAACACATCCTTGAAGACATGGCTTTTGATAAAGGCAGTTTCTCTGTATACATCTTAGTCTACTACTACCCATACTGTTCAGGGAAGTTCCTTCCTTTTCGCTGACAGACTTGGGAGTTTCTTTTCTTTCTTTTTTTTTTTTTTAAGATTTTATTTATATATTTGACAGACAGAGATCACAAGTAGGCAGAGAAGCAGGCAGAGAGAGAGGAGGAAGCAGGCTCCCCACTGAGCAGAGAGCCCAATGCAGGGCTCAATCCCAGAACCCCGGGATCATGACCTGAGCCGAAGGCAGAGGCTTTAACCCACTGAGTCACCCAGGTGCCCCTTGGGAGTTTCTTTAAAGAACTGGTTTGGTGTTTCAGTATTTCCTTAAAAAATCTGTGAGTATTTGTGGGCAACAAAACAAGAGCCATGAGGCCCCTAGTAGAAAAGCAGGCAACTTCTAATCCCACAGAAAATGAAAAGCTTCAAGCAGCATAGTATAGTCTCTGACTACAATCTAGCATGAAGAATGGCAGGACGGGGAATACCAAGATTCATTTGATCCCTCTTTTGCAGAGATCAGAGTACAAGGAATAGGTACATCCTATTTCTAGAGGCTAAGGTTTCATGGATTCATATTAGAAAAAGATTTAGGACACAATTATACCCACAGGGCACAACAATGTCAGTAATAGCTGGCTTCAAATTCAAAGGAAAAATTTACACACAGATACAATTAAAGATACAATTTTATCTTTATAGCAGGTAGCTGTGGCTGTCAGCCAGCTATTGAAAACAATTTCAGAAAGAAAAACTCTCCAGGGTTGGTCTTTCAATCACTTTGGCCAAAATAAAGCAAAGAAAGTCAAAGCAAAGCAAAACAAAGCAAAAAAAAAAAAAAAATCAAAATCATTTTTCCGAGAAATCTCTTTTCTATCACATCAGGAAGATCTCTGTATGGAAATGTTTTGGCCACATTTCTCATTTGGGGGGTAGGGAGGATCTGGACATGAAAGGCTAGTGACAGTCCGCTCCACATTTTTTTTTTTTTTTTGCAGGGGATTTTCCATTGCCTTCTAAATTAGTTCTCCTAAGAATCACCTTTTTGGGGCACCTGGATGGCTCAGTGGGTTAAAGCTTCTGCCTTTGGCTCAGGTCATGATCCCAGGGTCCTGGGATTGAGCCCCATGGGCTCTCTGCATAGCGGGGAGCCTGCTTCTTCCTCTCTCTACCTGCCTCTCTGCATACTTGTGATCTGTCAAATAAATAAATAAAATCTTTTTAAAAAATCACCTTTTCATGTAATGATAGAGCTATAACCAGCCCTGTAGTCTATAAACTGTTAATGTGATTGGGAATGAGCAGGATGTTGACTGAATTATAGGAATACCATATAGAATCTGAATAGAATTTTATCCTTTATTTTTAGATAATTTCATTTTACTCAAAGGAGACTTGGTGAGTCACTTAAAAGGGGGACTATTCAAGAGTTAGAATTTAATATAATTTACAATTCAAATGTAGAATGAAATTCCAGTATTTTGCCATATTTTGGAGAGAACAGATCTAGGTAAGAGTTTTTATCTGTGGCTAGGGAGGCAAGGTAGCTGACAGGTTCATGCTGGAGGAAGACCAACTCGCCTTATTCCATGTTGCCAGATTCAGGATGATATGCCCATTGCTTTGAGAACTTTTTTTTTTTTTTTCCTCAACTTAAAACATCATGTTAAATTTCATCAACTACTTTTCCCCCGGGGTCGAGTTGGGATAGCCATTGTCCTTTTCTAGCTTTGTATTAGTTATCGATGGCTGTGTAACAAATTTCTCAAGGTTCAGCAGCTTGAAATAGTACATATCTTGGACTTCTGATCAGTGATCTCTCATGGTATTCAAGGTCTTTTACAAGATACAATCAAGGTGTTGTCTGTGGTCACCTCAAGGCTCCCGTGTGCAGAGGATTTTCTTCCAGGCATGTTGCTGGCAAGATTCGTTTCTTTGAAGGTGGGTGGATTGAGGGCCTCTGTGCCATGTTAACTGTTGGCTTGAAATCCCCATCTCTTGTCCCATGGGCCTCTCCATTGAGCAGCTCAGCACATGGCAATTGGCTTCCACCTGAGTAGGAAATCACGAAACTACTAGTGGGTGAGCAAGACAGAAGCCAGCCTGTCACCTGGTCTCAGAAGTGACATGGCACTTTCGGCACATTCATTGGAAGCAGTTCCCAGATCCAGCTCACACTCAAGGTCAGGGAATGATACAATCTTGTGAACTCTAGGAGGCAGGGATCATGGGAGTCATCCTAGAAACCTTCCACAAGCTTTACTCATTTTTTTATATTAAAAATACATGACAGAGGAAGTAAGACTGCCTTTAGACTAGGAATGTAAAAACCAGAGGATGCTGCGGCAAGTTCACTATTGTTAGCTGTGAACATTTTCAGAGCTTAACTGTCTTCTAAGAGTCTGGAAAGAACTTCCCTACAATTCATGTGACTATTTTTTGGTTCAAAACTTGTGAATACTTCTCTGAAACACTGCTTAATACAATAGGACAAAGTCATCAGTTGAAGAATAGAATATTTGAAAAGCATGGTTCAATACCTAGATTTCTGATGAAAATTCCTTCTAGCAATCAGCAGTTACTCATAATGTTTCAATAAAGTATGTACCGGCTCAGTGGCCTGCTGGCACCAGATGTTACAGAGTGTGACAAAGCTGGGCAGGTGAAAGCACTTTCAGATAAAAGCTGTTTCTTGATCCTAAATAACATAGAAAGTAAAATTGCTCTGTAGCTATTTGCAGAGACAGGCCAGTGGTAACTACTTTTTTCTTTCGTCTTTCTTTGCTCCTTGATCTGTGTCTGTATGATTGCAAAGCTCGGGGTTTTTGCCTTTCTTTGCTTTCTCCTCAGTATACACCTTTTGTGAAATCTACTCATCCATCTTTTCGAAGCTGTGGCCATGATTGATGCACTCTGCACCTCAACAGGACACTGTGTTCTAACAACCAGCTCAGAAAGTCCTCACTGCCACGTTGGTGACTGGGTGTAACACACTGCGTTGGTAGGCAACCTAACACTAAATTCACCTTAAAATTTTTTTTTTTTACCTTCACTGGAAGATTAATTTGAAGACTTAAATTGTCTAAGAGCCTGAGGATGCTTTTACTTTTTATTGTAACTAAGATTATTTTACTTTGGAAGCTGTTGGGTAGGAAATGCCAACTTCTCCCTACAAGGAAATAAGGATTCTTTGCCAATTCTAGAGACTCTGGAAAATGAGACAAGCAAGGAAATAAAAAAATAAGGTCTATTTCCAGTTCAAGGGTCATATTCTTTACTGTGAAGCATCCAATCCAGGATTACACATAGAAGAATTCTTACATGGTCTGGATATTCATCTCTATAAATTCACTGCTCTATTTATTTATTATTTATTTATTAATGAGAGACAGAGTGAGAGAGAGGCAGATGCAGAAGCAGGCTCCCTGCTGAGCAGGGAGCTCAATTCGGGACTCGATCCCAGGACCCTGGGATCATGACCCTAGCCAAAGGCAGATGCTTAACATCCAGGCACCCCAAATTCACTGCTTTAAAAAAACATATACTCAAGGGACACCTGGGTGCTCAGTCAGTTAAGCGTCCAACTCCAGACTTCGGCTCAGGGTTGTGAGATCAAGCCCTGTGTCGGGCCCCACACTCAACACAGAGTTTGCTTGAGATTCTCCCTGTCCCTTTCACTCAGCCCCTCCTCTCTCTCTCTGAAATAAACAGAATCTCAAAAAGAATTTACTCAAGACAGTATATACTAAACATGCACCCCAGCCATTAGCTTCTTGGGTTTTTGTAGTCATTAAACAAATCACAGAAGTATATGAAAAGTGACTAAAAAAAGCAAATTCAGAATTTTTAATTTGTTGAGGTATATAAAACATGGGAAATTGATTTTGAAGGGACCTAAAAAGGATATCTGAGGTCAACTTGTCACCGTGGCTCAGAACTCAAATCATTCGCCAAACTCAAGAGATACAGCACACAAATCTTTAATTTCTAGAGTATACATTGTTTCCTTTAGATTTAATAAAGATGACAAAAGCAAAACACTGAAGCTTTTTTAAAAATCTAGTGCCAAACCTATAAATTGTTAACATTGTTTATTAAGAATTCACAGTAACTGTCTTGCAGTTTGCAGATGCCAAGAAGTCATGGCAACAAAATTATAGAATAGTGTTACATAGATTTAAAATAAAAAAAGTAAAATGCTTTGAAAAAAATTATTATAGAATAAATTACATTTTAAATCAGAATGACCGACAAGCTTACATGGGACATCTGGGCTGCTGTTTAGAGCTGCTTGACCTTTAAAACTTCCAGCCAGCTAAAGCAGGGGAAAAACAGCAAAGGCAAGGCAAGAGCATAGGACTGGTTCTGGGATGTGGGTACTCACTCCTCTTCTCTGGGCCTCAGAATGCTCCTTCGGGAAGTTGGAACAGATCATCTTTCTTAGATCTTAAAAGCCCCCACACTCAAGGTCCCTTTCTAATCATGAACAGCACAGCAGACACCATTTTGTATGAGGGCATAATCCCCTTTGAGAATCACTCCTGGAATCACAACTAGGCTTTTCTCCTGTCCTGTTTCATCACTCCACACACTCCTGAAACCTAATTTATCCTGTTCATCAGACAACAGCAGAACTATAAAAATGTTCAGAAGCAGACATTTAGGCGGTTCTTTTAATGCCTAATAATTACATGAAACATGACAAAGACAGACACAAAAGCTGTTAACAAGTCAAAGTGAAAGGAACCTTTTTAATCTCTTTTGCGTTGTGAAAGGTGGAAAATCTTTTGCTTTTTGTTAAACCTTTACGTTGAAGACTTCCCTCCACAAAAGGTGCGTTTGTACATACTTTAGATGTTGGGTTCATAGTTTCCTGCAATTTGTGGGCACTTGAGTGTTGAGATCTTGTGCTAAACTCAGGATCGTAGGTGAAGGAAACCCAGCATTGGAGATGTTCTTAGGACCACTCCTGAACTGAAGATATTCTCCCCTCCAGATTTCCATTTTTTCCACTGTAGGGTTAACAACTGGCTTCTATATTTTCTGTGAAGGGTGTAATAACTTCCACAAGATGGCTAAAGTTCATCTTCCATTACTAAAATTTATGGCTTTTACTTTAATAAACAATTTGTAAAGTTTTCTTACCGACCTCAAAGATGAAAGATTATATAATACAGTGATGAGCATTGTGCTGGTAATAATGCCTAAGAAAAGTTTCATTCTCTTCTCTTCCTGTAGTGTACCGCCAAGTAAATGTTCGGCTAAAAAATGTTTAAACAAGGCCTCATACCCATCTATACTTCGATGAAGGCCTACAATATGTGGCAGTTTAAGGCTGGCTCAGCGGATACTGATCATCTGCCTCTTCAGTTCTAACCCCCGTGAGACACAATGATCCAAACCCGATGATCCTAGACTGTATTAAAATGTGCCTTCACTAGATAAAGATTTACCGTTCTGACTTCTCTCTGCATTTTGCATCTTTTTTTAAATTCTGAGGAAATGTTGTTCTATATAAAGATCCTCTTTCTTTAGTTGAAGAGAAAGCTAGTCTCTGCAGATAAGTTTGGGTCCTCTACTGTGAAAAACAAAAACTATTTCATTTCTTTTAGCAGCCAGAAACTTTAGAACCAAAATTGTTGTCCAAGCTTTACTTGCTAAGTGGAGTTGCCTGAAGCTACGTAGTTCTACGCTGTTTTAATGTTCAATGTCTTCTTTAAAGGCTCTATTTTGTAGGCCTCTTCATGCCCTTTTAAAAGAAAATAGGATACACATTTCAAAAAATATAGTTACAAGTGACTATAGTTAATGTAGTTAAGCATACTGTATTAGTTTCTATTACAATGTATGTGTTAAAGATGGACTTAACAGCTGTTTTTGTAATGGATATGATTTTACATAGAAAATACGCTAGTTTTCCTTCAGGAGCATGAAGAATGAGATCACAGTTATATTAAATATTTACTATGCTGTTCAAATGTTGGCTGGCTACTAACTACTAGAATGCCTATTCAACATAGCTACTGAAAGAATTTCTATCTTATCTGGCTCTGGCTCATTAGATCAACGAATACTACATTCATTTAGTCTTTCTACCTTCCAAAATTGTATTTTTAAAACAGGAAATTATGCTGACTTTAAAAAATGTTAAATCATGAATATATAGTATTTATAGGTTTTCTTATCTCCTGGATATTATGTACTTTAAAAAACGAAAAATGTGAAATAAGAAACATCTTGAAGGGGTATTTTATATGTATCATATGTAAAGGTCCCATTTTCACTAATCTGAGAAAACCCATAGGTGTGGTATCTTAAATCAATGAAATTCAGTGAAACCTCAATCTCTCATTTCATTGAGAATTTACTACAAAAAATATCAAAATGAAAACTGACCTCTTTAAAATGGCATGTCTGTTTAGTTATAATTTGATAAACAGATTTCTTTCCATATTTATCTTAAGATTCAAAATCTCAGTGCAATAACATGATTGAAGAATCATGTAACAATGTATATTTTAATATAAGATTTGTGTAGTGACTTAGAATAAATAACACACAGTGAAAAATTTATCAGAAACTAAATGGAATAACAAAAGGAAACAAAAGCTTATGTACACATTACCAAGGTCTTTACAGTAAGTTAATACGTGTAGTTCTGTCACAGCATATTTGTATACAAAGCCACTAATGTGAACACTGGAAGAAATCTCTCGTGTAGGTCTTTAATCTTGATTTAATAAAGTTTGTACAGTATCAAATAATATCAAAAGTCTAAAAAAACACAATGAGTTTTTATATCATGTTTATAAATTATTGTTTATATACCATAAAAAAACATAAGGTCAAAAGTGCAGTTTAAAAAAAAGTGGAAGTTGTTATTCTTGGTAAGAACTAGAAAAATGTATTGTCCCAAGTAAGAAGCAATCTGAGGGCTCTTAGAGTTTCTCAGGAATTTTCCTTTAACTATCATACAACCTTGGCTACTATATGCCATAACATATACCAGTACAAAGGGAGCAAAATCATCTTCTTATAAAAATATCAGGAAACACAAATCTGGTGATGAGAAATGCTGCGAAGAAACATAATTACAGGCCTCCCCCAAAATGAAAGAAACGACATTGCGCACAGGAATGAATAGGCCACCACTGCATGTGACCAAATTTGGGAAAATTCAAAGAATTTCTAGAAGTTTTAATCTTTTTCAAGTTTTTAGTCATGACGGGCAAGGGTGCATATATCCCAGGATTATGAAATCTTCTACTGTAAGACAAAATATGACTTAAAGGTGATAAATCTTATCATCTACTATCCACAAAAGATAAGGACTAAGGATCCAGTAATTAAAAGGCAGCAGTATAGAAATTAGTCAAGAAGAAACAGATGGGTGCGACAGAACTCCGGGTCTTCATTGGCACTTAGCACAGTAACAAGTTATATTTTGACAAATTCTAGAACAAATGCCTGTATTGAAATATGTGTGGTACAGTAACCATTTATATTTAAGAAACCAAAATGGTAAAATCATGGACTTAAAAAACAAATTAAATGTAAAGAAAAGAAAAACAAAAGGAATGTAGAGATGAATCTTATCTTTAAACTTATTGTGGGATCAAAATGTTGACAAGCTGTATCAACCAGAGCAGTTTCTTGGTGCTGAGCCTAACAGGCAGCCTGAGACAGGCTCAGCACCACCATTCCCCTCTTCAGATACTGTTTTGCTCGTACCTTGTGTGTGTGACACCAAGCAATAGTGACTGTTACTTTGTTCATGGACTGGAGCAGGTCCCTTGATTGGTTTAACACATAGGCTGCCTGAGACAATAAAAGCTTCACCATTACAGTAGGTTAGTGGGAATGAAGGTCTTCCTAGTTCTGACAGGAGAAAAGGGTTGGCGGCTGAGGAGTACGGGTGCTCAGCAGACTGCATACGTACACACTTAATAACTAACGTCCCCTTAGTAGAAGATTAAAAATCAATGGATATGGATGCTTGTGCAGAGTCTTCTCGCCCCCTGACATAAATCTCACAAGGAATCTCCTCCATTACTCTGTCTTCTAGGGCCTGTTCCGGGCACTCATGTGCCTGTTTGAAAGTGTAGCTACTCTTTTTGAAGGTGCTGTTAAATGTTTTCATTGGCTGTGGTTGTGCAAAATCATTTCGGAAAGGCAGTTCCATGGAACTCAGGTTGGTCCTGCTCTGTTTGACACTGGATGCCTGTGACCCACAGTGATGGTCATGAATGCAGCGGGAGGCGGTGGAGGAGCGCCGCATCTTCTGGTAGTTGTCCAGTTCTTCTGACAGGTCGGCCAAGTCTGCAGAAATCTCTTTGTCCCTTAGGGAGAACAGTTCATAATGAGGAGGATCAAACACTTCCTGAAATCCAGTTTTATTAAATGCAGTTTTGCAAGCCATGACCTTTTTTCGAGGCTGTTTCACTTGTACTAAAATAGAAATAATGAGAAGGACCAAGACAATCCCTGATGTGATGCCAATAATTGTTCCATGGGTTTTAGTGACTTGTTCAAACAGTCCTGCTTTTTTCTTTTCTGTAGAAAGAGAAACAATAAGCCTTTCAAAATTCATTGAGTTCTGTCACAAGTTGGTAAAATATTTTTAGGTAAAGCAGAACACGTGGGTCAAATATACTACAGATGATGCCATTTAAAATTAGGTTTTTAAACAAATAAAACAATCCCATTAAGATTTCTGGTTAAACGAACCAACAATATAGTCGGATAGATTACATAAAAGAAAAAGGACTTGGTTCTTTACTCAGAAGGTACATGAAGGCATACAATTTGCAAATCAAGTTAAAAACATGAATCTAGGGGCTCCTGGGTGGCTCAGCTGGTAAAGCATCTGACTTCAGCTCAGGTCATGATCTCCAGGTCCTGGGATCGAGCCCCGAATCGCGTTCCCTGCTCAGTAGGGAGTCTGTTTCTCCCTCTCCCTCTGTCTCTCCCCTCACTTGGGCTCTCTCTCTCAAATACATAAATAAAATCTTAAAAAAAAAATAGAAAAATAAAAACATGAATATAGAGGAAATGCCCAAAGAAATACTCTTGTTCTATCAGGTCAGGTCAGCTTTCTGCTCTGTGGTGTTTGGCCAACTGCCACGCTGAAGTATATCCACAGTATTCCTTTCTTTTTTTTTTTCCCCACAGTATTTCTACTGATGGCCATCAGCAAGACAGGACTAAAGTGACCAAGCTAACCCACTGAGGTATATCATCAAGATCCAACCTTTGAATGATTATCTGAAAATACTTCAAGTCAAGTACTTAAGAAGCCATATCAGATCACACTAAATTCTCATAGTAAGATATTCACTGAATTCTTGGAGGATAGAAAGCAGGTAAACTTTAAGACTGAGACAGTGATTTGACAATGCCTGTAGATATTCAGTTATTACCACAAGTCATCTTAGATATACACTAGAAATATAGCATAGAAAATTTTATAAAATGAAAAAGCAGTTCTTACTAGCCTGCTTTTACTGCTTTTTAAGACTGAATCCATCAGTATTTATTAAATAGTATTACTGTATAATTTTAAAAATACTAGTATTCTAGGTCACTTTCTAAATTATTCTGAGAATAAGGTATCTTTACAATACGAATGACTAAAATAATGCATGAATATCATGACAGACTTTTGAACAACTTCAGATAAAAAACATAGTACATAAAAAAAGAATACTTTCATTGAGAATAAATATTTTTTCTTTGCTTTTACCACATACCAGAGATGCATGATCTATTTAAAGGAACAGTTATATTCTATGTTTCCATTTTGGCCAAAGCAGCTATGCTAACTAAGCACAGTTATAGAGAACATTTTAAGTGTTTCTTAATGAAGGGCAATGGCCACTTTTCTCTCAAAAAGGTTGGCCTTTGCCAGCGCACTCACCTTTACAGTGATTTTCATCCCAAGGGTATGCACAGTTCTGAACACCGTTACAGACTAAAGAATTATTGATGCACATGTTGCTGTGGCAGAAGAAAGTGCTACCTGTGCAGGGAGCTGCAGGAAAGAAGAAGTTTGTTGCTAAGAACTCATCCTGGTTTACTGACCCTTCCTCCTTCCATGAGTACCCTCTGTACTAGAGACGCAGTAAGACAAGGGCCAGTACTCTCTGAGATGGTCTGAGGTAAACACTTTTTACTCCAGCTGGGTGCCAAACGTCATTTTTAGCGTAACGAGAGTCTGAATACATTTGCCATGGTGCTTACGGAACTAGCATACAGCCTGGTAAATTTTTTCAAAATGTTAAAAGAAAATGTTGGTGAGGATGTGGAGACTCTGGAACCCTTGGTGCACTGCTGGGGGAAATGTAAAACAGTACAGCTGCTGTGGTAAACAGGATGGGGTTTCCCCCCAATTCCCACCGACTACTGTCTGCTCCAGCAATTCCACGCCCGGGTGCATACCCCAAACACCTGAAAGCGAACACAGCTCGAACACAGAGTACACCAGTGATCACGGCAGCATTAGTCACAAAGCCTACAGCAGCATTATTCCACCAAAAGGCGGAAGCAACCTAAATAAATGCCTGTTGATGGGTGAATGGATAACCGCAGTGAGGTACACACATAAGTAATGGACTGTTATTCAGGGTTAAAATTCAAAAGAAAATGCTGACAAATGCTACAACATGGATGAATCTTGGAGACAACATGCTTGAAAGAAGCCAGACACAAAAGAACGAATTACGTATGAGTCCAGGTATATGAGGTACCCAGCGTGTCAGTTCATTGAGAGGAAGAGAGAACATCAGCTACCAGGCCCCAGCAGGAGAGGGGAACGGGGCATTGGATGGGACAGTTTCAGCCGGGGATGCTCAAAAATTTCCGGAAATGGACAGTGCTGATGGGTGCACAAAGATATGAATGTACCTAGTGCCACTCAACTACGCACTTAAAAATGGTTACAACAGCAAATTTTATGTAAATGGTTACAACAGCAAATTTTATGTTACGTAGATTTTACCAGAAAAAAAAAAAATCACTCCTTGGAATTTGTAAATTAAATTTTTTAAAATGATAAAGATATATGGACTATATACCATGTAACTTCGTGTTTTATGTAAACTTTGTTCTTCAGCCTGAAATGTCTCCTCCTTCCTTCCTGGTGACTACCTGCTCATCTTTCAAGAACATTGAAAATGCAGCCCTCTCTGTGAAGATTCCCTCAATTCTCCTAGGTACCTAGTGTGACTCCTGTGTTCCTGTCATACTCTAAGATGTGCTTCTATTTAACACTTCTCCTGTATATGTAAACATTTATTACACTACATTATGACTCGGTGTGTTTACTTCTATTAAGAAATAAAGTCCTGGATTGGAGACAAAAGTACCAACATAGTAATAGTGTGTTTTTCAGTATAAAGACATATACACAAGAATCTGAAAGCCAGGAAGCATGATGGCTTTTCTCTCACATTCACAGAAGCCCGTAAAAATCAACTAATCATTGTGACTTCCAGAAATATAATAAAGCAAAATGTATTTCCTGTCTAAAAAATTCTACATTTATGATAGGTATCTCATCAAAGAAAGAAAACTGAATACCACTCTCTATTATACTGATAGACCTCAAATATTTTTATATATTTTTTAAAAGCTTATTTTCTTTTTTTTAAAGATTTTATTTATTTATTTGACAGAGAGAGATCACAAGTAGCAGAGAGGCAGGCAGAGAGAGAGAGATGAGGAAGCAGGCTCCCTGCTGAGCAGAGAGCCCGATGTGGGACTCGATCCCAGGACCCTGAGATCATGACCTGAGCTGAAGGCAGCGGCTTAACCCACTGAGCCACCCAGGTGCCCTAAAAGCTTATTTTCAAGATGAAAAGAAATACATAAAATTTTATAGGACTAATAATAACTGGATTTCCTCCCCTAAATATTATCTTTTTAAAAAACAAATATACAATGAACCTTATCAAAACAGTGAATTTAGTATTTCTTTCCCCTCTAAAGAGAAGGCTCTCTCTTTAGGTTACAAACACAGGAAGTTTTGGAATACAACACAATACACACTGTCCAATTGCATCACCAGTAATAAAACCGACAGTTTGGCAAACATAAACAAACAAACAAACAAGACTGTTTGGTATCCACCTGCTTGACCCCTCTTTGTCTATTTCTCAATTTGGCTCTGAAGATGGGCTGTAAAAATAGGTATTTATTGAGACCACAGGAATATTATCAAAAGGACAAGAAATAAGTGTCAGTGGAAATGTGGAAAAATGGGACCCCTTGTGCACTGTTGGTGGGAATGCAAACTGGTGCAGCTACTGTGGGAAACAGTATGGAGGTTTTGAGGTTCCTCAAAAAGTTAAAAATTAAAAATAGAATTACTATATAATCCAGCCATTCCACTCTTAGATATTTATCCAAAGAAAATAAAAACATTAATTCAAAAAGATATAGACACCCCTATGTTCACTGCAACATCATTAACAATAGTCAAGATACGGCAGAAACCTCAGTGTCCATAAATGGATGAATGAATAAAGATGTGCTACATAGGGGTGCCTGGGTGGCTAAGTAGGTTAAAGCCTCTGCCTTTGGCTCAGGTCATGATCCCAGGGTCCTGGGATCGAGCCCCGCATCAGGCTCTCTGCTCAGCAGTGAGCCTGCTTCCTCCTCTTTCTTTGCCTGCCTCTCTGCCTACTTGTGATCTCTGTCAAATAAATAAATAAAATATTAAAAAAAAAGATGTAATACATATATAAATTGGAGTAATGGATGGAACTAGAGGGTATTATGCTAAGCGAAATAAGTCAACCAGAGAAAGACAATTTTCGTATGATCTCCGTGATATGAGGAATTTGAGAAACGAGACAGAGGATCACAGGGGAAAGGAGGGAAAAATGAAACAAGACAAAACCAGAGAGAGACAAACTATAAGAGACTCTTAGTCTCAGGAAACAGTGTTACTAAAGTGGAGGGGGATGGGGGAATGGGGTGGCCGGGTGATGGACACTGGGGAGGGTATGTGCTATGACAAATGCTGTGAATTGTGTAAGACTGATGAATCACAGACCTGTACCACTGAGACAAATAAAACGTTATGTTAATAAAAATGAAAATGTTTCTACAAAACAAAAACTGGAGTATTACTGAGCCATAAAAGAGTGAGATCTTGCCATTTGTGACAACATGGATAGACTGAAAAGGTATGCTAAGTGAAATTAGTTAGAGAAAGACAAATACATATGATTTCACTTATATGTGGATTCTAAAAAAAACAAATTCACAAACAAAACAGAAAGACACATAGATATAGAGAACTAATGGTTGCCAGAGGGAAGGGGATGGGGAGACAGGACAAAGTAGGGGAAGGGGACTAAGAGGAACAGTCTTTCAGTTATAAAATAAGTAAGTCACAGGGATGTAATGTACAGCACAGGAAATATAGTCGATAATATTGTAACAACTTCGTATAGTGACAGATGAAACCTAGACTTATTGTGGTGATCATTTCATAATGTATGTAAATACCAAATCACTGAGACTAATACCATATTGAATGAATGTCAGTTATTCTTCAATTAAAACAAAAAATAACATCCAAAATTGCTTTGCGATTAGAGGGCAAATATATAATCTCTCTTTAAGGCAGAATCCCCAAAAGGTAAAAGTCACCCAAGTTCTAGTTCAGCAGGCTAATCATCTATGATTAATTACTATGAGCCAGGATTTGTGAAACCCTTCTCCTTCCCCATTATAAACTACATTGAGTTTCAGCATGAGTTTTATCCATATACAATTAAATATTCTCTGTAAAAAAACTTTTAGACTTTCTTATTTGCTGGGTACTTACCCACTCCTGTTCAAGTATAATAACCCCTAGGTGGCTCTAATGACTCAAGAATTTAAAATAAAATAGCTAAGAACTGTGAGTTTGGGAAATAGTGCTATGAAACAGAGAGAAGAGATAATGATGGACTAGTAATTAATAAAAATTGTTTCTGTTATTAGTTAACCTGTCTAACTTAAACTTTTAACTGACTCCCTGGGTCTCTGCTTCCTCTTTTTAAATGAGTGGGATGGACTACCGGGTATTTCAGACTTCTGGTTCTCAAATCAATGAGACTGGGACACGTGGGTGGCTCAGTCAGTTAAGTGTCTGCCTTCAGCTCAGGTCTTGATCAAGTCCCGTGTTGCGGGGCAAGGTCCCTGCTCAGTAGGCGGTCTACTTCACCCTCTCCCTTTGCCCCTCCCCACCATTCGTGTTCTCTGTCTCTCAAATAATAAAATCTTAAAAAAAAAAAAAAAAGACTTAAAAAAAAAAAGATTTTATTTACTCATTTGACAGAGAGAGGTCACAAGTAGGCAGAGCAGCAGGCAGAGAGAGGGGGAAGCAGGCTCCCCACTGAGCAGAGAGCCTAATGTTGGGCTCGATCCCAGGACCCTGAGATTGTGACCTGAGCTGAAAGTAGGGGCCCAACCCACTGAGCCACTCAGGTGCCCCTCAAATAAGAAAATCTTTTTTTTTTTTTAGTTAATAATACATATTTATTTTTTATTTTTTTATTAATATATAATGTATTATTAGCCGCAGGGTACAGGTCTGTGAATTGCCAGGTTTACACACTTCACAGCACATACCTTTCCCAATATCCATAACCCCACTACACTCTCCCTACCTCCCTTCCCCGCAGCAACCCTCAGTTTGTTTTGTGAGATTATCAAATAATAAAATCTTTTTTTTTTTTTTAAGATTTTATTTATTTATTTATTTGACAGACAGAGACCACAAGCAGGCAGAGAGGCAGGGGTGGGTAGAGAAAGCAAGCTCCCTGCCAAGCAGAGAGCCTATGTGGAGCTCAATCCCAGGACCCTGAGATCACGACCTGAGCTGAAGGCAGAGGCTTTAACCCACTGAGCCACCCAGGTGCCCCACAAATAATAAAATCTTAAAAACAAAAATAAAATTGATGAGACTGAAATTAGTGGTCTCAATCGTGTTGATACTTCTATTCTCAGAAGAATCATGTATATAACCAGTAATTTACTCAGAGACTGAATCCACCAAATGGTATCATTTAACCTTTAAGTATTTCATGATTCTTTAAGAAATGCTTAGGGGCACCTGGGTAGCTCAGTGGGTTGAGGCCTCTCCCTTTGGCTCAGGTCATGATCTCAGAGTCCTGGGATAGAACCCTGCATCGGGCTCTCTGCTCAGCAGGGAGCCTGTTTCCTCCACTCTCTCTGCCTACTTATGATCTCTATCTGTCAAATAAATAAATAAAATCTTAAAAAAAAAAAAAGAAAAAGAAAAGAAATGCTTGATGGTTTCACAGCTTATCGTTAAGGACAAAAGATACCAGTTACGTAAATAAGCCATTAGGTTGAGGACAGAAAAGCCAATGAAAAGGTATGTTGGTATTTTATTTCAGTACACAATCAGCCAGTGTACCTACCTCAGCTCTGTCCCATAGATCATAAAATTATATTACACTCAGGTGTGCACTTTAACATAACCAATGGCCTAGAGAACACACAGTAGTTTTGGATACTTCTAAAAACTGGGGTTTTCTGTTTTGTTTATATGTCATACCACGACTCTTTTTCATACTATATCATATTACCTACTGACCTCTCTAATTTTACTAGTCTTATCCAGTTCACAAACGAAGAGATATGGAACAGAAGCTATTTTCAAGATGGGCTGAGTGAGGTTATAAGCAGCACTGTGGCTTCTAGGTATTCTGATTTTAAATCAAACTATCATTAGGTCTTAAAGTTTATCCACAGAACATTTTGAAGTCTCTTTATAATCCTCAAAAGGGGGGAAAAAAGGTTTTCTAGTCAGTGTTTCTCATTGATTGAACAGTGAGTAGAAAACACCCTCAGTTTTTATTAAAGAATTCTTTACAACTGCTTCTCACATTATTTAAAGCAATTAGAAAGCAGCACTGACATCGTCAGATATTGTTTTGTAGAAATGTATTATACTCATAATTATAGATGTGTTAAGCTCTGTGGATTTTCAGTGGACAAGCAGAGCTGTTTAAAAAGAGAACTGAAGTATCAGTTACTGACATGGGATGCTAATGACATACTTCAACTAAGAACTATAAAAAATGGTTGAATTATTGGAATTTTAAGTAAGGGACAAAGAGAATTGCAAAAATAGTGCCAGTTATAAACTTTTTTCTACTTATAGCCTGAGGACTTTCTACTGGGTCATGGCGTGAGAAAGAAGAAGGGTTAGGCTTTCAGTTCCTCTCCCTTTCTCATGAGACGTGGCAATGATGCTGAGAGATGGTCTGTCCCTCAACGAGGCCTGCAGGACCGCCACAGGCAGTATGTCACTGCGAATCCCATTATCGATTTATTCTAACAAAAATAACTTCTGCTGCTTTCACAGTTGTAGTCCTAGAAATTATTTTCCTAAAACCATATCCTGTCTTGAAGAGTGAGATATATATTAGTATTCAGTGCTTGGGAAGTACTGTTCTGTATCATTCGTTTTAGCCAAGTCATATTATTTTAGTCATATCTGTAATCTATAATGGGTAGAATTAGTCCATCCATATAAACCTTTTCTAAAATATTGATTGTTTTCATGAATGGATTCATAACAATTACACATCATTAATAGCTTAGAGAAAAACAAAAGAGTTTAACACTTTGAATCAATGATGAGCATATAAAAATGTACTATTTGGAGCTCTCTAAGGTGCTTATTAAAAGGAGATTTCCAAACTGGGACTTTTGTTTTATAAAAACTTACAAAGTCCTTTATTTGATCATATACATGACTTTTTTTTTTTTTGGGAGGGATAGTTTTCCTGTTCTTCATGGATAATAAAGCTAAATTTAGGATATGGAGCTAAGTCTTATATTTAGTGATTAATGTGAAGATATAACTTGAGGGAGACTTTCCACATATTTACTTATCAGATCTGTGCTGATGGAGAAATCATTAGTGTATATAGAGAAATACCTTAACTAAAACACATTAGAGAAGAATTTTGCTTATAAGATTTGTATCAGTGATGCCCAAAATAAATATAATGCGAGCCAAAATGTGACCAAGTAGCCACATTATAAAGAGCTTTAAAAAGAAACAGGTGGAATGAATTTTACTAATAGCTTATTTAACCCAATATATCTGTGCAGAAAAGAGTTACTACAGCGGGACTGAGGCCACTACCTTTAGAAGGGTCTGTGTGCAAGGTTGGCCCTTAGTTCTGACTGATAAGGTTCATGGTGCCTAGAGTTTGTGTGAACAATGTCATTTATGCCGAATACCTTCTTTCCTTCTGTGAGTCCACAATTTTGGTACAGGCAACGCAGAAAGTGTCTGTGAGACCAGTTTCTAGTAAAAACCTTGGGTGCTGAGCTCGAATGGGCTTCTCTGGACATTGTCTCATAGACATTGTCTATGTTACTGCATTTTTTGTTGCTGGAGAAACACATGCTCAGTGTGCCCTTCATACGAGGGAGCGAGCGTTGAGGAACGCTATGAGGACTTCTCTGAGAGGACTCGGACAGTAACTCCCATTTGTTGGTCACATATCCTTTACTGTCAGAAATCTCAGCTGTAACTATTCAAATACATGCAGAGTCTCGTGAGTCTTTCTAGCAAATCACCTAACATGTGGGTGGTGTTGGGGAGCCCTGAAACAATCCCCAAAACACTCTCATTTAACACATATAAAATATTCATGAGGTATTTTACATTATTTCCTGCCAAGTCACTGAAATCCAAGATTCATCTTTATAAATACAGCACATTTCAATTTAGATGGGCCACATTATGAGTGTTCAACAGCCACATGGGGCTGCTGGACACCACTGGAAAGCACAGGTACACGATGCTGGGAATAAATAAACTGAGGAGAAAGGGAAACGGCTGAAAGGCTTTCTTGCTAACTGAAACTATATCTTTGTATCAAGCACTGCTTTGTAGTTATTTGAAGAAGTGAAGCAGCCTTTACATAGCAGTTTTTTTCAAGTGTGAAAAGTTGATAAAAATTTTTTTGGAAATAGCTTGTATGCATCCATAGGGCAACAAGAGGCAGCAACACAGTTTGCTCCTGGTAAATATCACTGCTGCGCTCTTGACATTTCCAGCTACTTGAGAAACTCACTAAATCCAAAATAACTCAATACTTATTCCACTTATCTCTCCAATTTTTATTTCCAAGTCAGTCAGACCGAAACTGTAGGTATCTTTGACTCATTCTGTTACTCTTCAGTCTGGTCAGTCACCAAATCCTTGTTGCTTCTACTTCCACAACTCTCCCTCTGTCTCTGCTCTAGTTCAGACCATCTTCGTCTAGCCCCCTGACTATGGAAGTTAGCCTCCCTTCTCCATAGCCTCCACACTCCAATTGAAACAAGGTTCTGATTATGTCATTTTATACTATGAAACTCTTCAAAATTCCCCAATGCCTGTGATAGGAACTCTAATTTTAGCCTTTAATTTAAAGGCCGTCTAACTTTGGTTTTAGTCTACCTCTCTTGACATATTTTTCCTCTCTTCTTTCTTCTACCACTTCTTCTGATCAAATAAGCCTGGGCTGTATGTGTTTTGTTCATTCCATAGCCTGTTTGGAATAACAACCTCAGTTATTCAACATTTCTACCTTCTAAAATCTACCTGCCCTCAAGGATAAATAAACTCAAAGGTCCTCCTTTCAAGGACTACTTGCTCCATAATCGATGCTGTCTACTAGAAATAACCTAGATATTTAATCAGGAAGCACTTCATTTTCTGTCTCAAACAGTGTTTGTTATTGTTATTCCTGCAACTGCCCCATTTGCATGTATGTTACCTCACTTGAAAGACCATCCTTTAGAGCAGGGACTGTTTCATTCATTTTCGTATCTTCATAGCAAACACAGTATCTCATATGATAAATGTTAAATAAATGAATGGAAGGCAAGTAGGAAGGCTGATTGGCTAAATTGGCTTCATAACCCAACTAGCCATCCGGCAATTCATCAAGTCTTTTAAAATTATAGATGCAAGAGTTCAGTTATGATAAAGCTTATGTAGGTCACATACAATCATAATCTTAACAAAGAATCCATGGAATAATAATAATAATATAATATCTTAAAATTATATCTCTTTCTCTTATGAGAACAATACAGAAGATATACACTTATTTTTAAAATATACGTGGCATGGACATATACAGTCACCTACACTGGGGCAGTGTGGATAAGTCTTTAAATGGTAATTTTCTTCATACAGAGGTGACCGTGAGGAAAGGGACTAGTCAGAGGGCTTAATCAGCACTATCCAAATATAGATTAAAGTTAAACCAAGCCACTCAAAACCTAGCCAAAAACATGATGGTATTTTTGAAAGCAGTTTTTCAAAAAATATCAAAGCTAATTAATATGATTTGTATTTATAATAAGCAAAATCAACAAAATATTTATTAGGAAGTACAGACAAGTCACTTGGATTTTTATAGGAGATAGAAAGGAAGGCAATAGAACCGACTTTTCCTGGGATTTGTTCACGTGAATTATCAGGAGTTAAAGGAAAGAATCCTAAAATCTGTCCTCGGACATTTTCCACTTTTAAGCTGGGTCAGTATCTATACATGAGTTACCCCATTCTTCAATATAAAAAGGTTCTCATGTGCTCACAAAATAGTAAAAATGACTTTTAAAGATGTAACCAACTCAAAGAAAGACAAACACGAAACCACACACACACACACAAAATCTAAAGAATATACACAAAAGGAAATTCAAATGTGTTGCCACAAAAAAATCTAACCACAAAAGAAGGTTGTGATGAAGAAAATGAGGGACAAAAAGCTTTAAGACATTTAGAAAACTAACAGCAAAAGGGAAGAAGTCCTTCCATCTCAGTAATCACTATAAAGGTAAATGAGTCAAACCCTCCATTCAAAAAGCAGAGATTGGCAGAATAGATAATTAAAAAAACCCCAGAGGATCGCACTATATACTGTTCTACAAAAGACTCACTTTAGATCTAAAAATATAAATTGATTGAAAGTGAAAAAATGGAGAAAGTTATTCCAGGCAAATAGTTACCAAAAGACAGCTGGAGTGGCCATACAAATATTAACAAAAAATAAACTTCAAATCAAAACTGTTGCAAGTGACAAAGAGGGACACTATATTGGTAAAAGGGGTCATTAAGAAGATACAACAATTATAAAAAAATATAAATCAAAAATCAAACTCCTAAAATATAAGAAGTAAACACTATCAGAATTCAAGGCACAATTACATATTCTACAATAATGGTTGGAGAGTTCACTATCCCACTTTCAATAATGAGTAGAACAATTACACAGATTAATAAGCAAATAAAGGGACGCCTGGGTGGCTCAGTTGGTTGGACGACTGCCTTCAGCTCAGGGCGTGATCCTGGAGTCCCGGGATCGAGTCCCACATCAGGCTCCCAGCTCCATGGGGAGTCTGCTTCGCTCTCTGACCTTCTCCTCGCTCATGCTCTCTCTCACTGTCTCTCTCTCTCTCAAATAAATAAATAAATAAAATCTTTAAAAAAAAAAAAAAAGCAAATAAAGAATAACACTATATATACAGAAAGTTCCATCCAGCAACAGCAAAATACACATTTTTTTCAAGCATATATGGAACTTTCTCCAGGATGGACTATATGTTACACCACATACACACAAAAATCTTAAAAGACTGCCATCATACAAAGTATCTTTTCCAATCACACTAAAATAAAACTAGAAATCAAAAACAGAATGAAAACTGGAAAATTCATAAAGATGTGGAAATTAAGTTATACACTCTTAACCCACTAACTGGTCAAAGAAGAAATCAGAAGGGAAATTAAAGAATACCTTGAGATAAATGAAAATGAAAACACAACACAGCAAAACTTTATGAGACGCAGTGAAAACAGCGCAAAGAAGGAAATTTATACCTATAAATGCTACATTAAAAAAGAAGAAAGATCTCAAATCAGTAACTTAACCTTAAAGAATGAGGAAAAAAGGAAAAACTAAACTTGGAGTTCTATGCCTTTGTCAGAAATGCTAAAATTATAGAGAAGATAAATAGAGAATGGAAAAATTAGAGAAAAGAAAAAAAAAAGGTTCTTTGAAGAGAACAAAACTGGCAAAACTTTAGTTACAATGACTAAAGTAAAAAGAGAAACAGATGAAAAGATTCAAATTACTAAAATCAGAAACTCAAGTGGAGACATTATTGTAGATGTTACACTATAAAAGGGATTAAAAGAGAATCTTAAAAACAATTCTACACCAACAAACTGCTAATCTAGATGAAACAGACAAACTCCTAGAAACATACATTCTACCCAAACTGAATGAAACTAAACAGAAAATTTGAATAGCTCTCTAACTAGGAGTTTGAAACAGTAATCAAACTATCTCCCAACAATGAAAAGCCCTGGACTGGATGGCTTCACTGGGAAATTCTTCCAAATGTTTACAGAACATCAATTCTCAAACTCTTCCAAAAACCTGGAGAGAAAGGGTTACTTCTTTTTGATTCTATGGACCAGCATAACCCTGCTATCAAAGCCAGACAAAGATACTACAAGAAAATAAAAGTACAGACCAATATCCCTTATGCATATTGATGCAAAAATCCTTAACAAAATATTAGCAGTGAATTCAGCAACATTTTAAAAGGATCATACACCATGACCAAGTGGGACTTATTTCTGGAACATAAAAATGGTTTTATATACAAAATCAATCAATATAATACAACACATTAACAGAATAAAGAGAAAAAAAATGACATAACCATCTCAACTGAATCAGAAAAGCTTTTGAGAAAATTCAACATCCTTGCATGATGAAAACACTCAATAAACTAGGACCAGAAGAAAACTTCCTCAACATGATAAAGGTTATATATAAAAACCCCATAGCTAAAACCTACTTAATGGTAAAAGGCTAAAAGCTTTGCTCTTAAGATCAGAAAGAAGACAAAGGTGTCTCCTTTAGCTTCTATTCAATATAATACTAGAAGTCCTGGCAAGAAAAGGAAATAAAAAAATAAAATAGTACCCAAAATTGGAAAATTACCTGTTTGCAGACAATATCATCTTATATGAAGAAAACTTTAACAAGATTATGTGCACGCACGCGCACACACACACACCCAGCTAATAAACTAACTCAGCAAGTTGCAGGATACAAACACAACACAGAACAATCAGGTGATTTTCTATACACTAACAATGCAGACTTGTAGACTTGCATACTAAGCAGTACTAAACACTCCTGAAAAAAATTAAAGACAACAAATAAATGGAAAGACATCCTGGGTTCATGGGCTGGAAAACTTAACATTTATTAAGATGACACTACTAAACTACTCAAAAGCAATCCACAGATTCATTATGATTTTTATAAAAAAAACCCAAAGGTGTTCTTAGCAGTGCCTTCTTTAAGAGAAGGAAAGGGCTTCTAACCCTTTCAATCTCAGGGCTGGGCTAAGGGAAACACAGTTGAGCCTGGGTCATCTTGTGGTGACAGGAAGTAAGAAAGTAATTTAATTAAAAAAAAAAAAAAGAAGGAAAAAAAAAAAAAGGAAGGGCACATCAAAAGTTGAAAGGGACAACTTGAAGGAGCTCCCAAGGGCCAAAGCTGGGACTTTGAGTAATAAATTATTATTAATATTATAATAATTACATGTTATATATAATTATATATACAATAATGGCATAAAATAAATACCCATAAACTCATACTGATATAAATCACTGAATAGAGGGCGCCTGGGTGGCTCAGTGGGTTAAGCCGCTGCCTTCGGCTCAGGTCATGATCTCAGGGTCCTGGGATAGAGTCCCGCATCGGGCTCTCTGCTCAGCAGGGAGCCTGCTTCCCTCTCTCTCTCTCTGCCTGCCTCTCTGCCTACTTGTGATTTCTCTCTGTCAAATAAATAAATAAAATCTTAAAAAAATAAATAAAAAAAAATCATTGAATAGATAAATGGGAAAAATAACTCTTCCTCACAGTAGAATTACAACTAATAAATGGAATAATAATGGAAGCAGAAAACTATCATTAGGTAAACATTACAATAATTCCTATCACAGGCAGAAATCATTAACAGATGCTAAAATTAGTGAGCAAAGGGATATTTGCATAGTCTCAAAGACAATTATTACCAAGAAATGAAAATATCAGTAACTTTATGGTGGAAAAACCTGACAGACAGCACCTTAAGGACGTGACCAAAGTTAGCATGAGACAAATCCACATGTACCCCACTACCTCACTGGTGTGATGAGCTAAGAAAGGTGTAGTATCATTTCTGTGATATTGACAGAAATATGTAACCTCAAAAGAATTGAGAAAACATCAGACAAACCCAAACTGACATTTTACTAAAAAAATGGCCAGTGCTCTTCAAATATATTAAGGTCATTAAAGACTGAGAAACTGTCACAGATTGAGGAGACTCAAGGACAGATATTAAGTAAATGCAGTGTGGGATCCTGCATCAGAAAAGACATTAATGAAAAAACTAGTGACATGTGGATAAGGTCTATATATATAGAGGTCGATAATACTAAATCAGTGTTAATTTTCAGTTTTATCACATTATTAGGGGAATCTGAGTGAAGGATATATGAAAACTCTATAGTAGAGAGGGAGGAGCAAGATGGGATAGGAGTAGGAGACCTAAATTTCATCTGGTCCCAGGAATTCATCTAGATAGTTATCAAACCATTCTGAACACCTATAAACTTAACAGATTGTTCAATTCTATGAATAGAAAAGAAAATTTGAGGGTGCCTGGGTGGCTCAGTGGGTTAAGCCGCTGCCTTCGGCTCAGGTCATGATCTCAGGGTCCTGGGATCGAGTCCCGCATCGGGCTCTCTGCTCTGCAGGGAGCCTGCTTCCTCCTCTCTCTCTCTCTGCCTGCCTCTCTGGCTACTTGTAATCTCTCTCTGTCAAATAAATAAATAAAATCTTTTAAAAAAAATAAAAATAAATAAAAAAAAAAGAAAAGAAAATTTGAATAGATCAAATATTTTTGATATATATTTGAATAGATCGAATAAAATAGATACTCTCTAGAAGGTATCATCTGACTTGGTTAGTGTGTATTTTCCTGGGGTTGTTGTTAGCCTTCCAGCACTTTGTTCTGTCATTCATCTATTCTTCTCTGGACAAATGACAAGGCAGAAAAACTCACCTTAAAAAAAAAGAAGAGGTAACGACTGCTAGGGACCTAATCAATATGGACATTAGTAAGATGTCAGAACCAGAGTTCAGAGTGACTATTAAAAAGATGCTAGCTGGGCTTGAAAAAAAGCACAAAAGATAGTAGAGAATCACTGGAGAAATAAAGTCCCTTTCTGGAGAAATAAAAGAACTAAAATCTAACCAAGTTGAAATCAAAAAAGCTATTAATGAGGTATAATAAAAAATGGAGGCTCTTAATGCTAGGATAAATGAGGCAGAAGATTATCACTATATTAGTGATATAGAAGACTAAATGATGGAGACTAAAGAAGCTGAGATTAAAAAAAAGAGAGATAAACAACTACTGGATCATGAGGGGAGAATTTGAGAGATAAGTGATACCATAAAACAAACAATATTAGAACTGGGATCCCAGAAGAAGGAGAGAGAGGGGGGCAGAAGGTATATTGGAGCAAATTATAGCAGAGAACATTCCTAATTTAGTGAAGGAAACAAGCATCAAAATCCAGGAGGCACAGAGAACCCCCCTGGAAATCAATAAAAATAGGTCAAACCCCGTTATCTAATGGTAAAACTTACAAGTCTCAGAGACAAAGAGAAAATCCTGAAAGCAACTCGGGGCAAGAGGTCTGCAACCTACAATGGTAGATAAATTAGATTGGCAGCAGACCTATTCACAGAGACCTGGCCAGCCAGAAAGGACTGGCATGATATATTCAGAGCACTACACGAGAAAAATAAGAAGCCAAGAATACTATACCCAGCTATGGTATCACTGAAAATAGAAGGAGAAATAAAAAGCTTCCAGGACAAACAAAAACTAAAAGAATTTCCAAACACCAAACCAGTCCCACAGGAGATACTAAAAGCGGTCCTCTAAGCAAAGAGGGAGCCTAAAAGTAACAGACCATAAAGGAACACAGATGATAACAGTCACCTTACAGGAAATACAATGGCACTAAATTCGTATCTTTCAATAGTTACCCTGAATATAAGTGGGCTAAATACCCCAATTAAAAGACACAAAGCATCAGAATGGATAAAAAACTAAAACCCATCAACATGCTGTCTACAAGAAACTCATTTAAAAGATTTTTTTAAATTAATTAATTAATTAATTAATTAGACAGAGAGAAATCACAAGCAGACGGAGAGGCAGGCAGAGAGAGAGAGAGGGAAGCAGGCTCCCTGCTAGCAGAGAGCCCGATGTGGGACTCGATCCCAGGACCCTGAGATCATGACCTGAGCCGAAGGCAGCGGCTTAACCCACTGAGCCACCCAGGTGCCCAAGAAACTCATTTTAGACCCAAAGATACCTCCAGATTTAAAGTGAAGGGGTGGAAAACAATTTACCATGCTAATGGTCATCAAAAGAAAGCCAGAGTGGCAATCCTTATATCAGACAAATTAGATTTTAAGTCACAGACTATAGTAAGATATGAGGTAGGACACTGTATCATACTTAAAGGGTCTGTCCAACAAGAAGATCTAACAATTTTAAATTTCTATGCCCCGAACATGGGAGCAGCCAATTATATAAACCAATTAATAACAAAATCAAAGAAACACATCAACAATAATACAATAATAGTAGGGGACTTTAACATCCCCCTCACTGAAATGCACAGATCATCTAAGTAAAAGATCAACAATAAAGGCTTTAAATGACACACTGGACTAGATAGACATCAAAGATATATTCAGAACATTCCATCCCAAAGCAACTAAATATACATTCTTCTGTAGTGCACATGGAACATTCTCCAGAATAGATCACATCCTGGATCACAAATCAGATCTCAACCGGTACCAAAAGATTGGAATCATTCCCAATGAAATGCACTTGAAAATAAGAGCATGTTTTCAGACCACAGTGCTTTGAAACTAGAACCCAACCACAAGAGGAAAGTTAGAAAGAACTCAAATACATGGAAGGTAAAGAGCATCCTACTAAAGAAGGAAAGGGTCAACCAGGAAATTAAAGAAGAATTTAAAAAATTCATGGAAACAAATGAAAATGAAAACACAACTGTTCTTTGGGATGCAGCAAAGAGAGTCCTGAGAGGAAAGTATATAGCAATACAAGCCTTTCTCAAGAAACAAGAAAGGTCCCAAATACACAATCCAACCCTACACCTAAAGGAGCTGAAGAAAGAACAGCAAAAAAAGCCTAAACCCAGCAGGAGAAGAGCAATAATAAATATTAGAGCAGAAGTCAATGTAACAAAAGAACAGTAGAACAGATCAATGGAACTAGGAGCTTGTTCTTTGAAAGAGTTAATAAGACTGATAAAACCCTTTGTCAGACTTACCAAAAAGAAAAGAGCAAGGACCCAAATTAATAAAATCACGAATAAAAGAGGAGAGATTACAACCAACACCAAAGAAATACAAACAATTATGAACATAATTATGAACATAATTATAATTATAATTAAGAACATATTATGAGTAACTATACGCCAGCAAATTTGACAATCTAGAAGAAATTGGTGCATTCCTAGAGATGTATAAACTACCACAACTGAACTAGGAAGAAACAGAAAACCTGAACAGACCCATAACCAATAAGGAGATTGAAGCAGTCATCAAAAAATCTCCCAACAAAACAAACAAGAGCCCAGGACCAGATGGCTTCCCAGGGGAATTCTACCAAACATTTAAAGAAGAATTAATAGCTATTCTCCTGCAACTGTTGCTAAAAATAGAAATGGAAGGGAAACTTTCAAACTCATTTTATGAGACCAGCATTACCTTGATCCCCAAACTGGGGAAAGACCCCATCAAAAAGGAGAATTAGGGCGCCTGAGTGGCTCAGTGGGTTAAGCTGCTGCCTTCAGCTCAGGTCATGATCTCAGGGTCCTGGGATCGAGCCCTGCCTTGGGCTCTCTGCTCAGCAGGGAACCTGCTTCCCTCTTTCTGTTTCTGTCTGCCTCTCTGCTTACTTGTGATCTCTGTCAAATAAATACATAAAATCTTAAAAAAAAAAAAAAAAGGAGAATTATAGGCCAATATCCCTGATGAACATGGATGCAAAAATTCTCACCAAAATACTAGCCAACAGGATCCGACAGTACATTAAAAGGATTATTCACCACAACCAAGTGGGATTTATTCCTGGACTGCAAGATTGGTTCAACAACTGCAAATCGATCAGTGTGATACAATACATTAATAAAAGAAAGAACAAGAACCATCTCAGTAGATGCCAAAAAAGCATTTGAGAACGTACAGCACTCTTTCTAATCAAAACGTCAAAGTGGAGGGAGAGAGGGTTCATACCTCAATATAAAAGCCATCTATAAAAAACCCACAGCAAATATCATTATGAATGTGGAAAGACTGAGAGCTTTTCCCCTCAGGTCATGAACACAGCAGGGCTGTCCACCATCACCACTGCTATTCAACATAGTCTAGAAATCCTAGCCTCAGTGATCAGACAACAAAAAGAAATAAAAGGCATCCGAATCGGCAAAGAAGTCAAACTCTCACTCTTTACAGATGATATGATACTTTATGTGGAAAACACAAAAGACTCCACTCTAACGAGTAGAACTCATATAGGAATTCAGTAAAGTGTCAGGATATAAAAATCAATATAGAAATATTGATTTTCAGTTGTATTTCAGAAATCAGTTGTATTTCTATATATCAACAACAAGATAGAAAAAAGAGAAATTAAGGAGTTGATACCATTTCCAATCCTACTCATAAGCATAAGATACCTGGGAATAAATCTAACCAAAGAGGCAAAGAATCTGTACTCAGAAAACTTACAGAGTACTCAAGAAAGAAACTGAGGAAGACACAAAGAAATGAAAAAACATCGCATGCTCATGGATCGGAAGAACAAATAATGTGAAAATGTCTATACTACCTAGAGCAATCTACACAGTTAATGAAATGCCTATCAAAATACCACGAAGTTTTTCAAATAAATGTTGAAAAAGAAAACCAAAGTTGTTGGCATCACAATTCCAGACTTCAAGCTTATTACAAAGCTGTAATCATCAAGATCGTATGGTACTGGCAGAAAAACAGACACATAGATCAATGGAACAGAATAAAGACCCCAGAAATAGACCCTCAACTCTATGGTCCTCTAATCTTCGACAAAGCAGGAAAGAATGTCCAATGAAGAAAAGACAGTCCCTTCAATAAAAAGTGCTGGGAAAATTGGACAGCCACATGCAGAAGAATGAAACTGGACCATTTCCTTACACCACACACAAAAACAGATTCAAAATGGATGAAAGACCTCGGTGTGAGAAAGGAATCCATCAAAATTCTAGAGCAGAACACAGGCAGCCTCCTCTTCGACCTCAGCCACAGCTACTTCTTCCTAGAAACATCGCCAAAGACAAGGGAAGCAAGGGCAAAAATGAACTATTGGGACTTCATCAAGATCAAAAGCTTTTGCACAGCAAAGGAAACAGTCAACGAAACCAAAAGACAACTGACAGAATGGGAGAAGATCTTTGCAACTGACATATCAGATACAGGGCTAGTATCCAAAATCTAAAAAAAGAACTTATCAAACTCAACACCCAAAGAACAAATAATCCAATCAAGAAATGGACAGAGGACATGAACAGACATTTCTGCAAAAATGACATCCAGATGGCCAACAGACATATGAAAAAGTGCTCCACATCACTCAGCATCAGGAAATACAAATCAAAACCTCAATGGGATACCACCTTACACCAGTCAGAATCGCTAAAATTAACCAGTCAGGGAAAAACAGGTGTTGGCGAGGATGTGGAGAAATGGGAACCTTCCTACATTGTTGGTGGGAATGCAAGCTGATGTAGCCACTCTGGAAAACAGTATGGAGGGTCTTCAAAAAGTTGAAAATAGAGCTACTCTATGACCCAGCAATTGCACTACTGGGTATTTACCTTAAAGATACAAATGAAGTGATTCGAAGGGGCAAGTGCACCTGAATGTTTATAGCAGCAATGTCCACAATAGCCAAACTATGGAAAGAACCTAGATGTCCACCAACAGATGAATGGTTAAAGAAGATGTGGTAGATATACACACAATGGACTACTATGCAGCCATCAAAAAACTCCAAAGTCTTGCCATTTGAAATGACGTGGACGGAATTAGAGGGTATCATGCTGAGCAAAATAAGTCAATCAGAGGAAGACAATTATCATATGATCTCACTGATATGAGGAATTTGAGAAACAAGACAGAGGATCATAAGGGAAGGGAGAGAAAAATGAAACAAAATAAAACCAGAGAGGGAAAGATACTTTATCTCAGGAAACAAACTGAGGGTTGCTGGAGGGGAGGGTGAAGGAAGGATGGGGTGATGGACACGGGGAGGGCATGTGCTATTCACAATGCTGTGAATTGTGTAAGACTGATGAACCACAGACCTGTACCCCTGAAGCAAATAGCACATTATATGTTAATTTTAAAAAAACTTAAAAAAAAAAAAACAAACTCTGTACTATTTTTATAACTTTAAATAAACTTAAAATTATTTAAAAATAAAAAGTCAGAAACAAAACATAGCCTTTCTGAATTTTGAAAAGCATGGTTTGGTAGATTCATAATTATATACCAAACTGAATTAAACCACTGGTAATTATTTTTAATTTTGAAAATCTTGAAAGGAGTTTCCACTTTCTGTGTTCCCTATTATGTTTACACCTCTATAGTACGGCAGTGTTGCAATGCATGTTTTAACATGGTTTTTCATCCAGGACAGTTAATTCCTTGAGAAAAGGGACTCCGACTTATTTATTTCTACATTCTCTTTGACTTGCAGTCTTTGTCAAAAGGAAATGCTCAATAATTAAATTCCGAATGAATGAAAATTATGTAAAAGATCTCAATACTATAGGATTTACTTACGCTCCACAAAGGAAGTAAAGAGCATTCTGAATCTGCTTAGCCGACTACCTTCATCTGCCCACATTCGGATCACTCCAACTCCTGTTTTCAGCATCACATCATTGGCCACAGTGCTGCAAAACTTAGCCTTCAGATTTTCAATAGAACTGCTTCCATCATAAACTGCAACGAAGTTTCTCTTGCATTCATTTGAGTGCTCCATTTGATAATCTAGGAACCTCAAATAAATCTGTAACATTAAAACAGAGAAAAACACTGCTTTTGAAAAGATTAAAATTGAGTGTTGTATTTCTGACTATCCAGTCGACATGGTAGAAATATAGAACTACGACAGCGGACAGGGGCACAAGAGCTAAAGGCTAGTGCCCAAGAGTCAAAAGAACCAATACTGATGGTTTCCTTCTTAATGGGACCAAGCATTAAGGAACCTAAGTTTGTGTTTTGTTTATAAAGAAATTTTTTGCTCCACGAGGCTTATTGGGTCTCTTATATAGTTTTCTTATTATGAAAGCAACCTCCTGGTACTAACAAATTGGGAAAATGAAAGAATCACTCTTGCAATTGTTGCGATTTTTTTTTCTTCACATTTTAAAAACCCAAGTTTAATTTTAAGATATATACATCCTGTAACACATTGAAACCATTTTTATCTTACTATACTCCTCAATACCGCAAACGTTTCCATGATGTCTTGTTGTTTGTTTATCTCCTATTCTATACTGGACATTTAAGTGATTTAAAGACTTCAACCCATAAATAACAATTTCTATGTTATCAATCAGGAAGATATCAACTGCAGTATCAAAATAAGCACTATTAGGACCTATTTTATTTAGCACCCTCTTTCTTGAAAATTTTATAGGCAGCTTGCTACCTAGTACTAAGTTCTTAAAATATGTTTGGCCCACTTTTGTTTGAAGATTTCCTTTAGACTGTAGGCTTAGAAATACTGTGAGCAGGGTGCCTGGGTGGCTCAGTGGGTTAAGCCTCTGCCTTTGGCTCAGGTCATGATCTCAGGATCCTGGGAATAAGTCCCGTGGGCTCTATGCTCAGTGGGGAGCCTGCTCTCTCCCCTCTCTGCCTGCCTCTCTGCCTACTTGTGTTCTGTCAAATAAATAAATAAAATCTTAAAAAAGAATACTGTGAGCATTACTGCTCAGATTGTGGACTTAGAAACACATTGTACATATCTCTAGGAGAACTGAATGAAATGATGAAATGGCTATTATTCCTTACAGGCAGGGAGAAAATGAAGGCTCAGTTTGTTAAGAATTTGCCCAAGGTTACTCAGGGTGAGGATTTGACCTGGGTTGGCCTGAATCTACCATTCGTGTTCTTTCCACCCTCGGGGGTGCCTTTTCTGCAAGCAAGCACAGACAGTTCCCTTTTTGCTCTAGTTGCTCCTCTGTGACTCTACAATTGAAATCTTAGTGAATAGAGAATAAAAATTTCCTTTGTCGTTAAAGACATGAGTATTCATTCTAGTTTCTATTTCTGAGGTAGCAATGTGATGCCACCTCCAACTCTCATTTTAAAGATTTTATTTTTGGGGTGCCTGGGTGGCTCAGTGGGTTAAAGCCTCTGCCTTTGGCTCGGGTCATGATCCCAGGGTCCTGGGATCGAGCCCCACATCAGGCTCTCTGCTCTGCGGGGAGCCTGCCTCCCCCTCTCTGCCTACTTGTGATCTGTCAAATAAATATATAGAACCTTTAAAAAAAAAAAGGATTTTAAGCAATCTTTATACCCAACATGGGCTTGAATTCACAACCTCAATATCAAGAGTCACATGGTTCTACTGACAGAGCCAGCGAGGCACCCCAGCCCCTGCCTTTTTTTTTTTTTAAATATTTTATTCATTTATTTGACAGAGAGAAATCACAAGTAGGCAGAGAGGCAGGCAGAGAGAGAGAGAGAGGGAAGCAGGCTCCCCGCTGAGCAGAGAGCCCGATGCGGGACTCGATCCCAGGACCCTGAGATCATAACCCGAGCCGAAGGCAGCGGCTTAACCCACTGAGCCACCCAGGCGCCCCCCAGCCCCTGCCTTTTAACTTAAAAGACTTCATGGGGTGCCTCGGTGGCTATCAGTAAGTGTCTGCCTTCCGGCTCAGGTCATGATCCCAGGGTGCTGGGATGGAACCCTGGATTGGGCTCCCTGCTAAGCGGGAAGGCTGCTTCTTCCTCTCCACTCCCCCTGCTTTTTAAAGATTTTTAAAATCTTTTAAAAAATTAAAAATAAAAGACTTCATATAATAAAAATGTATTATCTAGTATCTCTTCCCACTAAAATACCTTGATGGCATAAAACTAAGAGCAAACAACTAAAAAATATACCTCAAATGGATAACTTTTGACCAAGTAACTTTGGCTTATTGGAAATGATCATCTTGTTACTTACTTCCAGAATTGTAGAAAATAGGTAATTAAATAGGATTACCAATTCAAAACTTCACACAAAATCTTCATGCATGTATTACATAGAAACAATAACTTTCCTTACATGTATTATTAGCACTCATTAATTTCTCTATTTTTTAATATAATTTTAACATTCTGCCCATGGTTTTTTGGTAATGGGCAAGTATCACCAATACTGTGACCGTCTTCTCTATTACACTGTGAGGCCTTCTAATGAGAGAATCATGTTCTAATTCTATCTGTGTAATTCTTGCTCATAGGAAGAATGAATATATGACCAGGTTTATAAAACTACGAACTTGGTAGATCTAAATATAAGAAAAACAGGAAGTCTGAAGTAGATCTTCTCTGTTTTTTTAATCCAAAGATACATGGTTCTATCCAAGGCCATAGTAAATGCTCTTTAAAGGTATTGAACTCAAAAGATTTAAGTCATGGGACAATGACATTCTTTTCTATTGTGAATGCAGCTCAATACTGAAACAGTTCAGTTCAACTAATTTTCAGAAATTATTTCTAACAAGGGGCACCTGGGTGGCTCAGTTGGTTAAGCATCTTACTTTGGCTCAGGTCATGATCTCAGGGTCCTAGAATCCGGCCCTGCATCTCCAAGTCCAGCTCCCTGCTCAGCGCGGAGTCTGCTTCTCACCTGCCTTTTGCCTTCCCCCTGCTTGTGCTCACTCCCAAATAAATAATCTTTAAAACTTTTTCTAACAAAACTGACAAATTGAAACAGGGAGGAGACACAGACTACTCTTCTCTCAGCCAAACTACAAGACCACAGATCTGCTAAAGGCTCCTGGTCTCTTACCACTCCTACAGCCTCCTCAGGGAGGTGGAGTGAGTTACCTTAATGGTGGGGAGGGATTCTGATCTCTTGGTCCTTCCCTCTTTCCCTGGACTGGAGAGTAGGTAGCAGTTACCCCACTAAGTGGGTTTTCTCTGCATATGTAAACTTTCCTTGGGCTGGCCTGGCCCAGGCTAGACTTAGGTGGGAAGTCGAACAGGTGGTGGCTAGGGAATTAGCAAGTCTGATAAAACTCTCATCAAGCTGGTTCCTCCAGTCCCCTTGTAATAAAGGAGCTATTTGGAATCTCCACATTCTCCATGTGGAGGGGAAATAGATGCTGTCTATTGGAACACCCCTCCACCTGCCCCTGCCCAATGCAATGAGAGCCTCAGAGAGCGACTATAGACATAACCTTGGAGTTACTACATGTTTGGTTCTGGATGATAATAAAGTGAACACTGCAATAAAGTGTGTCAAATGAATCTTTTGGTTTCCCAGTGCATATAAATTAGCTTCTACTGTAGCCAGTTAGGCATGCAATAGCATTGTCTAAAAAAAAAAAAAAAAAAAAAGTAAATGCTTTAATTCAAAGGAAAGTCTTGGGAGGGTCTTGTCTCGATGTGGATGGCTGCTGACCAGGGTGGTGGCCGCCAAACGCTGGGGTTGCTGTGACAATTTCTTCAAATAAGTTAACAATGAAGTTTGTTGCATCAATGGAATCTTCTTTCACAAATAATTTCTCTGCAGCATGTGATGCTATTGGTAGCATTTTGCCCACAGAACTTTGTCTTTAAACTCAATTAATTAACATGTTATTTGTTTCAGGGGTACAGGTCTGTGACTCATCAGTCTTATATAGTAATACCTAGTGCTCATTACAACACATACCGTCACCGATGTCCATCACCCCTCCAACCCCCAGCAACCCTCAGGTGGTTTCCTGAGATTAAAAGTCTCTTATGGTTTGTCTCCCTCTCTGGTTTTGTCTTGTTTCATTTTTCCCTCCCTTCCCCTATGACAATTCTCTTTCTCTGACTTATTTCCCTTAGCATAATACTGTCTAGCTCCAACCATGTTGTTGGAAATGGCAAGGTTTCATTTTTGATGGCTGCATAATATTCGTATGTGTGTGTGTGTACGTGTATGTACATATATCACAGTAGTACTCCTTTTAAAATGGAGTCAATCTTCTTAAACCTGCTGCTGCTCCTTTATCAAAGATGTTTATATAATATTCTGAATCCTCTGTTGTCATTTCAACAGTCTTCACAGGATCTTCACCAGGAATAGTTTCCATCTGAAGAAACCACTTTCTTTGCTCGTCAAAAGCAGCAACTCTCACATGATATAATGAGCAGTGGGCATTACAGAAGACTGATGAATCACTGACCTCTAACTAATACATTATTTGTTAATTAATTGAATTTATTTTTTTTAAAGATTTTATTTATTTATTTGACAGAGATCACAACTGGCAGTCTCCCTGTGGAGCAGAGAGCCCGATGAGGCTTGATCCCACGATGCTGGGATCACGACCTGAGCTGAAGACAGAGGCTTTAACCCACTGAGCCACCCAGGCGCCCCTGTTAATTAATTGAATTTAAATTAAAAAAAAAATTCATCCTAAATCCAAATTAAAAAAAAAAAAAGATCAACTCCTCATCAGCTCAAGTTTGATCAGGAGATTGCAACAATTCAGGCATATGTTCAGGCTCCACTTCAAAATCTAGCTCTTGGGCTGTTGCCACATCTGCAGATACTTCCTCCATTGAGGTCTTGAATCTTTAATTTGTAAAACATGCAGTATTTGTGAAGCACAATAAAAGGAGGTATGCCTGCATAGCATTCCAGATCAAAAGGAGACACCAGATAATTGGCAATGCAATGGACTCCCTGACATTAGATCCCTGTCTTATGGTGGACATAAAATCAATTCTTAAATGTAAAAACTAACACACACAGATGAAAATTATAGAAGTGTAGTTCTATGACCTTTGGTTAGGAAAGTTTATTTAAAGCAAACACAGAAGACACAGAGTATAAGCCATAAAGATTATCAATTTTATTATATAAAACAGATTTGACTTTGAGAACCAGCCAAGATGAAACCCAGTATGGCTTATTTCTCTTATTGCAACTAAAACCTGAGGATAAAATATGAAAAGCAACTACATGAGGATTCTGGAAAGTAAAAGGTGGGTGTCGACGGGAAGTCAAACTTGAAGGACCCATAAAGAGGGTGACACTCCGTTTTTTCCTGGTCTCCTGGGCTGATATTCATGGAATTCAGGGAACTCAGAGAAAGCACTGCAGCCATAAGACTGAGAAAGGGACCCTTCCCAGCTGAAGAGTGGGGTGAGGCAGAGATTTCTGGCTTCTTTTCCCACTCTACCAGCTCTGCTCAAGGTCAGCACCAGTCATGGGTCCACATGCAGCAGCTATAGGAGCAACTAAAACCCAAGAGAAGTCCCATCTCTTTAATTAGCAGAACTGAGAGAGGATAGGATGTTGGGAGATTATGGAGGGACTCACCATTATTTTTTTCCTCTTCTCTTAGTCACTCAACACTCACAACAGTTAGGAGGCAGAAACTGAAGGAAACTTATCTTTCTGGCCACCAGAGGAAATGAGAAAAGGAAACCATGTTATCCGGAGAATGTGAAGGAACTCTTGGAGAAGAGGGAGTTAAAGAAAATGCACTAGTTCTGGCTTACCCCTAAGCTGTGTATTCATGAAACAGAACTAAAGAAACACGACAAAGGTGTTGAGAATGAGATTCTAGTACAAGCCACTGTCCAAGTCCCTGAGTGGGGGGCATGGCCTGGGAAAGTCGACACAGCACAGCAAAGACCATGAAGATGACAAACACTGGAACCACCACCCACATTAAGTGACAAGGTACGTGCAATCTGAATCTAACTGGGTAGTTGGGCTGACAAAAATAAAATGAATAACAAAAATCAACATTTTCCAGGTATTTTTAACAGGACCCAGAGTCTCACAGTGATATATTCAAACTATCCAGGACATAATTTTTAAAAATTACTCACATATAAAGAACAAGGAAATGTGGTTAGTTCTGAAATGAAAGAAGAGTCAAGAGGTCCCAGGCCTAAGAGGACTCAGATATTGGAAACTACCAAAGACTGGAAGATTTTTTTTTTTTTTCCCTAAGAGAGAGAAAGAGAGAGAGACCTTTAAGCAGTGCAGACTGCTTAAAAGAGAGACTTCTTAAAGAGAAACTTAAAAGAGAGACTTCTGCCCAGTGCAGAGCCAGATGGGCTCACTTTAATGACCCTGAGATCATGGCCTTAGCTGAAATCAAGAGCTGGATGCTTAACTGACTGAGTCACTGAGGCGTCTCAGAATTGCCAAACACTTTAAAGCAATTATATAAATATGCTCCATGAGGTAAAGGCAAACACTAAGGGAGTAGAAAGACCACAGTGGAGAAATAGAAATTATGAAAAAGAACCACATGAAAACTTTGAAAATGAAAAATATCTGAAATTTTAAAAAACTTCACTCTATGGGCCGAAGACGAGAATGGGGATGACAGAGGTAAGTCAGTAAACTGGAAAATGACTCAGGAGAAACTATCTAATATGAGATACTGAGAAAAAAGGATTGAGGGCAAATGAATACAGTCTCAAGGACCTGTAGAACTATTTCAAAAGTGTCACTTAAGTCTCAGAGGGAGGAGAGGTTGCTACAGAAAAAAATATTTGAAGAAATAACTGCTAAAAGTGCCCCAAGTCTGGTGAAAGGCAAAAATTTACAGATTCAAAAAGCTCAGCAAACACCAAACAGGATAAAAGCAAACAAAAAAACATGGCCTACAGGGGCGCCTGGGTGGCTCAGTGGGTTAAGCTGCTGCCTTCAGCTCAGGTCATGATCTCAGGGTCCTGGGATCGAGTCCCGCATCGGGCTCTCTGCTCAGCAGGGAGCCTGCTTCCCTCTCTCTCTCTCTCTCTCTCTCTGCCTGCCTCTCAGTCTACTTGTGATTTCTCTCTGTCAAATAAATAAATAAAATCTTAAAAAAAAAATGGCCTACAGACATCAAAATCAAACTACTTAAAATCAGAGATTTAAAGTCTTGAGATCTGACAGAAAAATGATGTATTTTGTAGAAGCAAACGATTTGAGTCACTGTGGATTGCTCTTCAGAAATCATCAAAGCGAAGGACAGTCCAACAATATTTTAAGTGCTGAAAAAAAGAACTTGTGAACATCAGAATTTTGTACCCAGCAAACATATTCTTTCAGGACTGAGAGCAAAAGAAGTACACACCCTGGTGAAGACTTAAGAGACTTAGAGAATTTGTTGTACACAGACCTGCAATAAAAGGAATGCCAAAGAAAGTTCTTTAGATAAAAGAGAAAGGATACTATAATGAATCTTGGAACTTCATTAATGAAAGGAAACATAAATGGTAAATATCTGGATGAATATAAACCATCAAGGATAAAAAAGAGGCTATCACTATAGACCTTACCAACATTAAGGAAAAAAAAAGGGCGCTGGGCTGGCTCAAAGACGCGTACAACTCTTGATCTTGCGGTTGTAAGTTTGAGCCCCATGTAGGGTGTAAACAAGAATAAAATAAACAAACAAACCAGTGAACAGCTCTATGACGCCAAATCAGATAACTCAGATGAAAATGGACAAATTCCTTAAAAGGAACAAATGGCCCAGACACTTCTAACAAGAAATATGTAACCTGAATGGCCACATATTTATAAAAAATAATGAATTCATAATTTATTTATTTATTAAATTTTATTTATGTATTTGACAGACAGAGATCACAGGTAGGCAGAGAGGCAGGCAGAGAGAGGGAGAGAGGGAAGCAGGCTCCTCGCTGAGCGGAGACCCCGACGTGGGGCTCGATCCCAGGACCCTGAGACCATGACCTGAGCTGAAGGCAGAGGCCTAACCCACTGAGCCGCCCAGGCGCCCCACGAATTCATAATTTAAAACCTTACAAAAAAGTCTCCAGGCCTAGATGAATTCATAAACAAATTATAACAAACATGTAAGGAAAAAATTATGCTAATTCTTTACAACCTCCTCCAGGAAGATGGTGCACTTCTAAACTCACAAGACCAGCATTACTGTGACACCCCCAAAGACAGAAGGAAACTACTCATCAACATTCCTGTGATTTATAATAAACAATATATATATTTGAACGTTGTCTCTGTTTCTGGTTCAGACCTCCCCAAACCCTTGGAATTTCCTGAGCAATAAGAGCAGCGGGAACATGTTCTATTTGGTCTCTTGTCCTCAGTTTCTGAAAATATTCCAGCCATTGAGTTGAAACAGGTATCCTGTTAATCGTAACAAGTCCCTTTCAATGACAATTGACTTTCTATTAATGAGGTTATCTTCGGAAATCCCTTAAGGACGGGGACTAGTTACTAGGGGAAATAACCATGAGTTGAGGGCTTAAACTTTCAGTTCTATGGCGATTTCCCTGGAGGGGAGAGGAGCAGGGATGGAGGTTAAATCAAGCACCAATGTCAGTGATTTAATCAACCATGGTTATGTAGGAGCCTCCATAAAAACTCAGAAGGATAAGGTTTGAAAAAGCTTCCAAGTTGGTGAATCAGAATGTTTCCATATGCATCGTGCCAGGCCCCCCACTCCATGGGGAGAAGCTCCTTTGTTCAAGACCTCACTGTGTCTTTGGATATGGCTCTTGAATCTTACCCTTTAATATGCTCTGTAATTAACTGGTAATTTAAGTAAGAACACCGTTTCCCTGAGTTCTCTAAGTCTCTCTAGCAAATTAATCAAATGCAAGGAGGAGCTCCTAGAAACCTGATTTCCAGCCAGTTGGTCAGAAGCACAGGTGACAATGACAACTTGGACGTGAAACTGGCATCTGAAGTAGAGGCCAGACTTGTGGGACGGAGCCCCCAATTCTTAGAATCTGGTGCCATCTCCAGGTCGACAGTGCCAGACCTGAGCTGAATTGTAGGACACCCAGCTGGTGTCTGAGCACTACTTGGTGGTGTGGGGAAAAACCCCACAAGTTGGAAGTGGTATCAGAATCATCAGCCAGAAAAGCAGCAACATATAAAAAGTATAATACTTTCATATAATCATAACCAAATATAGTTTATTCTAGGAATACAAGGCTGGTTTAAATTTTGAATAATCAATGTAAGTCACCATTATAAATAGACTAAAAAAGAAAGGTTATATGATCAAAACCTCAGAAAAACAGAGAACTTCTGTAACCTGGTAAAGGGCAGCTACAAAAACCCAGAGCTGACACCATACCTCATGGTGAAAATCTGAATGCTTTCCCCCTCAAACTCCGTAACAAGGTAAGTCCTAATCAGCACCATACTGGAAGCTACAGAACGCAGAAGTGTAGGCTTTAAAGCTCCAATAATCAAGACAGTGTGGTACTGACAGAAGGAGACCCACACATACAAGAAACAGAATACAGCCCAGAAAGAGATTCTTACAAATAGAGCTATTATTATTAACAGAGATACAAAGGCAATTCAATGGAAAGGATAGTCTTCAACAAATGGTGCTGGAAAAATCAGTCATCCCTACCAAGAAGGAAGGAAGGAAGGAAGGAAGGAATGAATGAACGAACAAACAGCGGAACCTTGAGCTATATCGAGTACCTTATACAAAAATCAACTCAAAATGGGTCATAAATATAAAATTGTAAAAGTTTCAGAAGGAAATATAGTGAACAAATCCTTATGACTTTGGGTCAGGCAGAGAGCTCTTGGGATACATCAAAGGAAACTTCATTAAAAAAATTTACAATTTGACTTCATTAAAATTAAACTTTTTCTCTGTGAGAGATACTGTTGAGTGAAAAGAAAAGCCACCGACTGGTAGAAAATGTTTGCAAATCACTTGCCAGAACACTTCTTTAATCCAGAACTCAAAAGTAAGAGTACAGTGAGAACATTAAGAAAACCACCCAATCTTAAAATGGGCATAGGAGACACTTTACCAAAGATTTAGACATTACAAAAACTTCAAGTTAAAACCTGATGATAATCAAGTGCTGAGAACTATGTAGAGTAATTGAAAATCTGATAACACTTCTTGTGGAAATGCAAAACAAAATAACCACTTGGGAGAACAGCTTGGTGGTTTCTTACAAAGCTACCATGTGAATCAGCAGGTTCAGGGATGGATATCCAGAAAAATGAAAAAACAAAAAACAAAACAAAACATGTTTACACAAAACCTGTACGGAAATGTTTACAGCAGTTTTATCAATAATAACCAAAAACTGGAAACAGTCCAAATGTTCAGATGGTAACAGTAAGCTACAGTATACCCATATAATAAAATCTGCTCAACAATAAGAGGGATAAGCTAATTGGTCCATGCAGTAACAGGAATCTCAAGTGTACCATATTACATTAAAGAATTCAGACTCACACAAACTGTGTGATTCTCTTTATATGAAGTTTTGGAAATGGTAAAACTATAGAACAAAAGATCATTAGTTGCCAGGGATCAAGACTGAAGAGAACGCCTGGGTGGCTCAGTCAGGTAAACCTCTGCCTTTGGCTCAGATCATGATCCCCAAGTCCTGGGACTGAGTCCCACATCAGGCTCCTTGCCCAGTGGGGATACTCCTTCTCCCTCTGCTTGTATGTTCTCTCCCTCTCTCTGACAAATAAATAAAATTCTAAAGAAATAAGTAAAGATTGAAGGTAGGTTTTGACTGCAGAGGAAGAGCATGAGATAATTTCCCTGGGGTGATGGAACTGTTCTTGATTCTGGTGGCTGTCAAAAAATTTTCCTGTAGGTTGACATGACTGAGTATCCTGACACAACCAAGTGTCAGCAAGGATTGAGTAGAGGAAATGCTCTTAACTTGCTTTAAAAGGATAAACTGCGAAAAACACTTTGGAAAACCTTTTGACATGCTCTGGTAAAGCTGAAAATGGTCACACTCCACAAGAACTGCACTTCTGGATATATAACCATACAAAATCATCATAGATGGGAATAATGAAAATACAAAAATTGCTATAGCATTATTCAATATATTATTAAAGTGTGAAAGTAGGGGTGCCTGGGTGGCTCAGTCGGCTGGTTGAGTAACCAACTCTTGATTTTGGCTCAGGCCATGCTCTCAGGGTTGTGGACTCAGTGGGGATTCTGCCTGAAGTTATCTCCCTCTGCACCGCCCCCCATAAGCAAATCTTAAAAAAGAAAGACTGAAGGTCTAAAAGGAGAATGGATCGTGATTTCTACAACTGATACAAAATTTTAAAGTATAAGAATAATGTATATTTTCATAGTACATAAATATGAAGGTATAGAACTGCATGTAGGAATTATAAAACTCAAACTCACAATAGGGTATGTGAGAAAGATAATGGGAACATAGATTTCCTCTATACCTGTAATAGAATATAGCTTTTACCTTCTCGTTTGATAGTATTTAATTTTCTAAGTGTTTAAGAAATTAAATAATATTTCTCAAATCTTGATTTTTCTTTGCCGGGGGTGGTGGTGGTGGAGAATAAGATGGGCAAGAGATCCTGCTCTCTTTATCAAGAGGAGGTGGGTAATATTATGTTATTTCAAACACTGAATATTGGAGAATGTAACTTCTTTTTTTAAAGATTTTATCTGACAGAGAAGAGAGCAAGCACATGCAAAAGCAGGGGGAGCTGCAGAGGGAGAAGGAAAGACACACTCCCCATTGAGCAGGGGCCCGACACAGGGTTCAATACCAGGACCCTGGGATTCTGACTCGAGCTGAAGGCAGACGCTTAGCTGATGAACTACCCAGGTGCCCCAAGAATGTAACTTTTAATAACTAAATTTTTAAAACGGAAAAAGTTCAAAATACTATACATAGTTGACATGGGAATTGGATCAAATTTTTAAAACCATTGTTAAACTCGATGGGTAAATAAAATTTAGAAATATAAAGGAAAAAATGTTAAAGACTACCTTGAGAGCCGAATACTCAAAAATGGGATAAACTAGTTAATGGGCAATGTTTCAGAAAAAGCCACTTATAAATATACAAAAGAAGTCACTGATGTTCAAGTCCATTGTTCTCAGCGGCCTTTCCATAAAAATACAGGCATACTGTGCTTCTCAGATACTGCATTTTTTTTTTTAAAAGATTTTATTTATTTATTTGACAGAGAGAAATCACAAGTAGGCAGAGAGGCAGGCAGAGAGAGAGAGAGAGGGAAGCAAGCTCCCTGTTGAGCAGAGAGCCCGATGCGGGACTCGATCCTAGGACCCTGAGATCATGACCTGAGCCGAAGGCAGCGGCTTAACCCACTGAGCCACCCAGGTGCCCCTCAGATACTGCATTTTTTACATATTGAAAGTCTGTGGCAATCCTGTGTCAAGCAAGCCTATCAGTGGCATTTTTCCAAAAGCATTTACTCACTTTGTGTCTCTGGGTCACATTTGATAATTCCCACAGTGTTTCAAACTTAGAAATTATTATATGTGAATTGCAACAATCTCATGATAAAGCGTTAACGGGTGAGGAGTTTCTCATGGATGAGCAAAGAAAGTGGTTTCTTCAGATGGAATCTACTGGTGAAGACGCTGTGAGGACTGTTGAAATGACAACAGAGGGTTCAGAAATTACATGGACTTAGCTGATAAAGCAGCAGCAGGTTTAAGAGGATTGACTCCATTTTGAAAGAAGTTCTCTGGGTAAAATGCTACCACACAGCACCGCATGCTGCAGAGAAGTTGTCTGTGAAAGAAGAGTCAATGGACGCAGCAAACTGGATTATGGATTTTAAGCAACTGTCACAGTGACCCCAGCCTTCAGCAGCCACCACCCTGATCCATCAGCAGCCGTCCACATCGAGGCAGCAAAAAGAGGACTTGCTGAAAGCTTAGATGCTGGTTAGCAATTTTGAGCAATAAAGCGTTTCTGAATTAAGGGATGTACGTTGTTTTAGACACAATACTATTGCACACTTAACAGACTACAGTACAGTGTAAACATAATTTCTGTATGTATGTACTGGGAAACCAAAAAATTCTTTGAGTCACTTTATTACAATATTCGCTTTACTGTGTTCTGGAACAGAACTGGTACTATTTCCAAGGTGCACCTGCACATTTGTTATCTACCAACCTTCCATACATGTGTAGTTTTTTTTACTTAAAACAAAAACAAAAACAAAAAAACCCCTGAGATACAGTTCACATATAGTGTTAGTTTCAGGAGTACCACAGAGATTCAACAATTCCATACATTCCTCAGTGCTCCCCCATGGTAAGTGTAATCACCAAACAACATTACCCCAGTATTGGGGCGCCTGGGTGGCTCAGTGGGTTAAGCCACTGCCTTCGGCTCAGGTCATGATCTCAGGGTCCTGGGATCGAGTCCCGCATCGGGCTCTCTGCTCGGCGGGGAGCCTGCTTCCTCCTCTCTCTCTCTGCCTGCCTCTCTGCCTACTTGTGATCTCTCTCTGTCAAATAAATAAAATCTTTAAAAAAAAAACAAAACAAAACACATTACCCCAGTATTATTGACTATACTCTATATGCTGTCCTTTTTGTGTCTGTGCCTTATTTATAACTCAAAGTCCATACTATTTAATTCCCTTTATCTACTTCACCTATACCCTTACCCACCTCCCCCCAGCGGCCACCATACATGTCTAGTTTTACCTTCTAATTTTATTAGTTTGTCTATCTCAGACAGTTCCATTCCATCCAAGTACCACAACTTTATCTTGAAGGGTAAGCAGCCCCACATGTTTTTACTCAAAACTGTTATGGTTCTTGTGAACACTTTCTCTTCAATGTGAATTCTGGAATTAGTTTGCCATCTTCCCTAGAAAGCCCTCCTGGGATTTGGACTGGAATTACTTTAAATTGCTAAATTAGAGAACAATGAACATTTTTATGATATTGAATCTTCCCATCCATGAAAATGATCTCTATTTCTGTAGGCCTTCTTTTATGCATTTCAACATAATTTTAAAATTTGCTTCCTGATACCTTCTGATTTGTTCTTATTATAAATTGTGCTTTACAAAGTTTTGTTTTCTAACTGCTTTTGGCTGTAGTATAAAGAAAAGCAACTGATCTTTACAACTGATGAACTTTTTTCCTTTCCCTCATTTTGTTGCACTGACTAGGATTTCAGAACACCAAACAAAACCTTGACAACAGGCATCCTTGACTTGTTCTGTGCTTACGGTAAGTGCTTTTAAGGTTTTACCATTAATTACAGCGTTTGAATTAGGGGTTTTGTAGATATTCTTTATAATGATTAAAATGCATTCTCCTATGTTGCAATTACTGTGAGATTTTCATCAATAGGTTTTAGGTTTCATGGAGTATTTTTTCTGCCATCTACTGATATATCTGGATTTTCTCCTTTAATCTGTTAATATGGGAAACTCCATCATTCAATTTTCTAATATTAAACTGTCTAAGAATTCTAGGTCATGATTTCTAAAAAAAACTACTAGGTTTAGTTTGTTATTGCTTAGTTTTTAGAGTCTCCCCCCTTCCACTTGACAAATAATCCTGGTTTATACTCTCCATGTTGTTTAGTTTTAATAGAAAAGGCTGGGGAATGTTCTTTTTTTCTTCAATTTTCTGAAACCATTTATATAACATGTTCCTGGAGTACCTGATAAAATCCAATTTGACCAATTTTTTTGTTTATATATTTTAAGTACAAAATCAATTTTGTTAATTTGGTAAGATTTTTCAGGTTTTCTATTTCTGATTTAGTTTCTGCAAATTTTATAAAGTGTATATAAATATGTGTGTGTATATATATAAGTATATATATACACATATACATTATATATTTCAGGAAATTGTCCATTTAGACTACTTACAAACTTATCAGCAAATAAAATTACTTATATTCTTATAGTTTAAAACAGTGTGATTATGGAAAATTTCAAATGTGCAAAAGCAGACAAAATAGTATCATAACCTTGTCCTCATCCCCTAGCTTTACCAGTTACTAACTCAGCCAGTCTTGCTTGAACTATAACCCTCCCACATCTGCCTCTCACATACAGGAACAAATCCCAGAGAGAATTCACATGTCAACAGTTCTATGTGTATTGCTAAAGACCACTTAAAATATGATCAGTTCTATTATCAAACCAAATAGATAGTTTCTTCATATCAAACACCAGTGTTCAGGCTTCTGTCTTATAGTGTTTCCTACTTTTATACTTTGAATCCCCAAGTTCATTTGACTTCACATTTCTTTTAATCTATATTCACTGCTTTTTTTCCCCCTCTTTGTCATTTTTTTATTGAAGAAACTATAGGGTTTTTTTCTCTTTTGTTCAGCAGGTTTTCTTCATAGTTTATCATATTGAGAATTTTTAAATCTCTGTTATAGTAGATTCATTTTCCTCTTTTTTTTTTTTTTAAGATTTTACTTATTTATTTGAGGGAGAGACCGAAAAAGGGAGCACAAGCAAGGGGAAAGGCAGAAACAAACTCTCTGCTGAGCAGGGAGTTGGACCAGGACCATGTGTGGGCCTCAATCCCAGGACCCTATGACCCTGAGATCATGATCTGAGCCAAAGGCAGTCACTTAACTGACTGAGCCACCCAGGCACCTCTATGACCTTTTCCATTTCTAAATATTATTTAGGTCTTTCTGACTAAATCAATCTTGGCAGAGGTGTACCTATTGTTATTTTTTGCAAAGGGCCATCTTTTGGCTTTGTTGATTCTTTTTAAAATACCATTTGTTTCTGCTCTCATTAATTACCTTTTCTTTGGATTTCTTTGGACATTCTTTTAACTTGAGTTGAAACTTGCTCCTTAAACTTTTTCTTCTTCTAAAAGAAACATTTATGAAAACTCCCTTATAGGACTTTTAGCTATATTCCACACATTTTGATAGTCTCAATTTTATTGTTTTAAGTGTGTTTAAATTTCCACCCTGATTTAATCTGTGACCCATTAATTACTAACTGGTATATTATTAAATTGCCAAACATATGGATTTTAAAGTTATCTTTTGGTTGCTGGTTCCTGATTTAATTGTATTATTGTCAGAGGGTGCTCTGTGTAATACAAAGCACTAGTATTTCAGACTTCTGTTTGTAGTCTAGCGTTTGGATCAGAGTTTATAAATGTTTCACGCCTGCTCGCAGAGAATGCCTATCTGCTGGATGTTGGGAGTAGGACATGTCTCATCAGGCATACTGTGTTGTTTAAATCTGAGCCTTACCACTTTTTCTGTATGCTTGATTAATTACTGAGAGGTGAAATTAGTTACCCACTATAATTGTGGCTCTGTCAATTTTCCTCAGCAAATGTCAATTCAATTCTGTAAATTTTGAGGCCATATTAATACATAAAATTGTAAATTGTATCTTCCGGGGTGTCTGGGTGGCTTGGTGGGTTAGAGCCTCTGCCTTTGGCTCAGGTCATGATCCCAGGGTCCTGGGGATCGAGACCCGCATTGGGCTCTCTGTTCAGCAGGGAGCCTGCTTTCCCTTCCCCTCTCTCTGCCTGCCTCTCCGCCTACTTGTGATTTGTCAAATAAATAAATGAAATCTTAAAAAAAAAATTATATCTTCCTTGTAAATTGGTGGCCTTCTTGATTTCTATTTTAGTAGCTATATCAGATCTCTTTTGGTATTTGTCTATTATTTCTTTCCTCTTTCCTTATTTTCAAAATTTCCAATAGTTCTCCTAAAGCAGAATATACTTGGATTTAATTGTAGCATTTGGTCCATTTATTATTTTTGCCCAGAAATACCTTAATTTGCTCACATTCTTTTTTTTTTTTTTTAAGATTTTATTTATTTGTCAGAGAGAGAGAGAGCATAAGCAGGTAAAGCGGCAGGCAGAGGCAGAGAGAGAAGCAGGCTCTCCCCTGAGCAAGGAGCCCGATGCGGGACTCAATCCCAGGACCCTGGGATCATGACCCGATTTGTTCACATTCTAAAATGATAGTTGAATACTGAATTTTAGATTGGCAGTTACTTGTTTTTTTTCTCAGCACTTTCAAGACATTACTCTATTGTCTTCTGGCTCCTATTTTGCTATTAATGATTCTCACAGCTCTCTTTTTTCTCTAGTTGTTTTAAAGATTTTCTCATTGTCTGTTGTGGCCAATGTAGTGAGGTGTCAATATAAACTTTTTTCTTGCTTTGGGAGTCACTTGGGTCAGTGCTTCTTGTCAGCCTGAACATTTTCTTGCTAAAATCCCACTATCCCTCCCCAACCCCCTGAGGTACATTCTGGGTAATTTTCTCAGATCTATCATTTAATAACTACACCTTTTACTTGAGGAAGCTCTACTTGGTGATTTGTAAAGTATACCTGGTCATTTTTCTTTCTTGTTTTTTTGATTCCTTCTTGTAAGATACTTAAAACACCTAACTTCTTAGGCATCAAAGAAACTTCTAACTGTTAGGTCTGCTAATTCACTCACGATGGGTTGTTTCTTTACGTTTTCTAATTTTGGGTTGTGAGCTTACCTCCAGCAGTATTTTACTGATGGCAATCCTACAGCCTCTGTGGTTATTTTGAAGATATACTGTGTCTGTGTATGAGAGAGAGCACAAGCAGAGGAAGCAACAGAGGGAGAAGAAGACTCCCCACTGAGCAGGGGGTCTGATTCCAGGACCCTAGGATCATCACCTGAGCCGAAGGCACTTAACTAACTGGACTACCCAGGTGTCCCTCTGTGGTTATTCTGTATTTATTTTTGCCAGGTGTCTAAAAAGATTTTTGAGGCCAGGGATGTTTTGGTAATTTGTAGACTAAGTGGTTCCTCGATTGGGCCTGGAATGTAAATCACATATGTCCCAAATTCTAGTAAGAACATGTTTCTAGGTAAAAGCTTTAGGGGAGACCCCAGCCTTATCCTGGGACTGAGCCTAGAAAGGTAAGCTTCTTCACTGTTAACCTATTAGTGGAAGAGGTTTCTAATCTACCACTTCACAGCAATTATATATCCTTTTAAGGGTTCCAGTTTTATGTGAGGGACCTCATAAACGTCACACAAACTTCAGGCCTTTTCTCACTGTGGTTAGTAACACCAAGCTCCCGGCAGGTCTACTGCTGAGTAGCTGGAGGATACTAAAATCAGCAAGAGGTATTTGTACCATCAGTTTCAGTTTTCAATTTATTGGTCTGGTTTCTATTTCTCTCTCTTCATTTCTAGTCCATAAGAATTACCTTTTTTTTGGGTGGGGAAATCTTACCTATGCTTTTATTTTTATTTATTTATTTTTTTAAAGATTTTATTTATTTATTTGACAGAGAGAGATCACAAGTAGGCAGAGAAGCAGGCAGAGGGAGAGAGGAGGAAGCAGGCTCCCTGCTGAGCAGAGAGCCTGATGCAGGACTCGATCCCAGGACCCTGAGATCATGACCTGAGCCGAAGGCAGCGGCTTAACCCACTGAGCCACCCAGGCGCCCTTACCTATGCTTTTAAAAGGGTGTCTGTTTTATTTTACTCAAGGAATCCAGATGTTTTATAACGGTCAGGATTTCACGTTATCTAATCTGCGCTACTACCATAACTTTAAATTTGATTTTTGCAATTCTTTTTAAAAAAATATTTTATTTATTTGACAGAGAGAGAGAGAGAGAGAGAGAGATCACAAGTAGGCAGAGAGGCAGGCAGAGAGAGAGAGAGAGAGAGAGGAAGCAGGCTCCCTGCTGAGCCTCTGCTGAGCCTGATGTGGGGCTCAATCCTAGGACCCTGAGACCATTACCTGAGCCGAAGGCAGAGCCTCAACCCACTAAGCCACCCAGCTGCCCTTATTTTTGCAATTCTTTAATGGTTTGTTCTCTTATCCTCACTTTCTCTTTTCACATATATCCACATTAAATATAATTTTCACTGTGAATATTCCTAGAAGTATAAATTAAGAGCAAAAAGCAAAAGTAGTCAGCAACCAATCCCAATCTGTCAGAGTTATTTAAAAACATCCATTACTGCGGTACTTTCCAATAACAGCTCCACATCGTTAGCAGAGGACAGCATGGAAAGAACCCAGAAGCAAGACTTGCTACATTTGTGTTTTGGTTTAGACACTGCCATGACCAACTCTAAGAACTCTGACAAGATGCTTCATCCTCTTGTGGTCTGTTTTCCCTCCTCATAAAGTTCTTTATGAATCGGTAATCATATGGATCAAAACTTGCACCCCTGATCTAGGAGTACAAAGATTTTAAGACTCTCAATGTTTGTGTCATCTTCCTGAAATTATACTACAGTGTACTTAGAACTTAGGTGGCCAATCTGATTGAAATAAAAGTTGCAGCATCAGTTTCTATAATAGCAAGTATCTCCATGAATCAAAACAATACATTATGCTAATCAATGTCTTATTATGTTCTTCTCTAAAGTGACTCAATGCATAATAATACCTTGGCTTTCGGAGTAGCTTTAATTGTCCATATGCAATCAACAGCTTGACCAGGTTTTGTTTTTTCTTCTTGTTCTACCTGACTAGAACGCACTATTCCATCAGCTCCCGAGAGCTCAAACTGGCAATCTAGAAAGAATAGAGGAACGATGCTCAAAGGAAAATATGACTGATTAAAATGCCATGAGGAAAAAGAGGTGATATACTAAACCTGGGATGGGATTTAAAATACCTCCTAGGTAAGTAAAGTCTGGATCTGTAATAGAAAAAAGAAGAAAGTGATTGGCATTGAGATAGTTTAGAGTTACATTAAGGTTTCATGTCTTATGTCTAATCCTTCATTTAAAAACAAAGCAAGAGAAAGCTTTCATAGGTGTAGAATACAGTGCACTGTTTTAAACCTGGGCATGTTTAGGTGCTTATTTATAGGAAAAGTTTTTTTAAAATGGTAATGTTTATACTTTTGATTCCATCATCAATAACTTATTTATGCCACCTGAAAACTTGCAACCCTCTGTCAAGAATAATAGCTAGACCATTAATGGGTGCATGAATCAACATAATACAGTATACACAACAGAGTATTTTTTCAGTCTAACAGAGAAATAAGATTCTGATATATGCTATAACACGGATAAACCCTGAAATGTTACACTAAGTGAAACCAGACAGACACTAAAAGACAAATATTAATAATAATATGGAAATAAATGATTCCATTTATTGAGATCCCTACATTAGTCAAATTCATATAGACAGTAAGTACCAGAAGCTGGAGGAAAGGGGGAATGGGCAGTTCATATTTAATGGACAAAGTTTCAGCCTGTGTTAACAAAAAAGTCCTGGAAATGGATGGTGGTGATGATTACACAGCATTGTAAATGTACTCATACACTTAAAAAGGATTAAAATGGTGAATTTTATGTTACTTTTAATTCAACACACACACACACACACACAGTAGGAGCTAGTGAGCAGTGTTTTCAAAGTGGCAGGGAAAAAATGAGTACGTGATATACAAGATATTCTGTCCAGTGAAGTAGTTCATAGAAGACCAAAAACCAATAGTTCATATCAAAATAACTGATTTCAGCAAATTGGTCAGGTATTTGATTTTTATGAACCAAATCAATTAACTGAAATAATGAGACTTTAAGTGTCAAAAAATCTTATATATGAATCAGATCTTTGTTAACTAGTTAGACTACCTGAAAGAAAAAAGCAGATATCAAAAACAATGCTCTTAATTGAATACTGTTTTTAAATATTAAAAATCAGGCTTTTTAATACATAAAGATTCTTACTTGAAGAAAAGTAGCTCTTTTTCTATTAGTTTATGTATCAGAAAAGCAACTTCATATGGATTATGATTAAAATACAGACAAATTATAATAAAACACTAAGGATTTCTAGACTATTAGCTAACATTTGCATTTTATATTACTACAGAGTTTCTACATACACTATGCTTAGTATCATGCTCAGGAAAACTATGTAATATTTTACCTTGAAAATGAGGAAACTGAATGAGAGAGATTATGATTTTCTTAGACCATATTTATAATGGCAAAGCCAGGACTAGCTTACAATTCTCCAGACAATTTTTCTTACCCTATCATACTGCCTCTATAATGTGGGTGACGAGTCCACAGTTTAACCATTAAAAGAAAAAATATCAAAATAAATGGGTAGGGGCACCTGGGTGATTCAGTCATTAAGCATCTGCCTTCAGCTCAGGTCATGATCCCAGGGTCCAGGGGTCGAGCCCCGCATCAGGCTCCTGGCTCAGCAGGAAGCCTGTTTTTTTTTCTCCCTTCTCCCACTCCCACTGCTTGTGTTCACTTTCTCTCTGTGCCTCTCTCTGTCAAATAAATAAATAAATCTTAACCCCCTCCCCCAAATCAAAATAAACGGGTAACGCTTAACTGTCTAATTATGGCTGTGTCTAGTTATTTCAAGTCATACTTATAAAATAAATTTTGTTTAGGGATCAGTAAATCTAGAAGACTATGACTACTAATAATGAGAAGTTGATATATTGTAAAGATTTCATATATTTGTTTGTTTTAGAGAGACAAAGAGAGAGTGCACCCAAGAGGCAGGGGAAACACAGAATCTCAAGCAGACTCCATGCTGTGCATGGACCCCCGATGTGGGGCTTGATCTCACGGTTGAGATCATGACACCTGACTGACTGGGCCACCCAACACCCCAAGAAATCAGTATATTTTAAATGAAATTCTCTGGTTACTGATTACTGGTTATCTATTGGTTACTGGTGTTATCCACTGGGATAGAGAACTCTTAATGAATCGTTAATACCTGGAAATAACTGGGATAATTCTGGAAATTTTAATGCAATAATGACAACATCCTAGAATAATTGTCTACACATGAAGAAATTCTGATTCATTTGGCAGGTAGCTCCTATCACTTTTTACTCCACTGCAGTTTAATTAAATTTGTCTTTGACATTTCTCTACAGAAGAGCTGAAACTGTTGTTGTCCCCTTTTAGCAAGGCTGGGTTTAGTTTATTAAGTTAAAAGAGGAAAGTCTCTGAGATGTATTCTCAATAAAGCTAAAAAATTTCCCCCTACTTTTAAAAATATGATAACTATGAAGAAAGTGTCTGGAATTAAGGACAACTTTAACAAGAATTGAACATCCAGTTAAATACAATAAACTGTACATTGAAATAGGTTTTGCAGGCTATTTAAAGATCCTGAGATATTTTAATCTAGCAACTTTTTCGTTCTGGCAATTTGGTGTATATAATTCCTATTTAAACTTTCAAATTAAGTTTTTTTGGTAACTGTAGTTTTTAAAAATTTATTTTTATTATAGTAAAATATGTTATCTTTTCAGCATTGAGAACATAAACAGTGAAACAACACTTAAAAATTCCCATGTTTACTGACAAGAAAAAAAGCTGATTATGTTGTTCAGGCAAAAAAGCAGGTAATATAGTTGTTGTCACTTAAGTAAAACAAAATAAAGAGATACAGAAAAACATCTGAAGGGATACACACCAAATTGTTAAAGTGGTTTTTTAATATATAGGATGGTAAGATTATAGATTTTTCATTTGGATATAAATTTTTTTAAATTAACAAATTTCTTACATGAAAACAAAAGCAAAGAGATGATATAATTGGTACATTGTTACTTTTTCATCGTTAGTCTATAAGCTGTTTGAAGACAGGAGCAATAACTTGTAGATCTTTGTGTTTCTGCATTAGGGATATGCACAGTTTTACACCAGAGAGGCTTTGCAGGTCTCAAAGTGTTTGCACATACTACAGGGCAGAGTAAGATAGGCAGAGTGGGTTGAACAGGGAGAACTTAATCCAAATCCTCAGAACCTGTACTTTATGTGGTTTAAAAAAAAAAAAAAAGAATGAATATTACATTCAGAAACAGAAGATGGGATTAAGTTAAGGATTCTGCGAGGGCAATGTGACGACGGAGGCAGGGACTGGAGTGATGTGGCCACAAATCCAGGGATGCGGGGGAAGCCCCCAGGAACTAGAATAGGTGAGCAATGGATTCTCCCCTAGAGTTCCCAGAAGAAATGTGGAGCTGCTGGGTTTTCTGCCCTCCAGAATTCTGAGAGAATAAATTTCTACTATTTTCAGCTGCTCAATTTATAGTTGGTTAAGGCAGTCTCAGGAAAGTAATAGATCAGGTATTCCCATTTTACCAATAGCAACCCTCACGTGCAACTGTGCTGAATAGTCTTACAGCTGTCAGGTTAACAGAGAACGGATTCAAACAGGGGTCTTTTGCTTCCAAGTGCAGAGCAGTTTCTATTGCTCAATATTTTCTAGAGATTATTCAAATGAGTGGTTAATTCAAGCATTCCAATGGAAAAAAACCTGCCAAAATAATTTTTGGTAAGGATTATGAAAATAAGACAATTTGCTGAATTATCTTTTAAAATACATTTATCTTGATGTTTTTAGCCTTGATATACATTATAAAACATAAAGAAATCTAAGAAAACTGTGATACCGTCTATGAAATGCTTCAAAATTCAAGTGATACAGTTCTATTTCCAATTTTTGGTTTTATTTATTCATGAAGTGATTTCCCTTCGGCCTTGCTAATTTCTTTAAAACCTTGATTTGATTAACTTGACTAAATTCTCTCTTTTCCAGACATAAGATTCTAAAACCAGAGTAAACCCACTAAAAAAAAAGACAACTTCATTACCTGGAATAAATGAATATTTTGCTCGAAATCCCAGTCCTTCAAGTTCTTCATCAGAACTAAACTTAATCCACATGAATCTCCCTGTTGATCTAATTAGTGGAGGGCTTTTCACACCACAGTAACGATCTATAAGTGGAGAGAAACCAAATGGCCCATCTCGAACTTCCAAGTGGTCAAACCGACATTCAAATGATGGTTCTATATAATAATGTTCATCAAAGGTCAACTCTATTCTTTGACGTGGAGCAGCTAGAAAACAAGAAGCAAGCAAATCAGGGCAACACAAAGTATAAATGTCCTGACATAAGTGGAAAAAGCAAAGCAACTGCTCTGTTACTGTTCCACAGATAAAAATCACGAGGACTGTTATATATGAAATTCATAATTCATGTTACACTTTATATCAATAGTAACAACGCTGCTCTGCAGAGCTACACTGATGTTTCCCTGTGGAATATGCTGTTTATTAAATTAGTTAAGTGTACTTAATTGATTAAAATTAGACTACAAAAACTACTGCTTAGTTCATGAGATACAATGAATAGAAAAACAGAAGAAATGACATGACCTAACGTAACTATGGACGTAAATTTGCATTAAGGTGTAAGAGATGCCAGTAAGTTTGAGTCCCTCCCTCCCTCCCTTCCTTCCTTATTAGAGAAGTTTCTCATTTACACTGATGCATCCAGTTGAATTATATTTTAGGAGATTCAAAATCCCTATAAAATTTCAACTATTATTTTGTTCTTGTGTTCCAGACATATTTATCCAGACATAATAAATATATCCAGACATATTTATAATTACTAGAGTTTAATTCAAATACATGTATTAATTTTGTTCAAACTGGCTTAAACTGGGCATCTTAACAATGTACTCAGTTTTACAATAAAGTAAAAATTCATCTGTTAAAAGACAGAAATTGGTTAATACCTTCCAAAATGTAGATACACTCCTTGTTTGGTGGATAAGAGTCAGGATAATTTGGTGAAGCAAAGTGACCTCCATTGCTGGTTCGAACCCAAATGCCACACTGGGTTGCAGGAATATGCTTGATTCCAATATTTTGTCCATCTTAGGGGAAAATGGCATTTAAAATATGAATTATAGCAAAAGAGAACAGCATTCTTCTCTTTCCCCCACAATTCAGCCATACAATTGCCCACTCTGTGTTACACAGATAGTGTATATAATTTTGCAAGAACCACTGCCAAGTTTAGCGCAACAAACTGAATACAGCGGAAGTGTGAGAAAGGTAAAATTGTATGCTGTGCTGGTGGGAAGAACTTGCTGCTAGAGGACAAGTTTGCCCTGTAGGAGAGCAGGGAAATAAAATGCTTAGATTCTACAAGGGCAAAGCTGTGTGGGAGAATCTGATAAATCAGTGCAACTCTATAAAATTCAGTTCTAACATAAAAATAAAAGGATCCCAGGGGTTTATCTCCGGTATGGTACCTCTATATTTAGTTTAGCACTAAAGCCAGAAAGGATCCAAAGATTACAAAGGGATTTTAGTTAAAGATTGCAGATTGAACACATGCATTTAGCTCTCTCTCCTTAAACTCCACTAACAGTACTGGATTTTTTAAGGGCAAAAATAACCCCCTGAAAAGGGACAAAGAGGTGCAAACACAACAACTGGCTGTACTGGTGAGCAGACGAGGGCATGACAGGTGGTGGTGAAAACTGTTCTTTCTAAAAACAGGAGGCCTGGCTAAAAGTCTTTCAGAATCAGTCTGATTTCTAACACCCTCCCCTACTCTACAAATCCAGGAAGCTGCTGCTCTGTCACCACATCAGAAAATGAGATGATTCCTTTGCAGAGGATAAAGCAACGTTACAGGACCAGGAGACACCCGGCACAGCTGGGGGGGACCACACCAGCCTGCAAACAAGGAGACTAGGAATGTTAACTAGAATGGCATTCCTGGTCTCTTGCCCCACTCAACTCCTTCAAAGCCTCTAGGTGAGATGCAGAACGTCTGTCTGAGCTGGAAATGGAAAGCTTCCTATCTGGGGATTCTCAAGAGTCCAGAGGAAAAGTGCCAGCAATACGGACTCGGAATTCCCCAGTGCTGGGTCACTCACCAGCGAGGGGCACAGCAAACAAGTCCTTCTACACCTAAAGACGGCTAGTCAATCAGATTTTAGTGCGCCTCTCATAAATAATCACCAGATATTTGAGGAAAGCCTCTAACACAAACAATGAATAAAAAACAAGAAGAAAGCAAATCTGAGGAAACAAAGATTATATAAAAAAACAAACTAAAAACTAAACAAAACTGTCATTTAATCCCCTTGGATTAAATAGAGGATATTTATAAAACAAGAATAAGGATACTTTAAAAATATTCAGAAAACAAACATTTTCTAAAAATAAAAGAAGAAGAAAAAGAAAAAAAAAAAAAAGGAAAAATGAGTAGAAATTTTAAAGCAGAGGACCGCAAAGTATAGCTCTGGGCCAAATGCAACCAGTGGCCTGTTACCATAAGGCAAGTTTACAAAGGAACACATCGATGTCCATTCATGTGGCTATATGGTGCATAGTTGTTTTCATGCTACAACAGCAAAAGTGAGTAGTTGCTCCTGAGACTGTAAGGCCTGTAAAATCTTAAATATTTACTGTCTGGCCCTTTACAGAAAAAGTTTTCCAATTTCTGGTTTAGAGGGTAAAGCTGGGGAAGTCTCAATACAGACTGAGAAGAAAACAAGAGAAGAAAGACAGATGGAAAATAGAAAAACAACCCCAAGAATATTCCATAACCAAACAGAAATTTCTTAAGAATAAAACAACAACAACAAAAGAAAGAAAAAAAGAAATTTAAAAACTTAAACAAGGAGAAAAGAAATAAAAATTTCCTAAACTGAAAAACAAAATTTTCCTATGGAAAAAGCTCCATGAGTGACTTAAATTCTCAATATAGGTGTGACCAGAATTATGACAGACTATACCAGAACAGGTGGTATAGAAGGAAAGTAATAGAACACTGGTATCTAGTCAGGGTTAGAATAAGTAGGTGCATGAAAGAGCTAAATTTTCATCTTCTGTGGTGGGAAAACATTGTCTAAATATGTAAAACTGAAGTAATTAAGAAGTAATAGTATAACATATTATTTAGAAATATGCAGGGAAATACCAAGATTCAGCTAAAATTCTGGTTATCTCCATGGAGAAGGAAGTAGAATAGCAGAGGACAGAAAACTATTATTTCATAATTAGCTATTCAGAATACTTTGATTTTTGTCATGTATATGTACAACTTAGATGAAAGTAAAAAGTAAACCAGTAATGTTCTAAACTCTGACATGAAAATCTGGTTTGAAAAGCACACTAGCTTATTTTCTTTCATAAACAAGGATAATGAGAACAGGTCCACAGGGCTTTTAACAAGATACTGATGGTAATATTTCATTTGTCTACATTGAAAAAAGGATTTTTATTTTTGCTGAGTGATAATTCATGAATCTCATTTAATTTTTGGACATAATCCATAGTGTGCTAGGAGCTGCTAGTGATGCCCATTAAAAAAATTTATCAGCAAGTCTTTATGTTGACAATTTACTCTAGTTAACTGCAGCTGAACCCAATAAAATTGAAGCTGCTAGGTTGACAGAAAGCCTTAGGTCATTGGAACACCCCAGAGGGATTATGGAAATAGTATTCAAAAGTTGCAGTCCTTTCCAATAAGCCATCCCACTCACTGTCCTGAATATGTGTAAGTTATCACTGAAAGTACTTTACCTTGGGTCTTTTGGGCCACAGCAATCCCTTCGACTACAAGTATTGTTATTAACAACACTAGAGAAATAATAGAAAAGAAAAGTTAAAAAACTCAATCTAGATTACATTTTACTACTATAAGGAAAATCAGATGGTAAAGAAAAGGTTAATTAAGTCTCCGACTCTTACTGACAGTCAATCTCAAGATTTTTAAGGGTCAAATGTTATGTTTTGATTTACTATTTGACACTTAAGACAACCCAAGAAAACCCACAATTGATACTGTAGTCATTTATACAAGCACTACCAGTATATGGCATTTAAAGCATTTTTCAGTTTATGATAGATTTAAAACATAGTTTTTTGCAAAAAACTCTGTTGACCCCAATTATACTACATTTACTGTATTTCATCTCAAAGAGTTTACATGCATTATATGGCTAGCTCTACAATGTATTATGCCAGTAAAAGTTCAATTAGATTACCTGACCTGTGAGAAATTTATTACAAAGACAGAAGTAAGGGGGCAGCAGTCTCCCAGAAATCAATTCAAGACATTTTATAACTGTGTAGTACTATGTGGTGTCCTGCATTACAAAAGCCAGTATATTTAGAAAATGAAGCTTTTTCCCCAAGTTGAACATTTCCGAGACCCAGTCAATAAGACATTGAGTTGTTTTGTATATGTATGTATTTTGGTTCAAATACATCAAAATTCTTTTAAACATTTTATTTTTATGAATGGTGCACTGATATCTTTCACTCTCCCTTTCAACGGAAATCACAGTGCCTCCAAGTCCTGTGTGAACTGGAGTTTTTATAATTCATTCAGTCAATGAGCACTGACAGAGCACCTACTGTACCAATGGGTAGCAGGCACCAAGGACACACAGATGTTGGGGGGCAAAATACAGCAAAATAGTTAAGAGTATGGACTTTACTAGTTAGGTGGATCCAGGCTGGGATTCCAGTTTACTGTGTACCTGTTGTGAGGCCTTTTTAGCTCAGTTTACTTAATTGTAAAATGAGGCTATTTCTCCAGTAGCACCAACCTCGTGAGGCTGTTTGAGAAGATTAAATGAGATGATGACACACATAGTACTACTTGTTAGATGCTAGGCATTCTGCTAAATAAATGATAGGAAACTACCAGTCTTGAGTCAATCTACTGTCAAAAAAGAATTTACAATACAAGGTAAACAGAAGTTTAATAGGAGTTTTACAGAAAGCTTAACGGAAGCAGAGACAGGAACCATTCATTCTGCTGGGTGTTAAGAACAACAAGGTGAGGAAAGTTCCAGAAATAGAAGGTATATTCTATTTGGATGTTACAGGACTACAATCTAGGATACAGAGGAAGAAACAGCTTAGACAAAAGCATGGAGGAGCACGATCTATGGAGGTTGGTGAACTCTTGAGTATCAGAGTTGCACAGCACAAGAAGGGGGATGGTGGTACACCAGGTAAGAAACAGGATGAGGTCTGACTGTAAAAAGGCCTGACTGTCATGCTAAAGAGTTTGGACTTTTGACTATTAATGAGAAGTCATTTTGGGTTTTTATTATTATTTTTTAAAATTAATTAATTAGGGGTGCCTGGTTGGCTCAGTGGATTGAGCCTCTGTCTTCGGCTTGGGTCATGATCTCGGGGTCTTGGGATCGAGTCCCGCGTTGGGCTCTCTGCTCAGTGGGGAGCCTTCTTCACCCCCCTGCCTGCTTGTGATCTCTCTGACAGATAAATAAAATATTTTTAAAAAATTAATTAATTATTATTTTAAGGCGGGGTGGGGAGGGGCAGAGGGAGAGCGAGACTCTTAAGCAGGCTCCACACTTTCACAACCCCGAGATCATGGCCTGAGCTGATATCAAGTCAGATGCCTAACTAACTGAACCCTCCAGGAACCCCTCGTTTTGGGTTTTTAAACTAGAGAATGATATTATCCCTTCTGTGTTCTAGACCAATAATCCTGATGGTTTCATGTAGTCTAAACTTCCAAAGAGAAGAGAGAAAGCCATTCAGGAAGCAAAAACGATAAGGTCTTGAAGCAGAGCAGTGGTACTGGAAATGGAAAGGAGGAGAGATTTATAACATGATTCGGATGTCGAGTTAACCACAAATGGTGACTTACAGGACGAAAGTGGTGGAAGAAATGCGGGCATTGAAGTGAAGTTGCTAGTTAAGTGACTGGCAGATGGTCACATCATCGTTCATGCAGTAGCATGAACTGAGCACCCTACCCAAGTCGCCAATGTAAAAAAGATAATTCTTGCCATTCAGTAGTTTACATTTTGTAATCTAATCACCAACATCTTCATCTTTAGCTTCCTGTATCCTTGCTGACCTTTGTCTCCTCTGTCTTCTCTTTCGCTTCCCCTTCCCTTTCTTTGGTTGCCAGTAGTGTTGAAGCCCTCATGTTATATAGAAAAAATTCTCCCTTCGAACTCTTCACAACTGCACTGGATCAAGTTTGAGGAATGGAGAATTGAAACATGTTTTGCTTTTTTCCTAAACAGATTATTTATGATAAAAAAGAAAAACCTAGAGTAATATGAGGTATCTGACAATTCACCAAATAACACATCCATTTCTATCAATTTATCTTGTTAGAGGACACTATGTCCCAAGGCCTATCATTCAGATGATACACAACTGATCAAAATTTTGTGCTCAGTATACCTTTCCTCCTGAATCATAGGCATAACAATTTACTAGTTTTCGCATTTATAATTCACAGTATGTAAGGAACACAAAGCCATTCAGACAGCACAAGTAACAAGTAACCAAACTGAAACAAGGAAAGCAACAGTAAAACTATGGTAAAAGGATGAACAGTGCCGGTAAAATTATGTAATGATCAATAAAATGTGTCTACGTAAAATATCTGACTTATGAAATTTACGGATTGTGCAACTATGGTAGATCATTTTAAAAATAAAATTATAAGCCCAAATAAACCTATTCTTCTTCTCTACTTTATTTAAAGGGTTGCTCACAGTTTTCTTTTCCCCCAAATATTTAAAAAACTATCCACAACTCAATCAACCAAATGAGCTGTGCTACTGAATAAAAAAATCTTATACAAAGAACAGTGTGAATCTGAACAACAATCAGGGACAGAAGCATTTAGTGATACAGTTGTGACTGTTAATCATTCTAAATTCTATATCGTAATAAACAGTTTCCTGCTAGTTGTATAATAGGATCTTTGCAAACTGCTTGTTATAACCAGGCTTGGATATTCAAACAAACTCCATTAATGGCAAACACAGGACTTATTTAGTACAGGAAGCAGGGCTGTGGTGCTTTGTTCTGTCTTCTGTTCCAACCACGTACCACTGTTCCCTTCTTCCTCTTACTGAAAGGATCAGTAATTTCTTAAATTCAGAAATACCACACATTTTGATTTCAAAGATCATGTGCCCAAGAAGGCACTAATCCTTTAAGGTAGAAATCCATGCCAAAACAAAAACTCTAAACTGCTTAACCATACTGTTTAATTATATAGAGAACTGCTTGTGATTTGATGCTTAAAACAGGAGTGCCCACCATTTATCCCCATGTATCTGGTTCTGGAGTTTAGTTGAGGCCCTGTAATGATGTGTGTGCAGCTTGGGTGGCTCAGTTGGTTAAGCACTGACTCTTGATTTAGGCTCAGGTCATGACCTCAGGTCATGACTGAGGCTGGCCATGAGCCCCATGAGATTGAGCCAGGACAGGAGCCCTGTCTAGAGCCCTACAGTGGGCTCCACGCTAGAGTGTCTCTCTCTCCCACTCCCTCTGTCCCTCCCTGCACCCCCTTCCACTCTCTTAAAAAAAAAAAAAATTTTTTTTTTTTAAAATGGAGATTTATATGATAAAGACAGATGTTGTTCAAGGATCAAGGATACTCCTTTTGCCTAGAATCACTGTCCTAATAGCTCTAAGAGTCTTCTGCCCAGACCTTCTAGTTTAAGGCCTTACCTTCCACTGTAAAAATCAAGATCAACTTGATTCTTTTTACTGTTAATATTGGAAATCCTGGCCAATGCAATAAATACTGGAAAGGAGATAAAATTATTATTTATAGATAATGTTACTTAAAACCTAGAAATCCCAAGATAATTACCTGGAAAATTATTATACCTATTGAGAGAAGAGAGTAAGACTTAAATAAATAAAGAAGTAAGTAAATAAATTTAATACAATGGAGAAACAATATGGTTTGGATAATTAAACAACATAAAGGTAACAATTCTTCCCAATAAGTCATATATTTAATTATATTTTAATCAAAATCTTAGTTTTCTGGGGGACTAAAAATATTGCTGATGCTCATCTTGAAGACTTTTTTTATTAGCTAAGGAAAGTTAAAAAATAAAAAGACATAAAATACATAAAAATACTTATTGTAAAGCTACAGTAATTAAAAATGTAGCAATGGTATAAAAAGAAATAGATGATCTGTCAAGAAACATATCCAGCCCCCACTGTACTACAGGGTCAATCCTTGGGGCTACTACAGCAATGAACCAAGTAGTCTTGGTCCTTATTCTCAAGGAACTTAAAGATACGAAGATGGAAGAAAAGAAAAAGCTCAAGAAATACATATATATATTCCAGAATTTATGTATGGTATTTGAAACTCCCAGTGAAAGGATAGGTTTAATAAATGATTCTGGGGTAACTTGATAATTATTTGGGGAAAAAAAGCAGATCCCTGCCTTCATGCTAAATAGAAAAATAAATACCAGATTGAAAAAACAAAAAAGGTGAATTATGTAAGTATCTTTTGAGTGGAGAACACCTTCACTTACTAAAGACAAATAAAAACTACAAATAACTGAGAAAAAAAAGACTGTCACCAGAAAAAGTGTCAAAACCCAAAACAATACAAAAATTTAGTCTAATATTAAAAAATTATGTAGAGTCTACTGTTGGTCAGGATGTAGGAAACTGACATACACTGTCACTGGACTGCAAACTGGCATAACTTTTTGGAGGTTAACCTGGTAATATATATCAGGGTTTAAACATGCACAAATCCCACCCAGCAAGTCTACTTCTAGGTGGGAGAATGGAATCAATCACTGGGACAGTAGTGTGCACCACAATCACCTGGAGAACTTATTAAAACACAGATTTTGGGGGGCAGGTTTTACTTCCAGAGTTCCGACCTAGTAGGTCCGGGGTTGGGCTTGAGAACTTCCATTTTAACAAATTCCTTAGCAATGTTATAGCTGCTGGCCCTGGGACCATGCTTTGCAGCTCAGCCACCGCAATAAGAGAATGATAGTATATTGCAAGAAACGGAAAGAGGATGCCCGTTTTCTCCACTGGTGATGGCAGGGGCAAGGCTGGGTCAAGAGGGATGAAGCAGGGTAGAGGGCAGGCAAAAAGGAGTCAATGAGCTTGTTTTCGAAATGTTGTTGAATGCTTGGTACCTATTCTCATTATGTTGCTACAAATATTTCTTGTTTCTAAACCTCTACACTTGCCATGGATCGCCCTTTGCTTCCACCAAATTACCTTTACAGTGTCTAAAACCTGCTTTTTCTAGGAAATTTCGAAATTAATTTTATTTGATAGCATTCGGATTTTTCACTTCTATGCCTATTAGCAGTTTTCTAGCTGTCTGGTTCTGTTTCTTTTACTTTTACACAAGTTTACACAAGACAGAATATATTTCTTGCAAGTATACAAACTTTTGTGATAAGTACTTAAGGGCTAGAGTGAAGGCTATTAGTACTAGGGACCTAAGCTCCTTCAATTTTATTGTTCAGTTGTATATGACTTTCCCTTCCAAGTTCATCTTATGGTCCCACATGGATGCCGAAGTGCCAGCCATTATATCTTCATTACAGCTTCCATGCCTGTGTTAAGAGCCAGAAAGAACGAAAAAATAACACAGGACATTCCTCCTTCCTTTAAACATATTTGCCTAGAATGTACAATGATCTCAAAATAAAAATTTTAACTGAACAAAAAAAAAACACCACTTTCTCCAAGTTGCACACTCATCTAGTTGACCACTCACTGAGTCACATGGCCACACCTAACCCTAAGGAAAACTGGAAAATCTAGTGTTTCCATTGGGTGGTCACAGGCTTAATTAAAATTCAGAGAATTACTGAAGTGTAAGATGGATATTGGGAGACAACTGGTTATTTCTGCCATGTCCCCTACAGTCTATTCTGTACTCAGCAGCCAGTGACCCCTTTAAGACATAAACCAGACAAAACTTTCATAAAATCTTCTAATACAGTCCCATTACATTTAGAGTAAATCCATACCCCCTACACTGACTCCAGATGTCCTATGTGATTTAGCATCTAACCACTTCTCTGACCTACTGATTGCTTGCTACAGAGGCCTTCTTCCCACTACTTCAATATACCAAGCTAATTTCTTGCCTTAGGGACTAGTTTATTCCTTTCGCCTAGAACCTCTCTGCATGGCTGGTTCCTTCCTGTCATTCAGGTCTAGTAAGGACATTCTGACTTCTGAAGAAGCTCTTCACTTTCTCCTTCATTCTGTTTTATTATAGAAATATTTTAATTATTATTTATATCACTTGATATTTTGCTTATTATTTGTCAATTCCTACTAGAAAGAGGAGCCTTGTCTGATTCACTGATCCATCTCTAGTGACTAGAAGATTGCTTAGCGCACAACAGCATTCAATAAAAATTAGATGACTACCTGAAATGACTAAGCATGATCCTGATTACATCCTTTTTGTAACTACAACATGCAGTACGGAGTCCTGCATTAATAAATTAAGAAGCACACATCTTGGTTAACGGTTGTCACACAGATGACCCAGCTTCTTTTATTAAGCATAAATCAAGGGACAGAAAAAGAACTGACTTTTTTTTCTTCTCAGATATCCAGCCACTAAGCTTACTTTTCTCAGGCTGGCTCAATTTACCTCTGTTAGTATTTAAATGTGCCTCTTTCCAATAAGCCTTCCTGTTTTAAGCACCAAAGTGGAAAATGTAAGATCTGCAGAGTATATCACGAGATGCCAGATGTTACAATGGCCGTAAAGTCTCCTTACTCTTTACTATTTTTTAAAATTTAATTAAATTAGGGGCGCCTGGGTGGCTCAGTGGGTTAAGCCGCTGCCTTCGGCTCAGGTCATGATCTCAGGGTCCTGGGATCGAGTCCCGCATCGGGCTCTCTGCTCAGCAGGGAGCCTGCTTCCTTCTCTCTCTGTCTGCCTCTCCATCTACTTGTGATTTCTCTCTGTCAAATAAATAAATAAAATCTTTAAAAAAAAAAATTTAATTAAATTAGTTTATTTATTTGACCCAGAGAGAGAGAGAGAGAGAACACAAGCAGGGGAAGCAGGAGAGGGAGAAGCAGGCTTCCCGCCAAGCATGGAGCCCAATGCAGGACTCGATACCAGGACCCCATGATCATGACCTGAGCCAAAAACAGATGCCTAACTGACTGAGTCACCCAGGCACCCCAGCTCTTTACTATTTTCTATTATGAAAGCAGAATGGAGTTCAATGAGAGTCCACATACTACTTGAGTTAGTAGTAACTTGTTTTTGATAAAACTATGTTCCACAAAACAGAGTACCCAAATTTAATCAAACTCAATTTTACTTAGTTAAGAAAGACGACGGACTTGGCGAACTTTGGGATCTCCAACCTATATATGCTAATCAACTGCCAACCACTTTAAGAAAGACTAACTATAGCAGAAATGCTTTCTTTCCTGCAGAATGTGGCAACCTCCTTGCTGGCCAAGTGCTCCTAAGAGGGCAGTTTTATATGTTCTCTTTTTATAGGAGTCTTCTTTAGACATTCACAGCAACAAATTTTAAGTTGATCAGGTCACATTTTTAAAGAGTGGTATCTTCTTACCCACTAGTGCTGTAATTTCCAACATACTAGCCCGGGCATGTTTAAACATGTTTAAACCAACATGTTTTAATGTCATTTTGCTCAGGAAGAACTGACGTTTCAGATTAGTACACTGCAATTTTGAGTGATAATAATAAACATGTTAAAAAGTATTAGTTCTGGGAGGCCATTCTAATGATCCTTTGAGAGGGTGAGGTCCCTCACCAATTACAGCAACCTGGCTCTTATCTATTATCTTTGTATAGTTTTTTTTTTTTTTTTTAGAAGACTTTATTTATTTATTTGACAGAGAGAGAGATCACAAGTAGGCAAAGAGGCAGGCAGAGAGAGAGGGGTAAGCAGGCTTCCTTGAGCCCAATGTGGGGCTCAATTCCAGGACCCTGAGGCCATGACCTGAGCCAAGACAGGGACTTAACCCACTGAGCCACCCAGGCGCCCCTGTATAGTCTGTTTTTAAGTACCCCCTCGGAAGGGTTCCTTTTGAGGAAGTTCTCCTCTACGGAAAGTCTGGAAGCTAATGGACCCAATAACATTTTAGGGTACCCTTTTCAAATCAAAGACCATAATAACTGGGATTGCGTAGTGATTGAGGGACACATTTTTTAATCAAGAATTACTCTGCAAGAAGCATAAAATGAAAAAAATGAGACTGAAAAAAAAAAAAAACTATAGGAGACTGCTGAATGGGTTAATAACCAAAAACATAATGTGAGATTATTTTAAAACTTTGGATATGAACTTGTTTTGTAATGCACATGTGTATTACAGGGCTGCTTGTTTTTTTCTCACGGGTGAATCTGGTTTCAAAACATAGATAAAATGGATTCAAGTTTGAGGATTTACTATATAGTAAAATCAGTGTTTAGTCAGACTTCAATTTTCAGCCTTAAAACATTTCCCTTGTTTCAGGGAAGAAAAGCCAACAAGTTAATTTTTAATAAGACCGTGTTTAAAACTTCACGATTAAAAGGACAGCTTTCCAGTACTGCACTTATTTTTGGATAGTTTACTAGTTTTTGGATGAGGCATGTGAAAAATCGACAGGAATTAATTTTTGTCAGTCTCAGGTAAGATTTTTAAAAATATAGTGCTGAGGGATATTAATGCTGTTACACGATAAATTTTATAGTAGTTTATACAGTTTAAATATAACTGAATCTAATAGGATTCTTCTAAAGTGTGAAGAGTGAATAAAATAGCAAAAAATGGGCTTATAATACTAATGCAATATTTTCATGTGACTATGATGCTTACTTAACTTTGACAGAAAGTTAAATCAAATTTTATAAGACCCGGAGGGATCATAAACAGTTAAAAGTGAATTATTCAGTTTTAACAACATATGAACTGTTTGAAAAGCCTAGCAGAGTTATCCTTTTGTTCTTACCGCTGAGAGTAAAACAAAAAGAATCAATGGCATCTTAAAGAAAATTACCTTCTACTTAAGATCTCACACATTCATTATGGATGATTTGTTTTAGTTAAAACTGACCACAATACTGCAAACAAGGCTTTGGATAGGTAACAGCTATAATTATGCAAATATTAAATAACTGCTTGTGATAAGAACCTCTTCAGCATTGAAGCAATTCACCTCACAGAATACTTAAGGGCTGCTTTTTCATGCCTTAATGCACATAATGAATGGGAGCACTAGGAAAATCTAGTATTTTTCTAAAAAGATAATTTTAAAAAATTAAAAATAACAATTTTTATATAGGTAACACACAGCATTTGGTAAAAAAAAAAAAAAATCAAGGTTTACAAATGGGGGTGCAGTGAAATAGAAGTCTTCCCTTCACTCTGGTCTCCATCTCCCAGATTTGCTTCTCACAATCAACTTTCATTAATTTCTTGAATCTTTCTAGACCAATTCCCCATATTTACAAGCATACACACACAAACTTTAGAAGACTTAAAAATAGCTTGTTTCATCTCTAGCAAGCCTACAGCAACTTAGTTTGAGCTTTAAAAATGCTCCAGCATGTAAAACAATTGTAGGTTTTAGTGTACACTAAAAAGCAAAGCCAAATACCACATTGTTTTCACTGTCAGCTCTGCCATCACCACAGCATTCTTTCCTGAAAGGCGCAACAACTAAATGCTTCACCACAGTGACCAGAGAGGGCAGTATGTACCAATGACAAAAGCATAAGCAGAAAAGCTGCAAATACCTTCAGGATTCAGGAGGACCAGCAATTCTGTCCTATCCGGCTCAGTTCCCATAAAGTTCCGCAGGTAGAGCTGTGTAACAGGGCTAACTTATTTCTCCTTAGGGGGCTGCCCAGATGGAGTGTCATGATGTCGATAACCATGAAGCAATCAAGACAACGAAACAAATCTGGATAATGAACACTAACCGAAAACCTATTGTGCATATAGAATTTATTTTGGAAGAATAAAACAATCTAATTCCCAAGGAATGGCTACACAAATTAGGATTTACAGATAGGAAAACTATACTAAATTGTCAGAGTTTTAAATTTTTTAAAAAGATTTTATTTATTTGACAGAGAGCGATACAGCGAATGAGGGATCACAAGCGGGGGAGTGGGAGAGGGAGAAGCAGGCTCCCCGCCGAGCAAGGAGCCCGATGTGGGGCTGGGGGCGGGGGGGGGGGGGCTCGGGGCTCTATCCCAGGGCCCTGGGATCATGCATGACCTAAGCCAAGGGCAGACGCTTAACGACTGAGCCCCCCAGTCGCCCCCAGAATTCTAAATTTTAATTTAGTGAAGGAATCACTAAGAATTCATGGAGTGATATGAAATATTCACTAGGTAGAAAGTCCTGGTATAAGTCTGTAAGTATACAGTTGGGGAAACATTTGAAATTAAACTGCTGAAGTCTCAGTTATGCATGAGGAAAATCTGGAAAGCAGGCAACTGTCCAGTTAAAATTAAAAGCAAAATTATACTGAACTTCCTAATAAACAAATTTGGAAAAAGTGTTAATTTGGAATGGGAAAAAAAAAACCAACATTTGTCACTGTACAAATATCAAGATACAATAATGTCTATGTGACACTGCTAATACAATACCGTAACTCCTTACCCAATACAAAAAAGAGGATAATTTCATAGCATTAGCAACATACAGCTATTCAGTTTTCAATTTAATCAGTGGGGGAAAAGGGAAGCGGTTTTTTGGTGGCGATGCTGTTCCTCTGACGACTGAAAAAAGGAATTATTCAGTCCGAGTTTCGGAAGCAACTTTGTATCACAACCTTAATTATCCATACATAAAAATTTCAAGGTAAATTAACACTTCCAGGAAAATGCAAAGCAGCTCTAGAGTGTTTGGGAGCTTTGTACGCTTGGCAAGCCCACGGTTTTAATTCCCGGTGCCACAAATCAAAAAGAACCAGACACCAGCGGCACGGTATTCCGAGGTCCCGGGAAGCGCCGGGGCGCGGCCGCGAGCGGCGGGCTCTGGGCCGGGCCGAGCCGGGTCTCGGCGCCCGCAGTGGTGCCGCAGCCTCCGCGGCCGCAGCAGGTGGGACCCGGCCCGGCTCGCAGGCCGTTCCGCCACCGGCCACCGGCCACCCGCCAGCGCGGGGCTTGTCGAGAGCGGCTCAGCGACGCCTCGGCCGGGGCGTTTATTGTTTGCGTGGAATGACTTTGTCACTGAATGCTGAAAAAGACCGGCCTTAGCCCCAGTTACACGGACCCCACAACTTTGCGAAGCGATGCGCGGAACTGAAACGAAGAGGCGTGAGGACACGGCTCGGAGGGCCCCGCCGGGCCGCTGCTTCCCGTTCTACCGCGCGTTCCCACCAGCGCCCCGCGGAGCCTGCCCGCACGCAGCGGGCTGGGGCAGAGGCGCTGCGCGAGCAAGTCGATCCGGCGGGGCGCGAGAGCTCCGAGGTCCGCGCGGACCAGACAAAGAGGCGCGTCGGGCGCCCGGGAGGGACGCGAAGACGCCGGCCTCGGCCCGCAGGGGGCGCCGTCCGCGGCCCCCGGCGCTTACCTTTGAGGACCGCGCAGAGCTGCTCCAGGGCCATGTTCCCGAGCGGCCCGGTGCTTCGCGAGGGGCCGAGGCGGCGGCGGCGAGGAGGCGGCGGCGCGGCGCTCACGGCCCGGCGCGGCGGCAGTCCCGCTCGGCCCCCATCGCCCGCCACCAGGCTGCCTCTCCCCGCGGGGCAGGGCTCAGGTCCTGCAGCGCGCCATGCTCGAGTCCCCCGGCGGGCTCCCGCGCTGCCCGAGCCCCCCGACGGGCGCCGCTTCTTGCTCCGCGGCGCTCTGTCCCATCGACTGCCCCGCAGCCCAGGCGCGCTGGCGCGAGGGACTGCACCCGCACGGGCCGCTCCTCCCGCGGCCGCGGCGCGAGCCCCTCCGAAGTGGCGGGCGCGGGGAGCCCAGGCTCATTTAAGCAGGGAGCGCGAGCGCCGCGTGCCGGCCGCGCCGCCTGCGCTCTTGTGCCCGTCCCCCGCCCCCATCCCCGTCCCCGCCCCCCGCCCCCGCCCGCGTGCCCCTCGCACTCTCCCGGCCAATCGCCAGGCCCGCCCTCGGCCTCGCACCCCGGGAGGGCAGCGCGCCCGCTACCGTTGGGCTGGGGGCGGGGCGAGGAGGAGCTGGGCGCCGCGGTCCCGACCCCTTCGGCAGCGAACCGCTGCTCCAAGAGGCGGGCGCCCGGGGAGAGCCCGGCCCATCCCCCGCCGCTGGTGGGCGTCCGGGGTGAGCTGGTGTGAGCCCTCGAGGCCTCCTGCCCGAGGGAGGAGCTGGGGAGCCCGCCGCCCACCCCGAGCCTCGCAGCCCTTGTCCATCTCCGTCCGTCTTCGCAGATGGACTGGGCACCGACCCCTCGGCCTCTTAGGACCTCAGTTCAAGGTCAAAACTCTGCCCCACTAGCCCCAGCTTGATAACCTGCCAGGGGCAGGAGGCGAGGATCTGGGCGGGGGCTCAGGGACAAGAGGGCGCCTGAGGTTCTCACCTCCGCTTGGCGTCAGGTGAGTTAACCTGACGGGCGGCCGTGATGATCACTGACATTTCTAAAAGGCTTCCTAGGTTGCCAGGCACAGTACCAAATACTTTGCTTATCAACTTTTTAAAAAAATCCTCAACCCATCTTATGCCGTAGGTACTGTTAGAGGATGTGCATAACGAGGCCAGAAAGGTTAAGTAATTTGTCCAGAGCCACACAGCGGGGGAAGAAGGTAGGGTTGTGAACCCAGGAATTCTGCCGCCAGGATGGTAGCTTGACTTGGCTGATTAAAACAACGAAACAAGGAGGGGCCTGGCTGGTTCAGTGGGTTAAAGCCTCTGCCTTCGGCTCAGGTCATGGTCCCAAGGTCCTGGGATCAAGCCGCACATCTGGCTCTCTGCTCAGCAGGGAGCCTGCTTCCCTTCCTCTCTCTCTGCCTGCCTCTCTGCCTACTTCTGATCTCTGTCAAATAAATAAATAAAATCTTTAAAAACAAAACAAAACAAAAAACAACAAAAAGCCAAATTGGCAAACTGCATAATATTATCCTTTTTTATTTTCGCCATAGTAACTATCACGCTCTGAAATCACCTAGCTCATCTAATTATTTATTCATCACCTATAGCCTATTTACCCCTACTCTGCTAAAATAGGAGCTGCTTGAGAGCAGGAGGCTACGTTCATATAGTCACTCAACACGTACTTGTTGATTGTTAACTATGTGCAGAGAACAATAATCGGTGCCTAGTGAATTAAGGCTGTGATTAAGGCTCTACCATAATAGAATATTTGTGCCTGTATCTGACACATAGTAGGAACTCCAGAAATACTTGTTAACAAATTACAGTTAAGGACAATGATAGGCAACTGAAAAAAAATCTTCCAGGGATGTCAACCTCTTCTCTCTTTCCTTCTGTCCCTCAAAGAAAGGCACAAAAGTAAGTATTCACAAGATTTGCAAGTGAAAACATATTTAACACCAGTTAATAGCGAGATATTTAGCCCTTTATCATGTGCTATGGACAGTATAAAAGATGTGTATGTGTTGGTTCCCAAGACAAATCACCTACAAATCCAAGTAACTTGTGAGATTGCACAGAAGAACCAACTAGTAAATAAAACATTTGAGATCCTTTTCCACAAATATAAAGTGACATATTGGAAGACTTGGACAGTAGTAAGAGTTTTAAATGTAAGTCACAGACAATGTGGACAAAAAGAATTAGGAAGAAAGAGCCCTCTCAACTTCTGGAACAGAATAGGTTCTTAATGCATAGTTGTTGACTGAAGGAAGAATTGGTGTCTGTCATGTCATCAGAGAGTGCTTCATGGAGGAGGTGACCCACAAAGAATGGAAAGGCTATAGATGGCAAATGGAAGAGAAGGCAGAAGAGCTTTCAAGTCAGGCGAGGAGCAAGGGTTAGCATTGCATTTGGGGCAAATTTAGAGTCTGGCAGTAAAGCTAGAATAGAATATGGTGGGCTTTGATTAAGGAGATTCTTATTTAAATGATAGGCAGAGGGGTTTGTGTTTGATTCAGGTGGCCAGAGGCATAATTTTTAATAGTGGAGTTATGGAGCTCTGGAAAAACTAATCTGTCAGTTCAGTTGAGGATATAGTGAAAGGAGGGAGGGGGCTAGAGCAACTGTAGTAATTTTAAAAAGTATATACACAGGACTGTTCTTTGAGTAGCCCTTCCTGGTAGAACCATTTTGATGAAACCTAAAAAGGTTTTTAATCCTCTAGGATATTGGCTGGGATGTAGATTCCCAGGGAATAGATTGGGAATGCTCAATTTTGGCTCTCTTTTAAGACACCTATCTTTTGGCTGTGTTAATGAAATTGTCTATAGTAGATTTTTCAAGGAATGTGATAAAGCACAGATCATAGCTGGGACTACTGTGTGGCCATATGTTAACTAAATCAAAAGGAAAGCACTTAGAATATCTGTCTGTTGGAGAGTTTTGTATTTGAATGATTATTTCCCTGCAAGACCACCCAGTAACACTCAAGTCTGTTCCCAGGTTTCCTGCCAGTTCCCAGGTAACTGGGGACTTTGTTTTCATTGCATCCCACCTGATCTTTCAAGGCATAGTTTTAGCCTCTCCCAGGTCTTCAGAGAATCATACCTATAGTTTAAATTTGCTTTTCTCGGGGTGCCTGGGTGGCTCAGTGGGTTAAGCCTCTGCCTTCGGCTCAGGTCATGATCTCAGGGTCCTGGGATCGAGCCCCATATCGGGCTCTCTGCTTGGCAGCGAGCCTGCTTCCTCCTCTCTCTCTCTGCCTGCTTCTCTGCCTACTTGTGATCTCTGTCAAATAAATAAATAAAAATCTTTAAAAAAATAACAAAATTTGCTTTTCTCTGACCAAATCCCCTGTAGCACTTGAATGGTATGTACCATTGACATATTATGAAAATGAATCATTTTAAAAATACAGCATTTTATCTCAGTGTTTGTATACTGAACAGCTTTTTGTTGTCTCTCTTTCCACTAGAGGTAGAGAGCTCTGACATTTTATTAAATGATAGCCTAGGAAGGCAGGTTGTTATGTTTAGAGGTTTTAATGGACTGAATGTTTGTTTTGCTTAGAATTCTTAGGTTGAAGTCCTAACCTCCAGGACTGTATTTGGAGATGGTACCTCTTGGGTTAAATGAGGGTGGGGTCCTGATCTGATGGGATTAGTGTCTTTATAAGAAGAGAGACCAGGGGCGCCTGGGTGGCTCAGTGGGTTAAGCCACTGCCTTCGGCTCAGGTCGTGATCCCGGGATCAAGTCCCGCATCCGGCTCTCTGCTCAGCGGGGAGCCTGCTTCCTCCTCTCTCTGCCTGCCTCTCTGCCTACTTGTGATCTCTCTCTGTCAAATAAATAAATTCTTTTTTTTTTTTTAAAGATTTATTTATTTATTTATTTATTTGATAGACAGAGAGAGATCACAAGTAGGCAGAGAGGCAGGCAGAGAGAGAGGGGGAAGCAGGCTCCCCGCTGAGCAGAGAGCCCGATGTGGGGCTCGATCCCAGGACCCTGAGATCATGACCTGAGCTGAAGGCAGAGGCTTAAACCACTGAGCCACCCAGGTGCCCCTAAATAAATTCTTAAAAAAAAAGAAGAGAGACCAGACAGAGTGCCCCCTCTCCTTGACACTCCAGCACAGAGGAAATGCCCTGTGTGGCCAGTGTGAGAAGGTAGTGTTTAGCAAGCCCAGAAGAGTTCTCACCAGAAACCAGATTGGCTGGAGCCTTAATATGGGACTTCCAGTCTCCAGAGCTATGAGAAAATATATGCTGCTTAAGTCCCCCAGTCTACGACATTTTGTTATGGAAGTCAGAGTAGACCCATACGGAGCTCTGATTAAGGAAGACAGAGGAATTTACACATAACCACGCTGATGTACAGAAAATTTTGTACTGAAGTAACATCGGGATCTCACGTTGCTTTTCTTACAGTGTGTGACTGTGGCAACAATGATGGCAACATTTAATGAAAGGCGATATCGTATAGATTTGTTATTATGCAACTGTAGTGTTTTTTAGGGAAAGAAAAGAGGAAACTAAAATAAATAAATAAATAAATATATAAATTTAACTCCTATTCGTCTGCTTGGGCTACCGTAACAAAATACCACAGACGGGGGCGGGGGGTGGTTCTTAAACAATAGAAATGTATTTTCTCATAGTTTTGGAGTCTGGAAGTCCAAGATCAAGGTGCACATAGGCTTGGTTTCTGGTGAGACTTCTCTTCCTGTCCTGTAGACTGCAGACTTCTTGCTATGTCTTCACCTGGTCCTTCCTCTGTGCCCTGCAAACTTCATGTCTGTTCCTCTTAGAAGGACACCACTCAGATTGCATTCAGATCCCACCCTTATGACCTATTTGTCCTTAATTACATCCTCAAAAGCCCAGTCTCCACATACCCTCACCTGGAGGGTTAGCGCTTCAGTGTATGAGTTTAGGGGTAGCCGACACAATTCAGTCCCTATACGCACACACTCCTGAATCAAAATTACTCATTAAAAAAAAAAACATTGTTAATGATTTTGAAGAAGCTCTGCTTCCAAGTGAGTTGAAACCAGTTCTTTTCAGTAACACTGTCACCGATTCTTTCTTCCATTTTTCTGCTTAGTGAAATTCCAAAGCAAGATGGTTTTTAAGAAATACTGCCTACTACCAGTCCTCAAAGTATTATGTATGTACTTTAGTATAAAATACTAAAGTATTTCAACTTTATCAGGAGAATTTCTGATCATCCAGGTACTTTCATTTGATTGTGAAAAAATAAGGTCCTAATGATACTTCTTAGAATAACACTGCTAACAAACATGGTATCATTTTCCCTTTCACCTTCCTTTGTTCATCCCTCCCTCCCTCTCTTTCTCTTTCTTCCTTCCTTCCTTCCTTTCTTTGAGGGGAAGAGGGGTAGAGGGAGAGGAAGAAAGTCATCACTCTCCATTCAGAACTTGATCTGCCTGAAATTTCTGACTCTGAAATCATGACCTGCCTGAACCCAAATCCAAGACTCAGCACTTAACGGACTGAGCCACCCAGGCATCCCTGGTATCATTTTCTTAAAAGCCAAAACCCCATTTTGAAATATCTATTTACTTTATGCTTAAGCCTGTTTACTGCAAGCTAAAACGAATGCTGTTTTTATTCCTACAACATGAAACCATAATATTAAACTATAACATTCTTCATATAGTTATTTGGTACTGTATGCTAGATAAAAGAACTTTCTTAAATGTTCAACTTAAGGGACACCTGGGTGGCTCAGTTGGTTAAGCAGCTGCCTTTGGCTCAGGTCATGATCCCAGTGTCCTGGGATCGAGTCCCACATCGGGCTCCTTGCTCAGCAGGGAGCCTGCTTCTCCCTCTGCCTCTGCCTGCCATTCTGTCTGCCTGTGCTCTCTCTCTCTCTCTGACAAATAAATAAAATCTTTAAAAAAATGTTCAAATTAAGGGCTTGATGGACTGAATATTTGTGCTGCTTGATAGCCTATGCTCTTAATGCTAGTGTGATTAGAATGTATATATATTCAACTATATATTGGTGTTATTCAATTTTCATTTTGGAAATGAAGTTGTGTCTAAATTATTTCAATTATTAGTAACAAATCGCAAACTATTTTTTATGCTGTAAAAGATATAAGATTTGTAATGAAACATATTTCTAGGTATGGGATTTACAAAAGGATTTTGGAAAACTTTTGTAAGATTTTTTTTTTAAAGATTTTATTCATTTATTTGACACAGAGAGATTACAAGTAGGCAGAGAGGCAGGCAGAGAGAAAGGGGGAAGCAGGCTCCCCGCTAAGCAGAGAGCCCCATGCGGGGCTTGATCCCAGGACCCTGAGACCATGATCTGAGCTGAAGGCAGAGGCCTAACCCTCTGAGCCACCCAGGATTTTTTAAAAAATTGTGAAATATACTACTCAGAAAAGTGTCTAAACCAAACATGTATGTACAGTTAATTATAAAACTAAGTGCCATGTAAACATCACCCAGATCAAGAAATAAAATTTGACATATACCCTTAAGCTTCTCATGTGCTTGTGTATGATTATAATCTTCTCCCAATTCTCTAGAGTTTATCACTATTCTTTTATCATTTCCTTCCTTTTATTTTCTTTTTTTCCCTCATAGAACATAACTTCTTTTCTTTTTTTAAAGATTTTATTTATTTATTGATAGAGAGAGAGATCACAAGTAGGCAGAGAGGCAGGCAGAGAGAGAGGGGGGAAAGCAGGCTCCCTGCTGAACAGAGAGCCCAATGCGGGGCTCGCCCAGGACCCTGAGACCATGACCTGAGCTGAAGGCAGAGGCTTAACCCACTGAGCCACCCAGGTGCCCCCTTTTCTCTTTTTTAAAAATGAAGTATAGTTTACATACGATATTATATTAGTTTATGGTGTACAGCATAGTGGGTTGATAATTGATCATCCAGGTACTTTCTGAAATTATGACCTGCCTGAACCCAAATCCAAGACTAAACATTACAAAATGTTTAGCACAATAAATGTAGTTATCATCTGTTAACACATGAAAGTTATTACCATCTTATTATATCCCCTCTGCTGTACTTTTCATCTTGTGACATATTTATTGTGAAACTGGAATTTTTTTTTATCTCTTAATCCCCTTTACTTATTTGCCTGTCCCATCTGGTAACCACTAATTTGTTCTCTGTATTTATGAATCTATTTCTGATAATTTGTTTGCTTAATTTGCATTTCCCAAATTTGAACATCTATTTATATGTTTATTGGCTACTTGGATTTCCTTTTTTAGTGAATGACCTATTCAAAACGTTCGCCCATTTTTTGCTGGGCTGTCTTTTAAAATAATTTTATAGAATTTCTCTATTTTGTATAACCAGTTGTGTGTGTTGAAATATTTTTTTTCATTTTATGACTTGTTTTCATCCTTTCAATAGTGTCTGTGATGAACAGAAGAAGTTATTAATTTTAATATGCTCCTGTATAGAAAGAATTTTCCCTTTAGTGTTTTTAGTGACCTGAATAAGACACCCATCCTTACTCCAGGATCATGAAGTTATTTATGTATATTAAATACTAAAAGCTTATGAATTTGCATTGCACAATTAGGTTTGGAATCCAGTTTTCTCTTCACTAATACCATACTGTATTAATCATTATAACTTTAAATTAAGTTTTGATAGCTGACAGAGCAAGGTCTTGTTCTTTCTCAAGATAGTCTTGGCTATTCTTGGCCTTTTATTTTTCTGTATACATTTTAGAAGCAGTTTATCAAGTTTAGCAGCTACTACAACAAAACTCTGTTGGGATATTGAGTAGAGTTGGGGATGATTTGACATCTTTACAGTACTTTGTCCTCCTGTCCAAAAACATGGTATAAATCTACATTTGTTGGACTTCTTAATTTTCTGAAGAAAGTTTTATAATTGACCCTGCAAAGATGTGATACATCTTGTGTTGTTCATGGGTAGCTGACTTTGATAAGTTTATAAATATTACCTGTTTTAAAATCCATTTTGTATCCAATTTGTTCATATATAAAAATGCAGTTGACTTTAGATACCACCAATTTGTTCTCCAGAGTGGTCTGACCATTTCTGCCTTCCTATCAGAAGAATGAGAAGTCCAGTTGCTTCCATTCCTCATCCATGTCAACACTTAGAATTGTCAATATTTTTTGTTTTAGCTGTTATAGTAGGTGTGTAATTGTATTTCTTTATGATTTTAGTATTCACTCACCTAACAGCTAATGGTGTGGGGTATCTCTTCATCAGTTGCCATTTGTATATCTTTTTTAGTGACACGTCCTAGTATTTGCACACTTTTTTTAAAAAAAAAATATTTTATTTATTTATTTATTTGACAGAGAGAGATTACAAGTAGGCAGAGAGGCAGGAAGAGAGAGAGAGGAGGAAGCAGGCTCCCTGCTGAGCAGAGAGCCCGATGCGGGACTTGATCCCAGGACCCTGAGATCATGACCTGAGCGGAAGGCAGCGGCTTAACCCACTGAGCCACCCAGGCGCCCATATTTGCACACTTTTATTTTTTTTTTTCCAATTTATTTATTTTCAGAAAAACATTATTCATTATTTTTTCACTACACCCAGTGCTCCATGCAAGCCGTGCCCTCTATAATACCCACCACCTGGTACCCCAACCTCCCACCACCCCATTTGCACACTTTTAAACTGGGTTGTTATGTACTGCTTTTTAAAAAAAATAACACATTTTATTTATTTATATTTATTTATTATTTACAGATAGAGATCACAAGTAGGTAGAGAGGTAGGCAGAGAGAG